>NC_060088.1:36532136-36857838 GCF_922984935.1 Meles meles | reverse complement strand
GATATAGATTTAGTGAAAAGAAGAGCCATCTGTACCCCAATGTTTATTGCAGCAATGGCTATGGTCGCCATACTTTGGAAAGAACTAAGATGCCCTTCAACGGACGAATGGATGAGGAAGATGTGGTACATATACACGATGGAGTATTATGCCTCCATCAGAAAGAATGAATACCCAACTTTTGTAGCAACGTGGACGGGACTGGAAGAGTTTATGCTGAGCGTAATAAGTCAAGCAGAGAGAGTCAAGTATCATATGGTTTCACTTATTTGTGTAGCATATCAAAGACACGGTGGACGTGGGGAGATGGAGAGGAGAAGGGAGTTGAGGGAACCTGGAAGGGGAGATGAACCATGAGAGACTATGGAGTCTGAAAAACAACCTGAGAGTTTTGAAGGGGCAGGGCGTGGGAGTTTGTGGAAGCAGGTGGTGGGTAATAGAGAGGGCACATATTGCATGGAGCACTGGGTGTGGTGCAAAAACAACGAGTACTGTTACCCTGAAAATAAATAAATTAAATTAAATTATAATAAGCAATGAACAGTTATGCTGAAAATAAACAAATAAAAATAAATAAATAAATAAATACCCTAGTCAACTGGCTTCAAACTACTTCTCTTGCTGCAAAGAAAAAAAAAAAAAAAAAAAAAAAAAAAAAAGGTTGGGAGAAGCCCAGGCAGGGTCGAAGCTGCTTCTTTGAATTTGCAATTCAACATGATATTTCACCACAGAGCTTGGCAAAAAGAGGACTAAAATCCCCATTCTTTAATTTACAGTCTAATGCCTTTATCAGCCATTTTACCTATGTTCATAAAGTGATAATTATTCTCCATAAATCATGAAGACCCTTTACCTTTTATTTGGTGCATGAGCTGGAATTGTACTAATTCACTGCTCTTAGCCTATTAATCTGTGCTGAATTGGGCCAACCAAGTGCACTACTAGGAGATGACCAAATCTACAACGTAATTTTAACCTCCTATGCATTTGCAATAATTATATAGTATATAACTATAACTTTATAGTAATGTCAATTATGATTGGAGGTCAGAAACTGATTAGTACCCTTAACAATTGGCACGCCCAACATAGCATTTCCACAAATAAATAATATAAGCTTTTGACTTCTGCCCCCCTCCTTTCTTCTCCTTCCAGCTTCATCTATCGTAGAAGCAGGTGCAGGAACAGGATGCATTGTGTACCCTCCTCTAGCAGGAAATTTACCACATGCAGGAGCATCCATAGACGTAATAATCTTCTCCCTACATCTGGCAAGTGTCTCATCCATCCTAGGAACCATTAACTTTATTATTATCATTATCAACATAAACCTCTCTGCAATATCACAATATCAAACTCCTTTATTCTTATGATCTGTCCTGATCACAACTGTACTTCTACTCTTATGATTACCAGTTCTAGCAGCTGGTATTACCATACTACTCACTACCTTCTTTGACCCAGCTGGAGGAGGAGACCCTATTCTGTATCAACACTTATTCTGACTTTTTAGACATCCCAAGTATATATTCTAATTCTGCCAGGATTTTGAATTATCTCACATGTTGTAACCTATTACTCAGGAAAAAATGAACCATTCAGCTACATAGGAATAGCCTGAGCAATGATATCTATCAGTTTCTTAGGATTTATTGTATGAGCCCACCACAGGTTTATCATAGGAATGGAGATTGGCACACGAGCGTACTTCACCTCAGCTACTATAATCATTGCAATTCCAATGGGAGTAAAAGTATTTAGCTGACTGGTCACTCTACATGGAGGGAATATTAAATGATTGCCAGCTATAGTATGAGCACTAGGGTTTATTTTTCTATTCACCGTGGGTGGTTTAACAGGTACTGTAATATCAAACTCATCATTAGATATTGTTCTTCATGATACATACTACATGGTAGCACATTTCCATTATGTCCTTTCAATGGGGGCAGTGTTTGTAATCATAGGTGAGTTTGTCCATTGATTCACAGGTTACACACTAAATGATATTTGAGCAAAAATCCACTTTTCAATTATATTTGTAGAAGTAAATGAACCATTCTTTCCTCAACATTTCCTAGGCCTATCAGGAATACCTCGACGATACTCCGATTATCCAGATTCTTATACATGAAACATGGTGTCTTCCATGGGTTAATTTATCTCATTAACGGCAGTAATATTAATAATCTTCATAATCTGAGAAACCTTCACATCCCAACAAGAGGTGATAATAGGAGAACTTACTTCAACAAACATTGAATGATTACATAGATGCCCTCGTCCATATCACACATACGAAGAGCCAGACTAAGTATTACCAAAATAAGAAAGGAAGGAATTGAACCCAACCCCCTAGAATTGGTTTCAAGCCAATATCATAGCCACTATATCTTTCTCAATAAAGAAATATTAGTAAAAATTACACGACTTTGTCAAAGTCAAATTATATGTGGAAGTCCTTTATATCTCTATGGCGTACCCTTTCCAAATAGGTTTTCCAGATGCAACCTCCCCTATTATAGAAGAACTATTACACTTCCTTGACCATACATTAATAATCATATTCCTAATCAGCTCTCTTGCTGTCTACATCATTTCATTAATACTAATTACTAAACTAACACATACCTGCACTATAGACGCTCAAGAACATGATATGAATGATATTACCTGCTATTACTTTAATTTTAATTGCTTTATCTTCACAACAAATCCTCTATATTATAGATGAGATCAATAATCCTTCCTTGACCACAAAAACTATGGGTTACCAATGATACTGAACTTATGAGTACACAGATTATGAAGACCTAAACTTTGACTCCTATATAACCCCAACTCAAGAGCTAAGACCTGGAAAACTATGACAATTACAAGTTGACTATCAAGTAGTCCTCCCAATAGAAAGAACAATTTGCACACTAAATTTGGAGCCACAACGCAGCACTCTGCCTGCCCAGCAAAAGAAAAAACTGCCCTATGGGATTACTCAAATACCCCAAATGAGGATCAACCTGCATTGCCCTCATGACACCCCAATACCATAACCCTCCCTGTGTACTACTGCTCTGTCTGACACAGACTGAGCCAAGACCTCCCATCAGCAACCCAGAGATCTGGCCACATATCCAGCAGAATGGACTTGCCATGGCCCCTAGGCCATCATCTCTACCCAATCTTGGTTTTCAGGCAGCTGTCCATAGACCTTATCTCAGATTCCTGTGCATATGGTGGAACCTAATGCAGAAAACAGAACTCCTCCTTCCCCGTGGCAGGAAACCTTGCTGTTGGGAAGGGTGTAAAACCCTCAGAACAGAGGAAACCTGGATGACCCAGGAGGCCATGCCCACTCTTGAATGCAGCCTTGGCACAAACACACACTGTGATCCTCAGCCTGAGCCCCCATTTCAAATAAGGCCCTCAGTAGCCAGAACATGTGCCCGCATATCGGACTTGCCGTTCTCCTTGGCCCAAATGCTAACCCAAGTTGGAGATTTCCAGGCACCCATACCCAGAACCCTGTTTTGGAATCCCTCTTCTTAGGGGATCACTGAGACAGAAAAAAGTGAGACTAACATCCCCCAGAATGACACCAATCTATTGGGAGCTGGACGGTGTCTAGCCCCAGAGCCAGGAGATCCAACCTGTCAAGTTCCTAGGCGCCAGTGGAAGTTCGAGGTGGGGTTTCCAGGCATCCAAAAATAGAGTTCTGCTCTCAAATCATTCCATAAGGGGACACTTGAGCCATCAAACAGGACTCCACCTGTTCTGCAGGAGGAAACCTTGCTGTTTGCAGCAACAAACAACCCCCAGATTGAGAAAACCTGCATGGCCTCATGAGGCCACTGATCCATTCAGCGGCCATTCATGGACACAAACTCCAGCCTGAGCAAAGTCCAGCTCTCGCCCTTACTTCAGATGCTGGAGATCTTGCCTCAGCCTCTGCAGATTGGGACTGCTGAGCCATCTACCCTAAAAGTAACCTTAGTTTGTGTTTTCAGACTTCGGTCCTCACACTCCTGGCCCACAAGCCATCCAGATTGGGAATTCGGGAGCCACAATGCAGCACTCTGCTTGCCCACCAGAAGGGAAAAGTGCCCTATGGGGTTCCACAAAAAACCCACATGATGATAGGCCACCCTGTGCACTAGTGTTCTGACTGTCATAGCCTGAGTAACAACCTCCTCTCAGCCACCCAGGTAGCTGGCCACCTACCCCCAAGAACGGACCTGCCATGACCCTAGGCTTTCATGACCTTAGGCCCAAATCCTAGCCCAATTGTGGGTTTCCAGACACTCATACACAGAGCCCAGCTCTCAAATCCCTCCTTATGGGGACCGCTGAAACAGATATCAGGATTCCTTCTTTCCCTCACAATTACTCCATGCAATTTGGAGTTGTGCAAAACCCCAAAGGAGGGAGGATCTTCCATGGCCCCATGAAGCCACCCCTACATTCCACAGCCTTCCCAGACACCAAAGCAAGAGGCAAAAGTCTGAGCTTCCACTTCACACTCACCCTAATGTAACATCCATAGGAGCTCGCCGCAGGCCCAGCAGATCAGGTCTGCCATACCATTGGCAATAATCCTAACCTCAGCAGGTGCTTTCATACTTCTGCCCCCAGATTCCTGCCCCATAAACCCTCCAGGCTAGGTATGCCATAGCCATACCACAGAACTGTGCCTGGACTCCCCAGGGAAGCTGGGCCTTATAGAACTTCAAGAAACCTCAAGTTTAGGAGAAACCTGCAAGCCCCTAACGCCATCTCAATTTTGTAGGACGCCATGGACAAAAATGCCCAGTCTGACACAGCCAGAGCAATAACCTCCTGTCAGACACCCACGCAGATGGCCCCAGAGACAGAACATTGAAGCTAATATGCCCCCAAGCTCTAATCTGAGCCCTTGCTTAGGTTTTCTGACATCTGTCCCCAGAGGCCTGGTCTCGAATACCAACATTTGGGGGTTCCCTGAGCCACAGAACACAATACCTCTAATTCCCAGAAGGAAACATTGCTATTTGGAGCTCTATCAAGACCTCAAGGTAGTAGAATCCTGCATTGTCCCTGAGACCACAGCCACATTCGAAGGTTGCCCTGGATACAAACCCGCATTGTGACCCTCAACATCAGACTCCTTTTCAACTCAGTCCCCTGGGGAGCTCACCCCAGAGCCAGCAGATAGGACCTTCCATGTCCTTCGGCACCAATGGGCCCTAGATGGGATTTTCAGGCATCCATACATAGACTCTGTTCTCGAATCTTTCCACACGGGGGAAGCCTGAGCCATCAAACAGTATTCCCCTGTCCTGAAGAAGGCAACCTTGCTATTTGGAGCTGTGCCCAAACCCCAGATTGGGAAAATCTCCATGTCTTCATGAGGCCACTCTTACATCAGGTGGCCTTCATGGACACAAACTCCAGCCTGAGCAGCCGTCTGACACTCACCCTTATTTCAAATGCCTGTGATCTCACCTCAGCCTCTGCAGATCGATACTGCTGTGCCCTAGTCCCCAACCCTAACCCTAGCTTGTGTTTTCAGTCTTCCGTCTCCAGAGGCCTGGTACACAAACCCTCCACACTGGGAATTCTGGAGCCCCAACACAGCATGCTGCCTGCTTTCAGAAGGCAAAAAGTGACCTATGGAATGGCACAGAAAACCCAAATTAGGATCAACCTGCACGGCCCTCAATGGCACTGCAATTTCATAGGCCGCCCTGTGCACTAATGTTCTGTCTGCCACAGCCTGAGCCCCGACCTCCTGTCAGCCACCCAGGTAGCTGGCTATCTATCCACCATATCAGACCTTCCATGCCCCTAGGCCATCATCTCTACCGAACCTGGGTTCATAGGCATGTCCACAGAGGCCAGTCTAAAATCACTCCATAGGGAGGAACATGATCCAGGAAATGAAGTTGTCCTGCCCCCAGCAGGAAACCTTACTATTGGGATGTGTGTAAAACCTTCAGAGTATGAGAAACCTTCATGGCCCATCAGGGCCCACCCATGGTTGAGGGCCACCCTGGGCACAAACTTGCATTGTGACCTTCAGCCTGAGCCACATTTTCAACTAAGCCCCCTTGGTAGCTCGAACTAGAGCCAGCCTCTGAGGCCTTCATGATCCTAGGCCCAAGTCCTAACCCAAGTTTGGATTTCCAGATAATCACACACAGAGCCCTGCTCTTGATGACCTCCTAATGTGGACGCCTGAATCAGAAAACAAGATTCTGCCTTTTTTCCACAATTACAATGCTATTTGGAGCTGTGCAAAACCCTCAAAGAAGGAGAATCTCCATGGCTCCATGAGGGCACCCCTACATTACTCAGCCATGCTAGACACAAAAACCAGAGGCAAAAGCCCAAGTTTCCATCTCACACTCGTCCTAATTTCAGATCCCAAGGGGCTTACCTCAGGGTCTGCAGATCCAGTCTGCCATACCCTCAGCCCTAATCCTAACTAGAGTTTGTGTTTTCAGACTTCTGTCCCCAGAGTCCTGCCCCACAAACCCTCTAGCCTTGATATTCCAGAGCCAAATCACAGGACTCTGCCGACCCTCCATAAGGAAGCTGGGCCATTTAGAGCTTCAAGAAACCTCAAAAATACGAGAAACCTGCAAGGCCCCTGAGGCCACCCCAATTTCATAGGACGCTCTGCACAAAAATGCATATCTGACACATCCTGAGCAACTATCTCCCATCAGACACCCAGATAGATGGCCCCAGAGAGAGAAGATTGAATCTGACAGACCCTAGGCTCTAATCTTTACCCACTCTTAGGTTGTCTGGCATGTGTCCCCAGAGGCCTTCTCTCGAATACCAACAGTTGAGGCATCTCAAGACACAGAACACAACACCTCCTGTCTCCAGAAGGAAAACTTGTTATTTGGAGCTGTGTCAAAACCCCAGGGTAGTAGAATCCTGAATGGCCCCTGAGGCCAATGCCACATTCGAAGGTCGTCCTGGACACAAGCCACAATGTTACCCTCAAGAGGAGACACCTTTTCAACAGAGCCCCCTGGGTAGCACGCCCCAGAGCCAGCAGATAGGACCTGCCATATCTCTCATCTCCAATGGGAACCCTAGGTGGGTTTTTCAGGCATCCATATCTAGAATCTGCTCTTGAATCTTTCCATATGGGGGAGCGTTGAGCCATCAAACAGCAGTCCCCTGTGAGGAAGGAAACCTTGCTGTTTGGAGCTGTCCAACCCCAAGACTGGGAAAATTCCATGGCCTCATGAGGCCACCAGTACATTAGGCAGCCCACATAGAAAAAAAAACCCAGCCTGAGCAGACATCTGACACTAAGCCTTATATTAGATGCCAGTAATTTCACCTCAGCCTCCCCAGGATGGGCCTGCCATACTGTAGAGTCCTGCTGCACATGCCCTCCAGATTGGGAATTCTGGAGCCCCAACACAGCACTCTGCCTGCCTTTCAGAAGGCAGAAGTGGCCTATTGGACTGCACAAAATCCCCAAATGAGGATCAACCTGCACGGCCCTCGAGGGCTCCTCAAATTCATAGGCCGCCCTGTGCACTTATGTGCTGTCTGCCACAGCCTGAGCCCAGACCTCCCATCAGACACCCAGAAAGCTGGCCGCATATCCAGCAGGTAGGGCCTGCCATGGCCCTAGGCCATCATCTCTACCCAATATGGGTTTATAGGCATCTATCCCCAGAGGCCTGGTATCAAATACCTACATTTAGGAAACCTGATCCACAATCAGAAGTCCTGCTGCCCCGCAGCAAGAAACTCTGCTATTGGCATGGGTTAAAACCTTCAGAGTATGGGAAACCTTCATGGCTCCTGAGGCCCCACCCACAGTTGAGAGTTGCTCTGGGCACAAACCAGCATTGTGATCCCCAGCTTGAGCCACGTTTTCAACTAAACCCCTTCTGTTAGTTGACTTAGAGCCAACATATGAGGTCTGCCATGACCCTAGGCCCAAAGACTAATCCAAGTTTGGGTTTCCAGGCACCCACACACAGAGTCCTGCTTTTGAATCCCTCCTTAGAGGCACCCTGAATCAGAAAACAGGATTCCTCCTTTCCCCCACAATGACACCGTGCTATTTTGAGTTAAGCAAAACCCCAAAGAGGTAGAATCTTCCATGGACCCATGAGGCCACTCCTACATTCCGTGGCCATCCTAGGCACAAAAACCAGAGGCAAAAGCCTAAGCTTACACTTCACACTCACCCTAATTTCAGATTCTGTGGGGCTCTCCTCAGTGTCTGCAGATCGGGCCTGCCATATCCTCGGCCCTAATCCTAACCCTACTTATCATTTTCAGACTTCTGTCACCAGAATCCTGCCCCACAAACCCTCCAGCCTGGGTGTTTCATAGTCACACCACAGGACTGTGCCTGCACTCCAGAAGGAATCTGGGCATTTTAGAGCTTCATGAAACCTCAAGAATAGGGGAAACATGCAAGGCAGCTGAGGCCAACCTAAATTTGAAGAACACGCTGGACAAAAATGCGCAGTCTGAAACACCATGAGTAATAACCTCCCATCAGACACTGAGGTAGATGGCCCCAGAGAGAGAAGATTTAACCTGACATGCTCCTAGGTTCTCATCTGTATCCTAGTTTATGTTTTCAGTTATCTGTCCCCAGAGGTCTGGACACAAATACCAACATTTGGGGGATCCCTGAGCCACAGAACCCAACAACTCCTGGCCCCATCAGAAACCTTGCTATTTGATGCTAGGTCAAATCCTCAGGGTAGTAGAATCCTGCATGGGCCCTGAGGCCTCCTCCACATTCGAAGGTCACCCTGGACACAAACCCGCATTGTGACCCTCAGCATGAGACTCTTTTCCAACACAGCCCCCTGGGTCACTCGTCCCAGAGCCAGCAGGTAGGACCTGCCATATCCTTTGACTGCAATGGGAACCATAGGTGGGGTTTTCAGACATCTGTACATAGACTCTGCTCATGAATATTTCCATACGGTGGCCCTGAGCCATCAAACAGCACTCCCACTGTCCTGCAGAAGGAAACATGCTGTTTAGAACTGTCTAACCTCCCAGACTGGGAAAAATTCCATGTCCTAATGAAGCCACCCCTACCTCATGCAGCCCTCAGGGAAACAAACTCCAACCTGAGGAGATGTCTGACACTCCCCCTTATTTCAGATGCCTGTGATCTCGCCTCAGCTTCTACAGATCGGGACTGCTGTGCCCTAGGCCCTAACCTAACCCTAGCTTGTGTTTCCAGTATTCAGTCCCCAGAGTCCAGGGGCACAAGTCCTCCACGATGGGAATTCTGGAGCCCCAACAGAGCACTCTGCCTGCCTTTCAGAAGGCAAAAGTGGCATATGGGAATGCACAGAAAACTCAAATGAGGATCAACCTGCACTGCCCTCAAGGGCACCGAAATTACATAGGCTACCCTGTGTACTAATGTTCTGTCTGCCACAGCCTGAGCCCCGATGTCCTGTCAGCCACCCAGATAGCTGGCCACATATTCAGAAGATGGGACTTGCCATGGCCCAAGGCCATCATTTCTACCCAACCTGGGTTTTCAGACATCTGTCCCCAGAACTTAGCTCAAATCCCTGCCTATGGGGGAATCTGATGCACAAAAGAGTACTACTCCTCCTTCCCAATGGCAGAAAACCTTTCTGTTGGAATGCGTGACCAACCCTCTGTGTGGGAGCCCCCTGCATGGCCCATGAGACCACGCTCCCTCATGAGGGCCACGCTGGGCACAAACACACATTGTAAACCTCAGCCTGAGCCCATTTTCAAACAAGCCAACTCAGTCGCTGGACCAGGAGCCCAAATACTAGGCCATGGTGCCAAACCCCAAGGACCATTTCCTAACCCTCAGTGGGGTTTTCCTGGCACGTGGACCCAGAGGCTGTCTCTGGAATCCCTGTTTTGGGGGGAAACCTGAGATGGAAAACAGGACTCTTAACTTCTCCCAGAACGACATCAAACTGTTGGGAGCTGAGCATAATACCCAGATAGGGAGAATCTTCAGTAGCCCCATGAGGCAACCCCAACATTCCGCAGCCATACTAGACACACAGTCCACAGACAAAAGCCTGAGCTACCGCCTCTCACTGTGCCCAATTTCCGATCCCATGGAGCTCACATCAGGGGCTACAGATTGGGCCTGTCATCACCTCAGCCCTAACCCTAAACCAACTTTGTGTTTGCAGACTTCTGTCCCCAAAGCCCAGTCCCACATGTCCTCCATGATGGGGCCTCCAGAGCCACACTGCAGGACTGTGCCTGTCCTCCCAAAGGAAACTCTGCCCATCCCCATTGTCCAAAGCCTACCAATTAGGAGAAACCTGCAAGACCTCTGAGCCGACCCCAATTTCATAGGCCACTCTGGACAAAAATGCACACTCTGACACAACCTGAGCACCTACCTCCAGGCAGACACCCAGGTAAAAGGTCCCAGAGAAGAAGATCAAACCTGACATACCCCTAGGATCTATCGGAAAACTAGCTTAGGTTTGCAGGCATCTGTCCCCAAGGCCTGTTATCAAATACCAACATACAGTCTAACATGTGATCCCTGAAACACAACACATCACAACTCTTATCCCCAGAAGGAAACCTTCCTCTTAGGAGCTGTGTCAAACCTTCGGGGTAGGAGAATCCTGCATGGCCCCTGAGCTACTGCCATATTCTAATATATCTCAGGACACAAACCAGCATTGTGACCCATCAGCATGAGATTTCATGTGAACTCAGTCCCCTTGGTACTTAGCCCCAGAGCAACCAGATCGAACCTGCCATGTTCCTTTGTTGCAGTGGTAACACGAGGACGGCTTTGCAGTCATCCATGCAGAGAACTCTGCTATCAAAACTTCCCACATGGGGACACTGGAGCCATAAAAAACAACTCCCCCTGCCCCGCAGAAGGAAACCTTGCTGTTTGGAGCAGCTCACAAGGCCCAGCGCGGGAAAACCTCCATGGCCTCTTGAGGCCAACCCTCCATAAGTTGGCCATCATGGACACAAACTCCAGCGTGAGTGAACAGCTGGCACTCGCCCTTACTCAGGTGCTGGAGGTCTCGAATTGGCCATTGCATGTTAGGGCCGATTTAATGTTATAACCTGTTTAACTATTAGGGCTCTCTTAGCCAGAGAGACTCAATGCTTGGCACAGAATAAGGCTTTGCAAAACATTAACTTCATCTCAGTCTTCTTCCATTGATAACGGACCCCATCACTGCACATTGGTAATGTCGTGACCTCTGCCCTGAACCTAACCCTAGCTTCTGTTTCAGACTTCTGTCCTCACACTCCTGGCCCGCAAGCCCTCCAGACTGGGAATTCTAGGACCACAACGCAGACTTTTGCCTGCCCACCAGAAAGAAGTAATATCCTATGGTTCTGCCCAGAAACCCCACATGAGGATCCACCAACATGGCACTCGACGGCCCCCCCATATCATATGCTGCCCTGTGCACTAATGCTCTGTCTGAAAGAGCCTGAGCCCAGAGTTCCTGTCAGCCACCCAGATAGCGAGCCCCATATCCCGCAAGTGGGACCTGCCATGGTCCGTGGCCATCATCTCTACCCAACCTGCGTATTCAGGCATCTGTCCACAGACCTTAGCTCAAATCCCTGCTATGAGGGAACCTGAAACATAAAAGAGTACTCCTCCTTCCCCATGGCAGGAAACCTTGAAGTTGGTATGAGTGTCCAACCCTCAGAGTGGGAACCAGCGGCATGGCCCCTGAGACTACGCCCACTCATGAGGGCCACCCAGGGCACAAACAGGCATTGTGACCCTTAGCCTGAGGACGTTTGCAAACAAGCTCCCTCGGGAGCTGGACCAGGAACCCTATACTGGGCCTGCCATGCACCTAGGCCTAAATCCTATCCTTCGGGGGGTTTTCCAAGCATCCGGACCCAGAGCCTGGCTCTGGAATCACTGTTTTGGGGGGAACCCTGAGGTGGAAAACAGGACTCTTCCCTTACCACAGAATGACACCAAACTATTGGGAGCTGGACAAATCCCCATAGAGGGAGAATCTTCCATGGCCCGATGAGGGGCCTACATTCCCCAGCCATCCTAGACTAAACAATCCAGAGACAAAAGCCTGAGCAACCACCTCCCACTAGCCCTTATTTCAGATCCCGAGGAGCTTCCCTCAGAGTCTCCAGATCGGGCCTGCCATCACCTCGTTGCTAATCCTAACCTGAGTTTGTGTTTGTAGACTTCTGTCCCCAAAGCCCTGGCCCACATGACTTCCACCAAGGGCCTGTGCAACCACACTGCACGACTGTGCCTGCCCTCCTGAAGGAAACTCTGCCTGTCACAGTTGTTCAAACCCTCTAGATTAGGAGAAACCTGCAAGGCCCCTGAGTCCACCCCAATTTCCTAGGCCCTCTGGACAAAAATGCGCACTGTGACATAACCTGAGTACCCATCTCCAGGCAGACATCTGGGTAATTGGGCCTAGAGTCAGAAGATTTACACTGACATGCCCCTAGAACCTCATTGGAATCATAGCTTAAGTTTTCAGACATCTTTCTCCAGAGGCCTGTTCTCAAATACCAACATATGCTCCAACATGTGGTCCCTGACCCACACAAAAGAACCCCTCCTGTCCCCAGAAGGAAACCTTGCTCTTGGGAGCTGTGTCAAACCCTCAGTGTAGGAGAATCCTACATGGCTGGTGAGCCACCATCCACATACCATGGTCTCCCTGGACACAAACCAGCATTGTGACCCATCAGCATGAGACTCCATGTCAACTCAGCCCCCTTGGTACTTAGCCCCAGAGCCACCAGATTGAACCTGTAATGTTCTTAGGCTGCAATCCTAATGTGAGGTGGGCTTTCCAGGATCCATGCCTAGAGCTCTGCTCTCCAATCTTTCCATATGGGGGACCCTGGAGAAATCAAACAGGACTCAGCCTGTCCCATAGAAGGAAACCTTGCTGTTTGGAGCAGCTCAAAAGCCCTAGTATGGGAAAACCTACATGGCCTCATGAGGACACCCCTCCATTATTTGGCCATCATGGACACAAACCCCAGCATGAACGAACCTCTGCAACTTGCAATTACTCATGTGCTGGATTTCTCGAATCAGCCCTTTACACATTGGAACTGCCATGCCTTCGGCCCTGAACCTAACCCTAGCTTGTGTTTTCAGACTTCCATCCTCACACTTCTGGCCCAGAAGACCTCCAGTTTGGGAATTCGAGAGCCACAAGACAGGTTTCCACATGCCCATCAGAAAGAAGTGTCTTATGGGGCTGCCCAGATACCACACAGGAGGATGAATCAGCATGGCCCTCAACCGCACGCCAACTTCATAGGCTGCCCTATGCACTAATCCTCAGTCTGACAAAGCCTGAGCCCCGACTTCTGTCACCCACCCACATAGCTGGCCGCATATCCAGTAGATGGGATGTGCCATGACCAGAGGACGTCACCCCTACCCAACCTGGGTATTTAGGAATCTGTCCCCA
Source organism: Meles meles (assembly GCF_922984935.1). NCBI lineage: Eukaryota > Metazoa > Chordata > Mammalia > Carnivora > Mustelidae > Meles > Meles meles. The sequence goes on along the minus strand of NC_060088.1, from coordinate 36,844,387 downwards.
GGACTTATCTCAAAACCTGCCTATGGGGGAACATGATGCACAAAACAGTACTCGTCCTTCACCATGGCAGGAAAACGTGCTGTTGGGATGGATGTCAAACTTGCAGAGTAGGAGAATCCTGAATGGCCCCTAAGTCACGGCCACATTCCAGGGTCTCCATGGACACAAACCTGCATTATGACCCATCAGCATGAGAGTCCATTTCAACTCAGTCCCCTGGGGACCTCGCCCCAGAGCTAGCTGCTTGAATATGCCTTGTCCCTAGGAGCCAATGAGAATGTGAAGTGGGGTTTCCAGGCAACAATCCTTAGAGCCATGCTCTGGAATTTTTCCATATGAGGCAGCCTTGAGCCATCCAACAGGACTCCCTGTCCTGAAGAAGTAAACCTTGCTGTTTGGAGCAGCTCACAACCCCCAGAGTGGGAAAAACTTCATGGCCTCATGAGGCCACCCCTCCATTCAGGGGCCGTCATGGTTGCAAACTCCAGACTGATCCAACGTCTGATACTCTCCCTTACTTCAGATCCTGGATATCTTGATTCAGCCTCTGCAGAGTCGGCCTGCCAAACCCTCAACCCAAAATGTAACCCTAGCTTGAGTTTTCCGTCTTCAGTCCTCACACTCGTGGCCCACACGCCCTCCAGATTGGGAATTCTCGATCCACAACGCAGAACTCTGCCTGTACACAAGAAGAAAAAAGTGCCCTATAGGGCTGCCAAGAAACCACAAATGGGGATCAACCTGCATGGCCCTCAACCGCACCCCAAATTCCTAGGCTTCCCTGTGCACTTTTCTCTCTGACACAGCCTGAGCCCAGACCTCCAGTCAGACACCCAGACAGCCTGCCACATATGAAGGAGTCGGTTCCGCCATGGCCAATGGCCATCATATCTTCCCAACCTGAGTTTTCATGCATCTGTCCCTAGACCTTATTCAAATCCCTGTACGTGGGGAAACCTGATGCACAAATCAGAATTCCTCCACCCCATGGAAAGAACCCTTGCTGTAGGGATGGGCGTCAAAGTCAACCACTCAAAGTAGGAGAAACCTGCAATGGCCCATGAGGCCACACCCATGCCTGAGGGCCAGTTTGGGCACAAACACGTATTGTGACCCTCAGCCTGAGCCCTGTTTTCAAATGAGGTCTCTTGGTAGTGGAACAACAGCCTGTATATCGGGCTTGCCATGCCCCGAGGCCCCAATCCTATCCAAAGGTGAGGTTTACCAAGTCATCTGTAACTGGGGATCTGCTCTGGAATCCTTCACTTGGAGGGACCACTGAGACAGAAAACAGGACCCCGCCATTCCCACAGAATGACCCCAAACTCTTGGGAGCCAGGCCAAATCCCCAGAAAGGGAGAATCATCCAAGGCCCATGAGGCCACACCTCAATTCCATGGCCATCCTTAACACAAAATCCAGAGACAAAAGCCTGAGCTACTGCTTGTCCCTATATCTTCTCCTGAGGCACTTCCCTCACGGTCGGTAGATTGGGCTTGCCATACCCTCAAACTGAAACCTACCCAGAGTTTGTGTTTTCAGAATTCTATCCCCACAGCCCTGACCCACACACCCTCCAGGTTGGGGCCTCTGGAGGCACACCGAAGGACTATGCCGGCCCTCTCGAGGAAACTGTGCCCATTCCATTTGACACAACTCTACAGATTGGAGAATGATACAAGGTCCCCGAGGTCATCCCAATTGTGTAGTCATCCCTGGACCAATAGGTGCTTTCTGACAAAGCCTGAGCCACTCCCTCTACTCAGACTCCCAGACAGATGTCCCCAGAGACAGAGGATTGAACCAGACAGGGGCCTAGGCCCTAATCTGAACGCTAGCTTAGGTTTGCAGGCATCTCTCTTCAGAGGACTGTTCTCGAATACCAGCATATTGGTGTTTCCTGAGGAACAAAATACAACACCTCTCTTTTCCAGAGGGGAACCTTGCTATTTGGAACTGTGTCAAACCCTCTGGGTAGGAGAAACCTTCAGGGACCCTGAGCCACCACCACATTCCAGGGTCTCCATGGAAACAAACCCGCATTATGACCCATCCTCAGAGAGTCCATTTGAACTCAGCCCCCTGGGGAGCTCGGTCACAGCCAGCAGATCAAATCTGCTTTGTCTCTAGGAGCCAATGGGAATGCGAGGTGCGGTTTCCAAGCATCTATCCTTAGAACCGTACTCGCAAATCTTTCCATATGGGGCATCCTTGAGCCATCCAACAGGACTCGCCTGTCTGGCAGATGGAAACCTTGCTGTTTAGAGCAGCTCACAACCCCCAGAGTGGGAAATCGTCCATGGCCTCATGAGGCCACCCCATCATTCAAGACCCATTATAGTTGCAAACCCCAGCCTGAGCGAATGTATGATACTGTCCCCAGAGACAGATGATTGAACCAGACTTACCCCGAGGTGCTAATCTGAACCCTAGCTTTTGTTTCCAGGTAATACTTGTCATAGGCCTATTTTCGAATACAAGCATATGGGTGTTCCTGAGGCAAAAAACAGAACACCTCTCACCTCAACATGGGAAGCTTGCTATTTGGAGCTGTGTAAAACTTTCCGGGTAGGAGAATCCTGCAGGCTCCCTGAGCCACCGCCACATTTTAAGGTCTCCCTGGACACAAACCAGCATTGTGAACCATCAGCATGAGAATCCCTGTAAACTCACCCCCTTGGCACTTCGCCCCAGAGCCAGGAGATCGAAACCGTCATGTTCCTCGGCTGCAACGGTAATGAAAGGTGGGCTTTCCAAGAATCCATGCTGAAGTTCTGCTATCCAATATTTCCATATGGGGGACCCTGGGCCATCTAACTGGATGCCCCCTTTAGTGCAGAAGGACACCTTGCTGTTTGGAGCAGATCACAAGCCCCAGCGTGGGAAAACAACCATGGCCTCATGAGGCCACCCTTCCATTCGTCGGTCATCATAGACAAACTCCAGTGTGAGTGGACATCTGACACTTGCACTTACTCAGGTGCTGGAGATCTCGAATCAGCTGCTGCACATTGGAACTGCCACACGTTTGGTACTGAACTGAACCATAGTTTGTGTTGTCAGACTTCCGTCCTCACACTCCTGGTCCACAAGCCCTCCTGACTGTTCATTCTGGAGACATGACACAGCCTTCTGCCTGCCCACCAGAAAAAAGTTCCCTATGGATCTGCCCAGATATCCCACATGAGAATCCACCTGCACGGTCCTCGAAGGCATCCCAATATCATGGGCCACACTGTGCACTAATGCTCTGTCTGACACAGCCTGAGCCCCGACCTTCAGTCAGCCATCCAGATAGCAGGCCCCATATCCTGCAGGTGGGACCTGCCATGATCCGAGACCATCATCTCTACCCAACCTGGGTATTCAGGCATCTGTCACCAGACCTTAGGTCAAATCCCTGCCTATGGGAGTAACTGAAGCACAAAAGTGTACTCCTCCTTCCCCATGGCAGGAAACCTGGCTGTTGGAATGGGTGTCAAAACCTTAGAGTGGAGCCAGCTGCATGGCCCATGAGACCATGCCCACTCAGAAGGGTTGCCCTGAGCACAAACAGGCACTGTCACCCTCAGCCTCAGCTCGCTTTCAAACAAGCCCCCTCGGGAGCTGGACCAGTAGCCCCCATATAGGACCTGCCATGCCCCTAGGCTGAAATCCTAAGCCTCGGTGGGATTATCCAGGCACCGGGACCCAGAACCCATCTCTGGAATCCCTGTTTGGGCGGGACCCTTGAGAAAGAAAACAGCACTCGTCCCTTCCCACAGAAAGACACCTAACTCTAGGGAGCTGGACAGTATCCCCAGAGAGGAAGACTCTCCCATGGCCCCATGAGGCCACCCCTACATTCCATTGCCCTCCTAGACACACCACTGAGTCAGAAAATCCTGCACTACTACCTCCCAGCCACCTGAATTTCAAATCACTGGGAGCTGTCCTCAGGGTCTGCAGATTGGGCTTGCCATCACCTCACCCCTTACCCTAACTAAAAGGGCCTACTTAATCAGAGGGAGCCATTTTGTTGTTTATGCAGTAACTTAGATTGACCTTATGCAGTAAGTTTAGATTGATCTTATGCAGTAAACTTAGACTGTCCCTCCCTCTCCCAGAGGAACTTACTTACAACGCCCAGATACAAGGGTGGATCAGGCCAGGTAGAGAGAGCCAATCATTGGGGCGTGCATACTGTCTCCCTAGCTACCATTCCCAGGTAACAAAGCCCAGGTACAAGGGTGGGTCAGGCCATTAGAGACATCTAATCAGTGGGGCACGCATATATCTACTAGGGTGAATTGTAATTCAGTTGACCACCCGTGTGTGACCTAACAAGACTTTGCAGTTTTCTCTGTGGATTGTAATCTCATTGGCCACCTGTGTGTAGCCAGGCTCAACCACATGGCCTTTACCCTATAAAAGTTAGTCTGTGAGGTAGGGAGGAGTCGCATCTTTGCAAGAGATGGCCCTGACCGGTCAGTTTGATTCTCTATGCTTGGCACAAAAGAAAGCTTTGCTTGACCTTCACTTTGTATCAGACTCGTTCCTTTGATTACAGACCCTAACACTGGGGGCTCATTCAGGATTAAACGACAAGAACTGAGCCTGGATCAGAATTTCTGGGAAAAGCCTCCAGAGGTATGAACATGGGATCCTGTCTGGTTGTGGAGCTCCAGTGTATGGCCCACCGGGGAGAAGCTGGAAGCCACCAAGCTCCGCAGGGCTGGAGTGGGTGTGGGGACGCCTCTTCTCTCCACTGGGGCATCGCCAGGGAGTTCAAGTGCCCCTGGGAAGTCAGGGGATCATCAGGCAGTTTGTGTCCCCCTCGGTGTTCAGGGGATTGCCTGGGGGTTGAGTCACCCTGGGCGGTCTGGGGCTTGCCAGTAGGTTTGAGTCCCCCTAGGCAGACTCTGGTGGTTCCAGTCACCCTAGGTGGTCTCTGGGGGTTTGAGTCCCCTTAAGCGGTCACCGGGGGATCGAGTCCCCCACTGTTTCAGGGCTTTAGAGTCCCCCTAAGCTGTCACCAGGGCATTCGTGGTACCCTAAGGCAGCCAGTGGGTTCAAGCCACCATAGGCAGTCAGTTGGTTTGAGTCCCCCTAGAAAATCCCCACCAGAGGCAGGACTGCTGGGCCTGCAGTTGTCTTTGTCTTGTGTGTGTGTGTGTGTGTGTGTGTGTGTGTGTGTGTGTGTGTGTGTGTGTGTGTGTGTGTGTGTTGTTTAGTGTGATTGAAGGAATGGGGCAAGCAGAGAGTAAGGGGACTCTGACTTTCGTCTCTCTGTTCCTTATAATAGATGGGGGGCTTCTCCCTCACTCACTTCGTGTGTTAAGGGCTATGACTGGAGCCAACTGAGATTAGTCTAACTAGAGACAGAGACTTTAAAGAATATTCCCAAGCAGCTGCCTAAACTCCCTTTGTTTCAGGGACTTCCTGTCTTCTGTGTCCTGATGTGGACTGCCTAGCCCCTCCCTCTTTCTGGCTGGAAAGCATGGTGTAGTAGGCCCAGGTGGAATGTGAAATCTGTTAACAAAGAGATGACTAAACTGATGATTAATTGTCTGTCTCAGTGTTTTAATGCATAATTGTTAAAGTAGCTCTCAAACTCTTTGGTAACCTGAAACTGTGAAGGGTTGCTTGGATGACAAATTGAATTAAATTTTTGGACTTCTACGTCTTAGCCAAATGGGATAAAATGCTAGAGTGTTGGTTGCTGGAACTGGGTTTGTGCTTTTGAAATCTGTTGGTGAACGTGTTTTGTGCTTAATTCATTCATAAATTTGCCTTCTAAAAATTCTCTTGTATGACTTCCGCCTTAAAGGGAATTCATATGGGAAGACTTTCAGGACAAAGACAGATCTTTGATATGTTAAAATCCTGGAACTGAAATAGGTAAGAATTTCCAGAATAAAAGCTTCATTCAGACTAAACCAGAATTAGAAACATGGGACTAGATGAACTGAAAGATTGACCTTTTGTCTTATTTTAAACATTACTGGTTCTATAATGTTTGCTCTTCCAGACTAGGGAAAATTTTCTTAAGTTATCTGTAACTTACAGAGATGTAAAAGTAAATGTTTGTTTACCTAAGCTAGACAACTTGAGGTAAATTTCAGAGAAGTTGTATGACAGCTCGTTTAGACAATCTTGCTTTTGCCAGTCAGTCAGCCCCAGATATAGGGAGGAAACTTCAGAAAATGGAAGGATTTGAAGGAAAGAATCTGAGTTAGTGGGAATAGCAGAAAAGATGTTTAACACCAGGGATTCATGGAAGGAAGGTTTTGGCATTACATGAGCTAGGTAGGGGATGGTAACTGGGAGGAAAAGCCTAAGCACAGAGAAGACAGGCAGGAAGACTTAGATTCAGATCACTGTGCTTACTGTAAGGAAAAAGTACATTGGGCCAGGGAGTGCCCCTAAAGGAAGAGGGCAATGCTGGCCACCAGAGACTGAAAGGGCCATAGTTCAGAGCCCCTCTCCAAACCTTGGGTAAAATTGAAGTGTGGGGGAAATCAATTGATTTTTTGTGGACACAGGAGCAGAATTTTCTTCATTGCTTATCTCAAAGATGCATTTTTCAGCATATCTTAAGCAAGGGAATCTCAGCCCCTCTTTGCTTTTGAATGGTCCGACCCACAGGAATGGTTCCAAGGCCAGCTCACCTGGACAAGACTTCCCCAAGGATTCTAGAATTCACCCACTATTGTCGATGAGGCGGACATGAAGATTTGTGTGAGTACAGAACCTCCAACCCGGTAGTCACTCTGTTAAACTATGTTGATGATTGCTGATATCCGCTGAGGACTATGAGTCATGCTTGCTGGGGACAAGAACTCTCTTAAAGACTCTGCAGGAAAAGGGTATAAGGTGTCAGGAAAGAAAGCAGAGCTCTGTCAGAGCCACACCACTTATCTAGGCTTTGATCTCCATGAGGGAGTCTGTTCACTGTCTGAGTCCAGGAAACAGGTGATTACCTGATACTCCCGCCCTTCCACGTCCCAGGAAGTGAGGGAGTTTCCTGGAATAGTGGGCTACTGTAGGCTGTGGATACCAAGGTTTACGGAAATTGCCCGACCTCTCTATGAACCGGCAAAGGGGGGGCACACTATGATAGAGTGGACAGCTGAGGCTGAAGGAGCATTTCGGGAATTACAAACAGCCTTACTGAGTGACCCAGCATTGGCCATCCCAGATGTTACCAAGCCCTTCCACTTCAATGTGGATGAAAAAGTAGGCATGGCCAAAGGAGTTTTGACTCAGACTCTCGGGCTTTGGCAAAGGTCAGTAGCCAATCTTAGCAAGAAACGAGATCCAATAGCAGCTGGGTTCCCTCCGTGTCTCCACATATTGCTGCCATGGCCCTCCTGATCAAGGATGCAAGTAAACTGACTTTGGGTCAAAATCTCATCTTTACCACCAACCACACTATCAAGGACCTTCTCAGGACCCCACCCAACTGATGGATGACGAACTCCCAAGTGACAGTATCAGGCCCTCCTCCTCAACGAACCATGAGTGACCTTCCGGCCCACAGTGGTGCTAAATCCAGCCACGCTGCTGCTGGAGAAGCTGGATGGCCACCCACACGATTGCGGAGAGGTCCTAAACCAAGTAACAGGAGTAAGGTCGGACCTCAGAGACATTCCCCTTCTGGATGCAGAAATGACTCTGTTCACAGACAGGAGTAGCTACATGGTTGATGGAAAGAGGTATGCAGGGGCTGCGGTAGTTTCCCCTGAGCAGGAACTCTGGATGGCCACCCTGCCACATGGAACATCGTTGCAAAATGTGGAGCTGTTTGCAGTTACCAAGGAACTCCAGATGGCCAAAGAGAAAACCACCAACATCTATATGGACAGAAGGTATGTCTTTACTACTCTCCATATACATGGGCCTATTTATAAAGAAAGGGACCTATTAACAGCAGAAGGAAAAGGAATTAAAAACAGAGGAGAAATATTGGCTCTTCTCCAGGCTATTTGGGACCCAAAGAGGTGGCAGTTATGCACTGCTCAGGACACAAAAAGGGGACTGATCTGATTTTGAAAGGAAACCAATTAGCAGATGAAGCAAGCAGTCTGAGAAACAGTGCAAGAGCTGGTTACACTCTTAGCTCCAGTCCTACCAGAAAAACCGAACTACTCCGAAGAAGATTTAAAGTATTTACAAAAATTGGATAAATCAGACCATGAAGGGGATTGGACTAAGACTAAAGCCGGAAAGTTAGTTCTTCCTCAGATACTAGGTAAGAAGTTAGTAGATCAGATACATCAGGATATTCATTTGGGGACACAAAAACTCAAAGAACTTATAGGCAAGCAGTTCCATGTTTCTAAATTAGGGCATATGGTTCAGGATGTAGTTTATAGATGTGCTCAAATGCCAGGCAGTTAATGTGGGAGGAACTAGAATGGGAAGAGGTAAAAGACAAAGAGGTAATGGATTTATTGGGAATAGATTTTACAGAGAAGAAACCCAGAAAATATGGGCACAAGTATATGTTTGTTTTTGTAGATACCTTTTCAGGCTTGGTGAGGCTTTTTCGGCCAAACATGAGATGGCAGGAGTGGTAGCCAAAAAGCTACTAGAGGTTTGGTTTACCTCTTGGGATCGGGTCAGACAACAGTCCTGCATTTCTGAGTTCAGTCTCACAGGCATTGGCCAAGGCCATGGCCACTAATTGGAAACACATTGTGCCTAATGGCCCCAGTGTTCTGGGCAAGTAGATAAAATGAACTGGACTCTTAAAGAGACCTTGACAAAGCTAATTCTGGCAGTGGATGGGTGGATCTCCTTCTTTTCACCATCCTCAGGGTGCACTGTGCATGCTACTTAAACAAGATGTCCCCATTAAAGTAATGTCCAGGAGACTGCCCCTGCTCTGCCCTAGGCTACAAGAGGTTGCTCTAACAGAAATGACTGATCAGTCTATACTCAAGTCACAGCAGGCATTACAGTCTGTCTTAAAAAGAACCCGCACAGGGATCCGAACTGCCCACACTAAGATGGAGATGGAGGTGGAACCACATCCTTACCAATCCGGGGACTTGATTTGGATACATCGCCTCCAAGTAAGAAACTTGGAGCCTCACTGGATGGGACCGTGTACTGTCACCCTGACAACCCCACAGCAATAAAAGTAGAAGAAGGCATCAGGGTCTGGATTCATGCCAGTCATGTCAAACGAGCCAAGGACAAGGATGTCCCCCAGAGATGGAAGCCACAGCCAATGGACCCCACTGACCATGGACTAAAGCTAAGTCTCAAAAGAATATGAGTGTATTGTTGCTCCTATTGTTACCTGTTTATGTAAAGTATAGGTGGGAAATTAGGTGAACGAAATTAGGAAAAATGGAAAAGGTTATACAAAGTGGTGAATGGCTAACTCATCAGCTGTCTGTGTGCTAATTTTACTTTTGGGCCCCTGCATTATAAATGCCCTAATGCCATTTTTATAAGAGAAAACTGGAGCGATAAAAATGTTAGTCTTACATGCTCAGTATAACATAGAACGGGCTGAAAAGTCAAGGATTTGACTAATCTCCAAAGAAAAGTGGGGAATGTAAGGGCCTATTTAATCAGAGGGAGCTATTTTGTTGTTTATGCAGTAAATTTAGATTGGCCCTATGTAGTAAACTAAGATTTACCCTATGCAGTAAATTTAGATTTACCCTGCCCCTCCCAGAGAACTTGCTTATAAAGCCCAGATACAGGGGTGGGTTAGGCCAGGTGGAGACATCCAATCAGTAGGGCACATATATATCTACTAGGGTGAATTGTAATTCAATTAGCCACTCATGTGTGACCTAACATGACTATGCAGTTTTCTTTCTGTATTGCAAAATCATTAGCCCACTATGCATAGCCCGGCTATACTACCTCTATAAAAGTTAGTCTGTGAGGCTGGGAGGGATCGCCTCATTGCAAGAGATGGCCCTGACCAGTCAGTTTGATTCTCGATGCTTGGTGTGAAATAAAGCTTTGCTTGACATTCACTTTGTATCAGTCTCACTCCGTTGATCACAGACCCTAACACAGACAGCCAATCAGTGGGACATGCATATGGTCTCCATAGCTAAGAGTCACAGGTAGCAAAGCACAGATACAAGGGCGAATCAGGCCAGGTGGAGACATGCAATTAGTGGGGCACACATATATCTACTAGGGTGAATTATAATTCAATTGCCCGCACATGTGTGACCTAATATGACTGTGCAGTTTTCAGAGTATACTGCAATCTCATTGGCCATCTGTGTGTAGCCAGGCTCAACACATGGCCATTATGCTATAAAAGTTAATCTGTGAGGCTGGGAGGGGTTGTATTTTTGCAAGATATGGCCCTGACTGGTCAGTTTGATTCTGGTTGCTTGGTGCGAAATAAAGCTTTGCTAGACCTTCCTTTGTATCAGTCTCGCTCCTTTGATTACAGACACTAAAATAACCAGAGTTTGTATTTGCAGACGTATGTCCCTAAAGCCCTGGCCCACATGCCCTCCAGGATGGGGCCTCAAGAGCCACACCACAGCAACTGGGCCTGCCCTCCCAAAGGAAACTCTGCCCATCACCATTGCCCAAACGCTCCAGATTAGGAGAAACCTGAAAAGCCCCTGAACACACCCCAATTTCATAGACCATTCTGGAAAAAATGTGCAGTCCAACACACCCTAGTCACCTACCTTCAAACAGACATGCTCGTCAATGGCTCTGAGTCAGAAGACTGAAACAGAAATGCCCCTAGGACATCATCAGAGCCCTAGATTAGGCTTTCAGATATCTGTCCCCAGAGGCCTGTTTTGGAATACCAACATATGGTCAAACATGTTGTTCCTGAGACACGCAATAGAACCCATCCTGTCCCAAGAAGGAAACCTTGCTCTTGGGAGATGGTCCAACCCTCATGGTAAGAGAATACTACATGACCTCTGAGCAACCACAACATTCAAAGGTCTCCCTAAAGAACAAACAGCATTGTGACCCAACAGGCTGAGAACCACTGAAATTAAGCCCCCTTGAAACTTCGGGGGGGGGGTCAAACTTGAAACTTCGCCCCAGAACCAACAGATAGATCCTGCCCTGTTCCTCGGCTGCAAAGGTACCCCGAGATGGGCTGTCCAGGCATCCATGTGGAGAGCTCTGCTATCCAGTCTTTCCATATGGGGGAGCCGGGAGTCCTCTAAACGGAATTGCCTGTCCCGCAGAAGGACACCTTGCTGTTTGGAGCAGCTCACAAGTCCCAGGGTGGGAAAACCTCCATGGCCTCTTATGTCCACCCCTCCATTCTTCAGCCATCATGGACACAAACTCCAGCATGAGAAGACATCAGACACTAGCCCATACTCAGGTGCTGGAGACCTCAGATCAGCTGCTGCACATTGGAACTTCCATGTGCTCTGCTCTGAACTGAACCGTCGCTTGTGTTTTCAGACTTCCGTTCTCACACACCTGGCCCTCAAGCCCTCCAGACTGGGAATTCTGTAGACACAATGCAGCCTTCTACCTGCCCACGAGAAAGAACAAGTGTCATATGTGTCTGCCCAGAAACCCCACATGAGGATCCACGCATGGCCCTTGATGGTAACCCCAGATCAGAGGCTGCCCTGTGCACTAATGCTCTGTCTGACACAGCCTGAGACCCAACCTCCTCTCACCCACCCATATAGCGGGCCCCATATCCTGGATGTGGGACCTGCCATGGCCCAAAACTGTCACCTCTACCCAATCTGGGTATTCGGGCAGCTGTCCCCAGACCTTAGCTCAAATCACTGCCTATGGGGGGCATGAAGCATGTCCTCTGGAAGGACACTATATCATACGCAAAGGGTCTGTCCAACAAGAAGATCTGAAAATTTAAATATCTATGCCCCAAACGTGGGAGCAGCCAACTATATCAACCAATTAATAACAAAATTAAAGAAACACATCAATAATAATACAATAATAGTAGGGGAATTTAACACTCCCCTCACTAATATGGACAGATCATCCAAGCAAAAGATCAACAAGGAAATAAAGGCCTTAAATGACACACTGGACCAGATGGACATCACAGATATATTCAGAACATTTCATCCCAAAGCAACAGAATACACATTCTTCTCCAGTGCACATGGAACATTCTCCAGAATAGATCACATCCTGGGTCACAAATCAGGTCTCAACCGGTATCAAAAGATGAGGATCATTCCCTGCATATTTTCAGACCACAATGCTCTGAAGCTAAACTCAATCACAAGAGGAAAGCTGGAACGAACCAAAATACATAGAGACTAAACAGCATCCTTCTAAAGAATGAATGGGTCAACCAGGAAATTAAAAAAGAATTGAAAAAATTCATGGAAACAAATGATAATGAAAACACAACAGTTCAAAATCTGTGGGACACAGCAAAGGCAGTCCTGAGAGGAAAATATATAGCAGTACAAGCCTTTTTCAAGAAACAAGAAAGGTCTCAAGTACACAACCTAACCCTACACTTAAAGGAGCTGGAGAAAGAACAGGAAAGAAACCCTAACCCCAGTAGGAGGAGAGAAATCATAAAGATCAGAGCAGAAATCAATGAAATAGAAAGAAAAAAACAAACAAACAAACAAAAAAAAATAGAAAAAATCAATGAAACTAGGAGCTGGTTCTTTGAAAGAATCAATAAGACTGATAAACCCCTGGCCAGACTTATCAAAAAGAAAAGAGTAAGGACCCAAATAAATAAAATTATGAATGAAAGAGGAGAGATCACAACTAACACCAAAGAAATACAGACAATTATAAGAACATACTATGAGCAACTCTAGGCCAACAAATTGGACAATCTGGAAGATATGGATGCATTCCTAGAGACATATAAACTACCACAACTCAATCAGGAAGAAATAGAAAACCATTTCTATTATGGAACTGGCCCATAACCAGTAAGGAGATTGAAACAGTCATCAAAATCTCCAAACAAACAAAAGCCCAGGACCAAACAGCTTCCCAGGGGAATTCTAACAAACATTTAAAGAATTCCCAGGAGAAATCTACCAAACATTTAAAGAACTAATTCCTATTCTCCTGAAACTGTTCCAAAAAATAGAAATGGAAGGAAAACTTCCAAACTCATTTTATGAGGCCAGCATCACCTTGATCCCAAAACCAGACAAGGATCCCACCAAAAAAGAGAACTACAGACCAATATTCTTGATGAACACAGATGCAAAAATTCTCACCAAAATACTAGCCAATAGGATTCAGCAGTACATTAAAAGGATTATTCACGATCAAGTTGGATTTATTCCAGGGCTGCAAGGTTGGTTCAACATCCTCAAATCAATCAATGTGATAGAACACATTAATAAAAGAAAGAACAAGAACCATATGATACTCTCAATAGATGCTGAAAAAGCATTTGACAAAGTACGTACAGAATCCCTTCCTGATCAAAACTCTTCAAAGTGTAGGGAAAGAGGGCACATACCTCAATATTATCAAAGCCATCTATGAAAACCCACCACAAATATCATTCTCAGTGGAGAAAAACTGAAAGCTTTTCCTCTAAGGTCAGGAACACGGCAGGGATGTACATTATCACCACCATTATCAGCAGTCCATTATCAGCAATCAGACAACAAAAAGAAATTAAAGTCTTCCAAATCGGCAAAGAAGAAGTCAAACTATCACCCTTCGCAGATGATATGATACGATATGTGGAAAACCCAAAAGACTCCACTCCAAAACTGCTAGAATTTGTACAGGAATTCAGTAAAGTGTCAGGATATATAATCAATGCACAGAAATTAGTTGGATTTCTCTACACCAACAACAAGACTGAAGAAAAGAAATTAAGGAGTCAATCCCATTTACAATTGCACCCAAATCTATAAGATACCTAGGAATAAACCTAACCAAAGAGACTAAGAATCTATATGCAGAAAACTATAAAGTACTCATGAAAGAAATTGAGGAAGACATAAAGAAATGGAAAAATGTTCCATGCTCCTGGATTGGAAGATTAAATATTGTGAAAATATCTATGCTATCTAAAGCAATCTACACATTTAATGCAATCCCTATTAAATACCATCCATTTGTTTCAAAGAAATGGAACAAATAATCCTAAAATTTATATGGAACCAGAAAAGACCTCGAATAGCCAAAGGAATATTGAAAAAGAAAGCCAAAGTTGGTGGCATCCAATTCCGGACTTCAAGCTCTATTACAAAGCTGTCATCATCAAGACAGCAGGGTACTGGCACAAAAACAGACACATAGATCAATGGAACAGAATAGAGAGCCCAGAAATAGACCCTCAACTCTATGGTCAACTAATCTTCGACAAAGTAGGAAAGAATGTCCAATGGAAAAAAGACAGCCTCTTCAATAAATGGTGCTGGGAAAATTGGACAGCCACATGCAGAAAAGTGAAATTGGAACACTTCCTTACACCACACACGAAAATAGACTCAAAATGGATGAAGTACCTCTATGTGAGAAAGGAATCCATCAAATTTCTTGAGGAGAATGCAGGCAACAACCTCTTCGACCTCAGCCCCAGCAACATCTTCCTAGCAACATCAGAAAAGCCAAGGGAAGCAAGGGCAAAATGAACTATTGGGATTTCATCAAGATCAAAAGCTTTTGCACAGCAAAGGAAACACTTAACAAAACCAAAAGACAACTGACAGAATGGGAGAAGGTATTTGCAAACAACATATCAGATAAAGGGCTAGTATCCAAAATTTATAAGGAACTTAGCAAACTCAACACCCAAAGAACAAACAATCCAATCAAGAAATGGGCAGAGGACATGAACAGACATTTCTGCAAAGAAGACATCCAGATGGCCAACAGACACATGAAAAAGTGCTCCACATCACTTGGCATCAGGGAAATACAAATCAAAACCACAATGAGCTTTTACCTCACACCAGTCAGAATGGCTAAGATTAATAAGTCAGGAAATGACAGATGCTGGCGATCATGCGGAGAAAGGGGAACCTTCCTCCACTGTTGTTGGGAATGCAAGCTGGTACAACCACTCTGGAAAACAGCATGGAGGTTCCTCAAAATGTTGAAAATAGAACTACCCTATGACCCAGGAACTGCACTACAGGGTATTTACCCTAAAGATACAAACATAGTGATCCGAAGGGGCACGTGTACCTGAATGTTTATAGCAGCAATGTCTACAATAGCCAAACTATGGAAAGAACCTAGATGTTCATCAACAGATGAATGGATAAAGAAGATGTGGTATATATACACAATGGAATACTATGCAGCCATCAAAAGAAATGAAATCTTGCCATTTGCGATGACGTGGATGGAACTAGAGGGTATTATACTTAATGAAATATGTCAATCAGAGAAAGACAACTATCATACGATCTCCCTGATATGAGGACGTGGAGATGCAACATGGGGTGTTAGGTGTATAGGAGAAGAATAAATGAAACAAGATGGGATTGGGAGGGAGACAAACCATAAATGACTCTTAATCTCACAAAACAAACTGGGGGTTGCTGGGGGGAGTTGGGGTTTGGAGAGGGGGAGGGAGTTATGGACATTGGGGAGGGTATGTGCTATCGTGAGTGCTGTGAAGTGTGTAAACCTGGCGATTCACAGACCTGTACTCCTGGGGATAAAAATACATTATATGTTTATTTAAGAAAAAGGATGAATTCCCAACTTTTGAGCAACATGGTCAGGACTGGGGGTGTTTGTGCTGAGTGTAATAAGTCAAGCAGAGAGAGTCAAGTATCATATGGTTTCACTTATTTGTGGAGCATAACAAATGATATGGAGGACATTGGGAGATGGAGAGGAGAAGGAAGTTGGGGGAAATTGGAAGGGGAGGCCAACCATGAGAGACTATGGACTCTGAGAAACAACCTGGGCATTTTGATGGGGCGGGGGTGGGAGTTTGGGGGAACCAGGTGGTGGGTAATAGGGAGGGCACGTGTTGAATGGAGCACTGGGTGTTGTGCAAAAACAATGAATACTGTTACACTGAAAAAATAAATAAATTAATTAAAGAGTACTCCTCTGTTCCCATGCTAAGAAACCTGGCTGTGAGGATTGGTGTCAACACTCAGAGTGGGTGCCAGCTGCATAGCCTATGAGATCACACCTGCCTGGGCACAAACAGGCATTGTGACCCTCAGCCTGAGACTGCTTTGAAACCAGCCTCCTAGGGAGCTGGCCCAGGATGCAGCAGGGTGTGCTTGCCGTGCCCCGAGACCCAATTCGTAACCCTCGGTAGGGTTCTCCAGGCGACCAGACCCAGAACCCATCTCTGGAATCCCTGTTTGATGGGACCCATGAGATGGAAAACAGCATTCCTCCATTGCCCCATAAGGACACCAAACTCTTGGTAGCCGGGCACAATCCCCAGACAGGAAGTACCTCCCATGGACGCATGAGGCCACCCCTACATTCCGTGGCCCTCCTAGACACAAAATTCAGACAGAAAAGCCTGTGCTCCTGCCTCCCAGCCACCTCAATTTCAAATCCTGAGGATGTGCCCTCAGGGTGTGCAGACAGGGTCTGCCATCACCTCTCCCCTAATCCTAACCCAAGTTTGTATCTGCAAACTTCAGTTCCCAAAGCCCTGGCCCACATGCCCTACAGGATGGGGCCTCCAGAGCCACATCCCAGGACTGCGCCTGCCCTCCCCAAGTAAACTCTGCCCGTCATAGTTGCGCAAACCCTCCAGATTAGGAGAAAACTGCAAGGCCCCTGATCCCACTCCAATTTTGCAGGCCGCTCTGGACAAAAATGCACAGTCTGACACACTCGAGGCACCTAGCTCCAGGCAGAGATGCAGGTCAATGGCCCTCAGTCAGAAGATTGAACCTGACATGACCCTAGGACCTCATTTGAATCCTAGCTTAGGATTTCAGGAATCTTTCCCCAGAGCCTGGCTCTGAAATACCAACATATGTTCCAACATGAAGTCCCTGAGCCACACAACAGAACCTCTCCTGTCCCCAGAAGGCAAGCTACCTCCTGGGGGCTGGGTCCAACCCTCAGGGTAGGAGAATCTGGCATGGCCCCTGAGCCACCGCCACATTCTAAGGTCTCCCTGAACACCAACCAGCATTGTGACCCGTCAGCCTGAAAACCCCTGTTACTCAGGCCCTATGGAACTTCTCCCCAGAGCCAGCACATCCAACCTGCCCAGTTCCTCAGCTGCAATGGTAATGCGAGGTGGGCTTTCCAGGCATCCATGCGGAGAGCTTTTCTATCCAATCTTTCCATATGGGAAAGATGGGAATGTTTGGAGACATTCAACCAGAGTCCCCCTGTCCCACAGAAGGACACCTTGGTGTTTGGAGCAGCTCACATGTCCCAGCGTGGGAAAACCTCCATGGCCTCTTGAGGCCACCAGTATATTCATAGGCCATCATGGACAGAAACTCCAGTGAGAGCAGACATCGGACACTCGCCCTTACTCAGGTGCTGGCGATCTTGGATCAGCGGCTGCACATTGGAACTGCCATGCACTCTGCTCTGAACTGAACCGTCACTTGTGTTTTCAGACTTCTGTCCTCACACTCCGGGCCTGCAAGCCATCCATACTGGGAGTTCTAGAGCCACAACGCAGCATTCTGCCTGCCCACAAGAAAGAAGAAGTGCCCTATGTGTATGCCCAGAAACCCCACATAAGGATCCACCGGCATGGCCCTCGACATCACCTCACTATCAGAGGCCGCCCTGTGCACTAATGCTCTGTATGAAACAGCCTGAGCCCCGACCTCCTGTCAGCAACCCAGATAGCGGGCTCTGTATCCTGGAGGTGGGACCGGCCATGACCCAGGCCCAACACCTCTACCCAACCTGGATATTCAGGCATCTGTCTCCAGACCTTAGCTCAAATCCCTGTCTATGGGGGAACCTGAAGTACAAAAAGGTACTCCTCCTTTCCCATCGAAGGAAACCTGGCTGTGGTGATGGGAGTCCAACCCTCAGAGTAGGAGCCAGCTGCATGACACATGAGAACACACCCATTCAGGAGGACCGCCCTGGGCACAAACAGGCATTTTGTCCCTCAGCCTGAACCCGCTTTGAAACCAGCCCCCATGGGAGCTTGACCAGGTACCCACAGGGCAGTCTTGCCGTGCCCCTAGGCCCAATCCCTAACACTCGGTGTGGTACTCCAGGCACCAGGGCCCAGAACCCATCTCTGGAATCCCTGTTTGGGTGGGACCCCTGAGATGGAAAACAGCACTCTGCCCTTCCCCCAGAAAGACACCAAACTCTTGGGAGCAAGGCAGAATCCCCAGAGAGGAAGGATCTCCTATGGCCGCATGAGGCTACCCCTACATTACGTGGCCCTCCTAGCCACACAATTCAGACATAAAAGCCTGTGCTTCTGCCTGCCCGCTGCCCCAATTTCAAATCCCGAGGAGCTGCCCTCAGGGTGTGCAGACAGGGTCTGCCATCACCTCGCCCCTAACCCTAACCCGAGTTTGTGTCTGCAGACTTTTGTCTCCAAAGACCTGGCCCACATACCCTCCAGCTTGGGGCCTCTGGAGCCACACCACAAGACTGGGCCTGCCCTCCCAAAGGAAACGCTGCCCGTCCCAGTTGCACAAACCCTCCAGATTAGGAGAAACCTGCAAGGCCCCTGAGCCCACCCCAATTTCGCAGGCTGCTCTGGACAAAAATGCGCAGTCTGACACAACCTGGGCACCTAGCTCCAGGCAGACACAGAGCTCAATGGCCCTGAGTCAGAAGATTGAACATGATATGGCGCTTGGAACTCATTTGAACCCTAGCTTAGGATTACAGGCATGTGTTCCTAGAGGCCGGTGCTGGAATACCTACATATGTTCCACCATGTAGTCCCTGAGCATCAAAACAGAACACCTCCTGTCCCCAGAAGGCATCCTGATTCTTTAGAGGTGTGTCTAACCCTCGGGGAAAGAGAATCCTCCATGGCCCCTGAGCCACCACCACATTCTAAGGCCTCCCTGGACACAAACCAGCACTATGAACCATCAGCATGAGACTCCCTATCAAATCAGGCCCCTGGGCACTTCGTCCCACAGCCACCAGATTTAAACTTCCTTATTCCTGGGCTGGAATGGTAACTGGAGGTTTGCTATACAGGCATCCATGTGGAGATCTCTGCTACCAAATCTTTCCATATGGGGGGACCTGGAGCCATCAAACCGGTCTCCCCCCATCCCACAGATGGAAACCTTGCTGTGTGGAGCAGCTCACAAGCCTCAGCCTGGGAAAACCTCCATGGCCTCATGAGGTCACCCCTCCATTCTTTGGCCATGATGGACACAAACTCCAGCGTGAGCAACCATCTGACATTCACCCTGACTCAGGTGCTGGAAATCTCGAATCAGACGCTGCCCATTGGAACTGCAATGTGCTTGGCAATGAAGTGAACCGTCACTTGTGTGTTCAGACTTCCATCCTTACACTCCTAGCCCGAATGTCCTCCAGATTGGGAATTCTGGAGCCACAACGCAGCCTTTTGCCTGCCAGCTAGGAAGAAGAAGTGCCCTATGTGTGCAGGATCCACCTGCACAGCCCTCGATGGCCCGCCAAGATCATAGGCCGCCCTGGGCACTAATTCTCTGTCTGACACAACCCGAACCCAGACTACCCGTCAGCTACCCAAATAGAAGCCCCATATCCTGCAGATGGGACCTGCCATGGCCTGAGGCTGTCATCTCTACCCAACCTGGTTATTCTGTCCCCTGGCCTTATCTCCAATCCCGGCCTATGGGGGAACCTCAAGCACAAAAAAGTACTCCTTTTTTCCCATGGCAGGTAACCTTGCTGTGATGATGGAGTTCAAACACTCAGTATGGGTACCATCAGCCTGGCCTATGAGACCACGCCCACCGAAGAGGGCTGCCCTGGCCGCAATCAGGCATTGTGACCCCCAGCCTGAGTCTGCTTCCAATCAAGCCCTCTCCGTAGCTGGACCAGGAAGCCCTCATATCAGGCCTACCATGCCCCTAAGCCCAAATCCTATCTCTCGGTCATGTTCTCCAGGCACCAGGATCCAGAACCCATCTCTGGAATCCCTATTTTGGCGGAACCCCTGAGATGGAAAACGGCATTCTTCCCTTCCCCCAGAAAGACACCAAACCCTAGGGAGCCAGGAAGAATCCCCACAGAGGAAAAATCTCCTGTGGACCCATGAGGCCTCCCCTACATTCCGTGGACATCCTAGACACACGATTCAAACAGAATAACCTGTGATCCAGCCTCCCAGTTGCCATAATTTCAAATCCCGAGGAGCTTCCCTCAGGGACTGCAGATCAGGCCGGTCATTACCTCTCCACTAACCCTAACCCGGTTTGTGTTTGCAGACTTTTGTCCCCAAAGCACTGGCCCACATGCCCTCCAGGATGAGGCCTCTGGAGCCAAACCCCAGGACTGTGCCTGTCATCCCAATGGAAACTCTGCACGTCACAGTTGCACAAAACCTCTAGATTAGGAGACACCAGCCAGGCCCCTGAGCCTACCCTATTTTCATAGGCTGCTCTGGACAAAAATGCACAGACTGACACACCCTAGGCACCTACCTCCAGACAGACACCCAGGTCAATGGCTCTGGGTCAGAAGATTGAACCTGACATGGCCCTAGGACTTCACTGGAAACCTAGCTAAGGTTTTTGGTCATCTGTCCCCAGAGGCCTGTTCTGAAATACCTACATACGGTCCAACATGTCATCCCTGAGCCACAAAACAGAACAGCTCCTTTCCCCAGAAGGCAACCTGGCTCTTGGGAGCTGAGTCCAACGCTCAGGGGAGGACAATCCTCCATGGCGCCTGAACCCCTCCACATTCTGAGGTCTCCCTGGACACAAACAAGCATTGTGACCCATTAGCACAACTGAGTGTGAGAGCCTACTTAATCAGAGGGATCCTTTTTTTTTTTTTATGCAGTAACTTTCGATTGACCCTATGCAGTAAACTTAAATTGACTCTGCCCCTCCCAGAGGAAATTACTTGTAAAACCCAGATACTAGGGTGGGTCAGGTTAGGTAGAGACAACCAATCGGTGGGACATTCATATATCTACTAGGGTGAATTGTAATTCAGTTGGCCGCCCGTGTGTAATCTATCATGATTGTGCAGTTTTCACTGTGTATTTTAATATCATTGGCCACCCGTGTGTAGCCAGGTTCAACCACATGTCCTTTACTCTATAAAAGTTAGTCTGTGAGGCAGGGAGGAGTAGACACTTTGCAAGAGATGGCCCAGACCAGTCAGTTGGATTCTCGATGCTTAGTGTGAAAGAAGGCTTTGTTTTACCTTCACTTTTTATCAGTCTCGATCCTTTAATCACAGACCCTAACAGTATTCTAAACCAGGCCTCTGAGGAGAGATGCCTGTAAAGGAAAGCTAGGGTTCATATTAGGGTCTAGGGGCCAGTATGGTTCAATATTCTGCTCTGCAAACATCTGTCTGCGTGTCTGAGTGGAGTAACTTGCTCAACTTGTGTCAGAATACCAATGTTTGTCCAGGGAGGCCTACACTATTGGGATGGCCTCAGGGGCATTGGAGGTTTCTACTAACCTATAGCGTTGTGGCCACTAGAATGCGCACATTTTCACTGGAGAAGGCAGGCAGAGTTCTGCGGCGTAGATCCAGAAGCACCAGCCTGGATGCTGTGTGGGCTGGGGTTGTGGGGACAGAAGTCTGAAAACACAAACTCGGTTTAGGTTTGGGGCCCAGGGTATGGCAGGCCTGACCCACAGACCATGAGGAGAACTCCTTGGGATCTGAAAGAAGGGTGAGTGTGAGGTGGTTGCTCAGGCTTTTGTCTCTGGATTTTAAGTCAAGAATGGCCGTGAATTGTAGGGGTGGCCCCATGAGTCATGGACAAGCCTCCAGCTCTGGGGATTAGGCCCGGATCCCAAGAGTTTGGGTCATTCTGTGGGAATAGAGAAGTCCTGTTTTCTGCCTCAGGTGTCCCTCCAAAATAGGGATTCATGAGGAGAGCCCTGGGTACAGGCGACTGGAAAACCCAAAGATTAGGATTGGGGGCCTAGGGGCCGGAAAGCCCCATAAATGGGCTATTGGTCCAGCCACTGAGAGGGCTAACTTGATCATGGGGCTCACGTTGAGGGTCACAATGCGTGTTTGTGCCCGAGGCGGCCCTCAAGCATGGGCATGGCCTCATGGGTCAAACAGATTTCTCCTACCCTGAAGTTTTGACACCATGCCAATAGCAAGGTTTCTTGCCAGGCAAAAGGAGGAGTTTTGATTTGTGCATAAGGTTCGCCCCAGTGCAGGGATTGGAGAGAAAGTCTCAGCTCAGATGCCTGAAAACCGAGGTTGGGAAGGGATGACGGCCACAGGCCATGACGGGTGCGATGTGCTGGGTGTGCGGCCAGCTCTCTGGGTGTCTTCGGGAGGTCTGGGCTTAAGCGGTGTCAAACAGAAAATAAGTGCCCCGGGCAGTCTATGAAATTGGGGTGCACTCAAGGGCAGTGCAGGTTGATCCTCAATTGGGTTTTATGGGCAGCCCCAGAGGGCAACGTTTTTCTTCTCGTGGGCAGGCAGAGTGCTGCCTTGTGGCTCCAGAGTTCCCAATCAGTAGGTCCTGTGGGACAGGAGTGTGAATTCGGAAGTCTGAAAACACAAGCTAGGGTTAGGTTTGGGGCCGAGGGCAAGGCAGGCCCACTCTGCAGAGGCTGAATCACCATCTCTTGCACCTGAAGTCAGGCTGAGTATCAGATGTTGTCTCAGGGTGGAGTTTGTGTCCTTGATGGCGCCTTCATAAAGGGGTGGCCTCAGGAGGCCATGGAGGTTTTCCCACGCTGGGGGTTTTGAGCTGCTCCAAACTGCAAGGTTTCCTTCTGCAGGACAGTCGAGTCCTGGTGGATGGCTCCAGGATGCCTCATACAGAAAGATTCGAGAGCAGGGTTCTAAGGATGGATGCCAGGACACCCCACCTCGCATTCCCATTGGTTCATAAAGACAAGTCAGGTTCCACCTGCTGTCTCAGGGACGAGCTACCCAGGAGGATGAGTTGAAATGGACTCATTATGACCATAGGATGGGTCATAATGTGGGTTTGTGTACATGGAGACCTTGGATTGAGGCGGTGGCTCAGGGGCCCTGCAGGATTCTCCTACCCAGAGGGTTGAATACAGCTCCATAGAGCAAGATTCCCAGATGATGAGAGGTGCTCTGTTTGGTGCCTCAGGAAACCCCCATATGCTGGGATTAGAATGCTGTCCTCAGAGTAGAGATGCCTGGAAACCAAAGCAAGGTTTCCAATTAGGGCCTAGAGACCTGAGGTAGTTGCTCATTTGGCGTCAGATTGCCCCTGTTTGTCCAGGACGGCCTACACTATTGGGATGGCCTCGGAGATCTGGAGGTTTCTCCTAATCCATAGGATTGTGGCTAGTGGAATGGGCAGCATTTCCTTGGAGAGGGCAGGCAGAGTCCTGCAGTGTGTCTCCATGGACCCCAGCCTGGAGGGTGTGTGGGCCAGGCCTGTGGGGCTGGAAATGTGAAAACACAAACTCAGCTTAGGTTTGGGCCTGAGGGTATGGCAGGCCCGATCCACAGACCGGGAGGCAAGCTCTTGGGGATCTGAAAGAAGGGCGAGTGTTAGGCAGTCTCTCAGACTTTTCTCTCTGGATTCTGCATCAAGGATGGCCAGGAAATGTAGGGGTGGCCTCATGGGTCATGGAACAGTCTCACGCTCTGAAGATATGGCCTTGCTCCCAGGAGTTTGGGGTCATTCTGTGGGAAGAGAGGTGTCCTGTTTTGCCTCAGGTTTTCCTCCAAAATAGGGATTCCAGAGCAGAGTCCTGGGTATGGGCGACTGGAAAACCCGACCTCTGGTTAGAAAGGGGGGTCTTAGGGGCCTGGCAAGCACCATATGTGGACACTTGTTCCAGACACTGAGAGGCGTTACTTGACCACGGAGCTAAGGTTGAGGGTC
The DNA here is from genome assembly GCF_922984935.1 of Meles meles. Classification (NCBI taxonomy): domain Eukaryota; kingdom Metazoa; phylum Chordata; class Mammalia; order Carnivora; family Mustelidae; genus Meles; species Meles meles. The sequence goes on along the minus strand of NC_060088.1, from coordinate 36,820,491 downwards.
ACAATGCCTGTTGTGCCCAAGGTGACCCTCAAGCATGGGCGTGGCCTCATGGGCCATGGAGATTTCTCCTACCCTGAAGGTTTGACACCATGCCATAAGCGTGGTTTCTTGAAGGTGGAAGGAGGAGTTCTGATTTGTGCATCAGGTTCGTCCCTGTCCAGGAATTGGAGAGAAGGTCTTGGTTCAGATGCCTGAAAACTCAGGTTGGGAAGAGATGACCGCTTCAGGCTATGGCCGGTGCAATATGGTGGGTGTGTGGCCAGCTGTCTGGGTGTCTGTTGGCAGGTCTGGGCTCAGGCTGTGTCAGACAGAGCATTCGTGCCCCGGGCAGCCTATGCAATTTTGGTGCACTCTAGGGCTGTGCAAGTTGATCCTCATTTGCGGTTTCTGGGCAGAACCAGAAGGCAAAGTTCTTCTTCTTGTGAGCAGGCAGAGTACTGCCTTGTGCCTCCGGAGTTCCCAATCTGGAGGGCTTTTTGGATAGGAGTGTGAGGACGGAAGTCTGATAACACAAGCTAGGGTCAGGTTTGGGGCTGAGGGCATGGCAGGCCCACTCTGCAGAGGCTGAATCCAGATCTCCTGCATTGTAATTCAGGCTGAGTATCAGGCATTGGCTCACACTGGAATTTGTGTCCTTGATGGTCCCTTCATAAAGGGGCAACCTCAGGACGCCATAGAGGTTTCCCACGCTGGGAGTTGTGAGTTGATCCAAACCGCAAGAGTTTCCTTCTGCAGGACAGTCGAGTCTTGGTGCATGGCTCCAGGATGCCTCATATGGAAAGACTCCTGAGCAGGGTTCTAAGGATGGATGCCAGGACACCCCACCTCACAATCCCATCGGCTCCTAGCTACAAGTCATGTTCGTTCTGCTGGCTCCAGGGAAAGCTACCCAGGGGGCTGAGATGAATTGGACTCTCCTGTGGATGGGTCATAATGTGGGTTTGTGTCCATGGAGACCTTGAAATGTGGTGGTGGGTCAGGGGACCTGCAGGATTCTCCTACTTGGAGGGTTGAACACAGCTCCATAGAGCAAGCTTCCATGTGGGGACAAGAGGTTTTCTGTTTGGTGCCTCAAAAACCCCATATGCTGGTATTCGAACAAGGCCTCAGAGGAGAGTGGCCTGGTATCCAAATCTAGGGTTCAGATTCAGGGCTAGTTCCTGGCCGGATCAAACATCTGTCTCTGGAGACATCCGTCTGCGTGTGTGAATGGAGGTAGTGGCTCAGCTTTTGTCAGAATGTCCTGTTTGACCAGGGTGGCCTAGATAATTTGGATGGCCCTGGGGCTTTGGAGCTTTCTCCTAATCTGGAGGGTTGTGGCCAATGGAATTGGCAGAGTTTCATTAGAGAAGGCAGGCAGAGTCCTGAAGTGTGGCTCTAGGGACCCCAGAAGGGAGGGTTTGTGGGCCAGGGATTTGGGGACAGAAGTCTGAAAACACAAACTCAGCTTTGGTTTGGGGCCATGGGTATAGCAGGCCGATCTACAGACAGTGAGGGGAGCTCCTCGGGATTTGAAAGCAGGGCAAGTGTGAGGCGGTCGCTCAGGCTTTTGTCTCAGGATTTTGTGTCTAGCATAGCCATGAAATGTAGGGGTGGCCTCACGAGCCATGGACGATTCTCCCACTCTGGGGATTTGGCCTCTCTCTCAGGAGCTTGGGGTCATTCTTGGGAAGGGATGATTTCTGTTTTCTGCCTCGGGTGTCCCTCAAATAGAGGGATTCCAGAGAAGAGCTGTGGGTACTGGCAACTGGAAAACCCGACCACTGGTAAAGATTGAGAGCCTAGGGGCCCTACAAGCCCCATATGCGGACACATGGTCCAGCCACTGTGAAGACTTACTTGCCCATGGGGCTCACATTGAGGGCCACAATACCTGTTTGTGCCCAAGGCACCCTCAAGCAGGGGTGTGGGCTCATGGGCCATGCAGGTTTCTCCTACTGTGAAGGTTTGACATCATGCCAACATCAAGAGTTCTAGCCAAGCTGAAGGAGGAGTTCTGACTTGTGCATCAGGTTTCCTCCTGTGGAGTGTTTGGAGAGGTCTTTGTTCAGATGCCTGAAAACCCAGGGTGGGAACGAGGACGGCCTCAGGTCATGGCGGGTGCAATGTGCTACATGGGGGACCATCTGTCTGGGTGTCTGCTGGGTGGTCTGGGCTCAGGCTGTGTCAGACAGAGCATTCGTGCCCCAGGCAGCCTATGCAATTGGGGTGCGCTCTAGGGCCCTGCAGGTTGATCCTCATTTGGGGCTTCTGGGCAGCCCCAGAAGGCAACATTTTTCTTCTCACGGGCAGGCAGAGTGGTGCGTTGTGGCTCCAGAGTTCCCAATCTGGAGGGCTTGTGGGCCAGGAGTGTGAGGACGGAAGTCTGAAAACACAAGCTAAGGTTAGGTTTGGGGCCGAGGGCAAGGCAGGCCTACTCTGCAGAGGCCAAATTGAGATATCCTACATCTTAAGTCAGGCCGAGTATCAGACGTTGGCTCATTCTGGAGTTTGTGTACTTCATGGCCCCTTCATGAAGGGGAGGCCTCAGGAAGTCATGGAGTTTTTCCCACGCTGGGGGTTGTGATCTGCTCCAATCCGCAAGGTTTCCTTCTGTGAGAGAGTAGAGTCCTGGTGAATGGCTCCAGGATGCCCCATAGGGAAAGACTCCTGAGCAGGGTTCTAAGGATGGATGCACGGAAACCCCAACTCTCATTCCCATTGGCTCTGAGCAACAAGTCAGTTTTGATGTGCTTGCTCTGGGGCGAGCTTCTCAGGGGGCTGAGTTGAAATGGATTCTCCTGAGGATGGGTCATAATGTGGCTTTGTGTTCATGGAGACCTTAGAATATTGTGGTGGCTCACGGGCCCTGCAGGATTCTCCTACCCGGAGGGTTGGACACAGCTCCAAAGAGCAAACTTCCCATGTGGAGGCGAGAGGTGTTCTGTTTAGTGCCTCAGGATACCCCCATATGCTGGAATTGGAAACCAGGCCTCGGAAGAGAGACTCCTGGAAACCAAAGCTAGGGTTCAGATTCGGGCCTAGGGGCCTGTCTGGTTCAATCTTCTGTCTCTGGGGACATCGGTCTGTGTGTCTGAGTGGAGGTAGTGGCTCTGCTTGTGTCACAATGCCCCTGCTTGTCCAGGGCATCAAAGATGATTTGGATGGCTCCGGGCCTTGGAGCTTTTGCCTAATCTGGAGAGTTGTTGCCAATGGAATGGGCACAGTTTCATTGGAGAGGGCAGGAACATTCCTGTGGTATGGCTCCAAGGGCCCCATCCTGGAGGGTGTATGGGCTAGGGATGTGGGGACAGAAGTCTGAAAACACAAACTTAGCTTTGGTTTGGGGCCGAGGGCATAGTAGGCCCAATCCACAGACCATGAGGGGAGCTCTTCGGGATCTGTAAGCAGAGCGAGTGTGAGGCGGTTGCTCAGGCTTTTGTCTCAGGATTTTGTGTCAAGAATGGCCATGAAATGTAGGGGTGGACTCATGGGCCATGGACGAGTCTTCTGCTCTGGGGATTTGGCCTCACTCCCACGAGCTTGGGGTCATTATTTGGGAAGGGAGGAGTCCTGTTTTCTGCCTCAGGTGTCCCTCCAAAAGAGGGATTCCAGAGAAGAGCCCTGGGCATGGGCGACTGAAAAACCCAACAAGTGGTTAGGATTGGGGACCCAGGGGCTTGGCAAACCCCATATGTGGGCACTTGGTCCAGCCACTGAGAGGCCTTACTTGACAACAGGGCTCACGTTGAGTGTCCAAATGCGTGTTTGTGCCCCAGGAGGTCCTCAAGCATGGGCATGGCCTCATGGGCCATGCTGGTTTCTCCTACCCTGAAGTTTTGACATCATGCCAACATCAAGATTTCCTGCCATGGGGAAGGAGGAGTTCTGATTTGTACTTCAGGTTCCCCCCATGCAGCAATTGGAGATAATATCTAGTTTCCGATGCCTGGAAACCCAGGCTGGGAAGAGATGACGGCCTAAGGCCATGGCGGCCCTGTGCGCCGCCAGCTGTCTGAGTGTCTTTTGGGAGGTCTGGGCTCAGGCTGTATCAGACAGAGCATTAGTGTACAGGGCGGCCAAGGGTATTGGGTTGACTTTGAGGGCTGTGCAGGTTTATTCTCATTTGGGTTTTCTGGGCAGACCCATAGGGCACTCCTTCTTTCTGGTGGGCAGGCAGAAGGCTGTGTTGTGGCTCCGTAATTCCCAATCTGGAGGACTTGCAGGCCAGGATTGTGAGGGCGGAAGTCTGAAACACAAGGTACCGTTCTGATCAGTGCGGAGAGCATGGGAGTTCCAATGTGCAGCGTCTGATCCCAGATCTCCATCCCCTGAGTAAGGGCGAGTGTCAGATGGTCGCTTATGCTGGAGTTTTTGTCCCTGATGGGAGACTAATGCAGGGTGGCCTCATAAAGCCATGAAGGTTTACAGGAGCTGCACCTTATGAGCTGCTCTAAACAGCAAGGTTTCCTTCTTTAGGACAGAGGAGTTCAGTTTGATGGCTCCAGAGTCCCCCATATGGAAAGATTTGAAAGCAGAGCTCTCCACATGGATCCCTGGAAAGCCCACCTTAGCTTATCATAGCAGCGCAGGATCATGGAAGTTTTGATCTGTTGGCGTTGGGGCAAAGTGCCCATGATGCTGAGGTGACAGACAGTCTCATGCTGATGGGTCACTATGTTGGTTTGTGTCCAGGGAGACCTTAGAATGTGACGGGGGCTCAGGGCCCATGCAGGATTCTCCTACCATGAGGTTTGGCACAGCTCTCAAGAGCCAGTTTTCTTTCTGGGGACAGGAGGTGTTCTGTTTTGTGGCTTGGGGACCTAATGTTGGATCCTATGTTGGTATTCCAGAACAGGCCTATGGGGACAGAGGCATGGATACATAAGCTGGATTCCAATGAGGTCCTAGGGGCATGTCAGGTTCAATCTTCTGACTCAGGGCCATTGACCTGGGTGTCTCCCTGGAGGTAGGAGCTTAGGATGTGTCAGTCTGTGCATTTTGGTCCAGAGCAGCCTATGAAATAGGGGTGGGCTCAGGGGCCTTGAATGTGTATCCTAATCTGGAGGGATTGGGCAACTTTGAAGGGCAGACTTTCATTCAGAGGACAGGCACAGTCCTGCGGTGTGGCTACAGAGGCCCCAACCTGGATGTCATGTGGTCCAGGGCTTGGGAACAAAACTCTGGTAACAAACTCGGGTTAAATTAAGGGGCGAGGTGATGACATGATCAAACTACAGAACGTGAGGGCAGCTCCTCGGAATTTGAAATTAGGGCTACTGGGAGGCCATAGCCCAGGCTTATATTTCAGGATGTGTGTCTTGGATGACCAAGGAATGCAGGGGTGGCCTCATGGGGCCATGGGAGATTCTTCCTCTGTGGGGATGCTGCCCGGCTACCAAGAGTTTGGTGTCCTTCTGGGGGAAAGGAAGAGTGCCGTTATCCTTTTTCAGAGGTCCTGCCAAAACAGGGAATCAGAGACGTGCTCTGGGTCTGGGAGCCTGGAGAACCCGACCGAGTTAAGGATTTGGGCTTAGGGGCATGACAGGCCCAAAATGCGGGCTCCTGACCCAGCTACTGAGGCATTCTCAGGCAGAGGGTCACAATGCCTGTTTGCAGCCAGGGTGGCCCTCATGAGTCTGCATGGTCTCATGGGCCATACAGCTGGCTCCCACTCTGAGGGTTTGACAACCATCCCCACAGCAAGATTTCCTGCCATGGGTAGGGAGAGTACAATTTTGTGCTTGAGGTTCCCCCATAGGCAGGGATTTGAGCTAAGATCTGGGGACAGATGCCTGAATACCCAGATTGGGTACAGATGACAGCATAGGGACACAGCAGTTCCCACATGCAGGACATGGGGACAGGTGTCTGTATGTCTGACAGGAAGTCGTGGCTCAGGCTGTGTAAGAAAGAGCAATACTGCACAGGGTTGTATGTGATATCAGGGTGCCATCAATGGCTGTGCACCTTGATCCTCTTGTGGGGTTACTGTGCAAATCCATAGGGTACTTCTTCTTCCTGGTGGGCAGGCAGAAGTCTGTCTTATGTCTCCAGAATTCCAAATCTGGAGTGCTTGTGGGCCAGGAGTGTGAGGATGGAAGTCTGAAAACACACACTATAGTTCAATTTAGTGCAGATCGCTTGGCAGTTCCAATGTGCATCATCTGATTCGAGATCTCCAGCACCTGAGTAAGGGAGTGTCAGATGTTCGCTCACCCTGGAGTGTGTGTCCATGATGCCGAGGAAAGGAGGGGTGGTCTGATGAGACCGTGGAAGATTTCCCACTGTGGGACTTGTGAGCTGCTCCTAACAGCAAAGTTTCATTCTGAGGGATGGGGGAGTCCGGTTTGATGGCTCCAGCATCCCACTTATGGAAAGATTAGATAGCAGAGCTCTCTGCATGGATGCCTGGAAAGCCCAACTCAGGTTACCAATGCAGCCCAGGAACATGGCAGTTTCAATGTGGTGGCTCTGGGACGAAATGCCAAGGGGGCTTAGTTGACAGGTGTTCTCAGGCTGATGGGTCACAATGATGGTTGGTGTCCAGGGAGAACTTAGAATGTGGCGGTGGCTCAGGGGCCATTCAGGATTCTCCCACACTGAGGGTTACCATAGCTCCCATGATCCAGGTTTCCTTCTGGGGACAGGAGGTGTTCTGTTTTGTGGCTCAGGCCACATGTTGCTCCCTATGTTGGTATTCCAGGAGAGGCCTCTGGAGATCGATGCCTGAAAACCTATGCTATGGTTTCGATGAAGTCCTGGGGGGTGTATCAGGTTCAATCTTCTAACTCAGGTCCATTTACTTGTGTGTCTGCTCTAGGTAGGTGAACAGGGTGATTCAGATTTTGCATTTTTCTCCAGAGCGACCTGCGAAGTTGGGGTGGGCTAAGGGGCCTTGCAGGTTTCTCCTAATCTGGAGTTTTTTGGCAACTGTGACGGGCAGAGTTTTCTTCTGGAGGGCAGGCCATTCCTGCGGTTTGGCTCCTGAGAGCCCATCCTGGAGGTCATGTGGGCCAGGGATTTGGAGACCGAAATCTGCAAACACAAACTCGGGTTAACGTTAGGGGAGAGGTGATGGCAGGGGCGACCTGTATACACTGAGGGCAGCACCTCTTGATTTGAAATTAAGGCGGCTGCTAGGCGGTAGCGCAGGCTTCTCTGTCTGGATTGTGTGTCCAGGATTGCCACCTCATGGGGCTATGGGAGATTCTTCATCTCTGAGGATTCTGCCCTGCTCCCAAGAGTTTGGTGTTTTTCTGGGGTAAGGGAAGAGTGCTGTTTCCTGTCTCAGGGAACCCAAAAACCAGGGATTTTAGAGATGGGTTCTGGGTCCGGGGATGTGGATAACACGACTGAGGTTTAGGATTTGGGCTTAGGTCATGGCAGGCCCAGTATGCGGTTTCTGGTCCAGCTCCTGAGGGGGCTTGTTTGAAAGTCGGCTCAGGCTGAGGGTCGGTTACAATGCCTGTTTGTGCCCAGAAGGGATCTCTTGGGTGGGCGTGGTCCACGCAGATGACTCCCACTCTGAGGGTTGGACACCTATCCCAACAGCAAGGTTTCCTGCCATGGGGAAAGAGGAGTACTCTTTTGTGCTTCAGGTTCCCCCATAGGCAGTGATTTGAGCTATGGTTTGGGGACAGTTGCATGAATACCCATGTGTGTTAGAGATGACAACCTCTTGCCATGTCAGGTCGCACCTGCAAGATATAGGCCCGCTATCTGGTTGCCTGACAGGAGATCAGGGCTCAGGCTCTGTCAGACAGAGCATTAGTGCACAGGGCGGCCTAAGATATTGAGGTGCGATCGAGGGCCGTGTAGGTGGATCCTCATGTGGAGATTCTGGGCAGGCCCATGGGGCATTTCTTATTTCTGGTGGGCAGGCCCATGCTGCATTGTGGCTCCAGAATTACCAATATGGAGGGCTTGTGATCCAGGAGTGTGAGGACAAAAGTCTGAAAACATGAGCTAAGTTTCAGTTCAGTGCAAGCGCATAGCAGTTCCAATGTGCAGCGGTTGATTCGAGATCTCCAGCCCCTGAGTAAGGGCGAGTTTCAGATCATCACTCACGTTGTAGTGTGTTTCTATGATGGCTGATGAATGGAAGCATGGCCTGATGAGACCATGTAGGTTTTCTAACTCTGGGGCTTGTGAACTGTTCCAAACAGCAAGGTTTCCTTCTGCGGGACAGGGGAGTCTAGTTAGATGGCTCCAGGGTCCCCCATATGGAAAGATTGGATAGCAGAGCTCTTCGCATGGATGCTGGAAAAGCCCTCTTTGGTTACCATTGCAACCGAGGAACATGGCAGGTTCGATCTCCTGGCTCTGGGGCAACGTGCCACTGGGGCTGAGTTGACAAGGTGTCTCATGCTGATGGGTCATAATGCTCGTCTGTGTCAGGGAGACCTTAGAATGTGGCAGTGGCTCAGGGGCCATGCAGGATTCTCCTACCCAGAGGGTTTGACCCAGCTCCCGAGAGCAATGTTTCCTTCTGGGGACAGACGGTGTTCTGTTGTGTGGCTCAGGGACCGCATGTTGGACCATATATTCATATTCCAGAACAGGCCTCTGGGGAAAGTGCCTGCAAGACTTAGCTAGATTTACGATGAGGACCTAGGGGCATGTCAAGTTCAATCATCTGACTCAGGGCCATTGACCTGGATGTCTGCCTGGAGGTAGGTGTTCAGGGTTTGTCAGACTGCACATTTTCACCAGAGCAGACTACGAAATTGGGTTCGGCTCAGGGGACTTGCAGGTTTCTCTGAATCTGAAGGGTTTTGGCCACTGTGACGGGCAGAGTTTTCTTTGGGAGGGCAGGCCCACTCTGTGGCTCCAGATGTCCAATCCTTGAGGACATTGGGCCAGGGATTGGCGACAGAAGTCTGCAAACACAAGCTCGGATTAGGGTTAGGGTGAGGTGATGGCAGGCATGATCGGCAGACGCTGAGGGCAGCTCCACAGGATTTGAAATTATGGCAGTAGGGAGGCGGTAGTGCAGGCTTTTATGTCTGGATTGTGTGTCTAGGATGGCCACGGAATGGAGGGGTGTCCCCTTGGGCCTTGTGAGATTCTTCCTCTCTTGGGAATCTGCCTGGCTCTCAAGAGTTTGGTGTCTTTCAGGGGGAGGGGAAGAGTGCTGTTTCCCGTCAAAGGGATCCCGCCAAAACAGGGATTACAGAGACGGGATCTGGATATGGGTGCCTGGGTAATCCCATCGAGGGTAAGGATTTGAGCCTGGGACATGGCAGTCCTGTTGTGCGGGATCCTGTTCCAGCTCCCAAGCAGGCTTTTTTGAAAGCGAGCTGAGGCTCAGTGTCACAATGCCTGCTTGTGCCCAGTGAGGCCCTCATGAGTGTGCATGGTCTCATGGTCCCTGAAGCTGGCTCCCACTCTGAGGGCTGAACATGCATCCCAACAACCAGGTTTCCTGCCATGTGGAAGAATGAGTACTCTTGTGATTCAGTTTCCCCCATAGGCAGGGATTTGAGTTATGATCTGGGGACAGTTGCCTAAATACCCAGGTTCGTTAGAGATGATGACCTTGGGCCATGGCACGTCCCACCTGCTGGATATGTGGCCCGCTATCTGAGTGGCTGACAGGAGGTCACCACTCAGGCTCTGTCAGGCAGAGCATTATTGCATAGGGCGGCCATGCATGTTGATCCTCATGTGGGGATTCTGGACAGGCCCAAGGGGCACTTCCTCTTATTGGTGTGCAGGCAGAAGGCTGTGTTTCGTCTCCAAAATTCCCAGTCTGAAGGGCTTACGGATCAGGAGTGTGAGGACGGAAGTCTGAAACCATGAATTTTGGTTCAGTTCAGTGCCCAGCACATGGCAATTCCAATATGCAATGGATGATTCAAGATCTCCAGCCCAGAGTAAGGGCGAGTTTCAGATCATTGCTCACACTGGAGTTTGTGTCCATGATAGCTGATGAATGGAGGGGTGGCCCCATGAGGCCATTGAGGATATCCCACCCTGGGGCTTGTGAGCTGCTCCAAAAATCAAGGTGCCTTTCTGTGGTCCAGTGGGTTTCCGATTAGATGGCTCCAGGGTCCTCCATATGGAAAGATTTGATAGCAGTGCTCTTTGCATGGATGCCTGGAATGCCCACCTCGGGTTACCACTGCAACCAAGGAACATGGCAGGTTTGATCTGCTGGCTCTGGGACGATGTACCATGGGGGCTGAGTTGACAGGTTGTCTCATGCTGACGGGTCAAAATGCTGGTCTGTGTCCATGGACACCTTAGTGTTGTGTGGCGGTGGCTAAGTGGTCATGCAGGAATCTCCTAAACTGAGGGTTTGACACAGCGCCCAAAAGCAACGTTTCTTCTGGGGAAAGGAGGGTTTCTGTTGGGTGGCTCAGGGACCACATGTCAGAAATTATATTGGTATTCCAGAAAAGTCATCTGGGGACAGATGCCTAAAAACCTAATCTAGGTTTCTGATGAGGTCCTAGGGCCATATCAGGTTCAATCTTCTGGCTCACGACCGTTGACCTGGGTGTCCATCTGCAGGTAGATGCTTAAGGTGAGTCAGACTGCATGTTGTTCTCCAGTGTGTCCTACGAAATTGGGGTGGGCTCAGGGGACTTGCAGGCTTCTCCTATCTGGAGGTTTTGGGCAACTGTGATGGGCAGAGTTTCCTTTGGGAGGGCAGGGCCAGTCCTGTGCTGTGGCTCTGGAGGACCCACCCTGGAAGGTATGTGGGCTAGGGCTTTGGAGAGGGAAGTCTGCAAATACAAACTCAGATTAGGGTTATGGGCGAGGTGATGGCAGGCGTGATCTGCAGACACTGAAGGCAGTTCCTCGGGATTTGAAATTAGGGCAGTTGGGAGGTGGTAGCCCAGGCTTTCATGTCTGGATTGTGTGTCTAGGATGGCCACGGAAGGGAGGGGTCAACTCAGGGCCATGGGAGGTTCTTACTCTCTGGGGATTCTACCCAATATTAGGGTCCGTGATCAAAGGAACGAGACTGACACAAAGCGAAAATTAAATAAAGTTTTATTTTGCGCCATGCATCAGAAACCAAACTGCATCAGAAACCAAACTGCATCAGAAACCAAACTGCATTAGAAACCAAACTGACTGGTAGGTGCCCAAGTCTTGCTGGGGACCACCACCTCCCAGTCGCTGGGGTCCCCCCTGGAGGCTCCCTGCCTCACCCTCACTGTACCACAGACCCACTCCCAGCGTGGCTGCACCGTTGGCTCCTGAGAGGCTGCTCCTGATGGCAGAACTGCCCGAGGCGGTGTGGCTGCTTGCGGCTGCGCTGCTGCTGTTGATGCTCCTGATACTCTGGCTCAGGGTGGTGTCGCTCGCAGCATCGCCGCTGCCGCTGCTGCTCACGGTGGCGCCGCTGCCGCTGCTGCTCTGGGCGGTGCACGGGCAATGCCGCTCACTGTGGCGCGCTGCCGCTGCTGCTCTTGGTGGTGCTGCTCGCAGTGGTGCACAGCTCTAGCTAAAAAAAAAAACTCCTCACTCCAGCCTCACAGACCATCTTTTATAGTTGTGGCTGAGCCCGGCCCACACACAGGTGGCCAATCGGATTTCAACCTACCACAGTTAATATATGCACACCCCTCTGACTGAATACGGCTATCTGGCCTGGCCCGCCCCTATATCCGGGGTTTTTAAGTAACTTCTTTTGCTAACCAGACCCTTACACCCAGCCCCCAAGATTTTGGTATATTTCTGGGGGAAGTTATCATGTATGGTCACAGAATGTAGGGGTGGCCTCATGGGATTGTGGGAAAATATTCCTCTCTGGGTATTATGCCCAGGTCCCAAGAGTTTGGTGTCTTTCTGGGGGAAGGGAAGAGTGCTGTTTTCTGTCTCAGGGGTCCTGCCAAAACAGGGGTTCCAGAGACGGGTTCTGGGTCCGGGTGCCCAGATAACCCCATCGATGGTTAGGATTTGGGCATAGGGCCCTGGCATGCCCGGTATTCAAGCTCCTTGTCCAGCTCCCTTGGGGGCTGGTTTGAAAGCGGGCTCAGGCTGAGGGTCACAATGCCTGTTTCGGCCCAGGGTGGCCCTCTTGAGAGGGTGTGGTCTCATGGGCCATGCAGCTGGCTCCCACTCTGAGTGTTGGACACCCATCCCAACAGCCAGGTTTCCTGTAATGGGGACAGAGGATTACTCTTTTGTGCCTCATGTTCCCCTATAGGCAGGGATTTGAGCTAAGGTCTGGGGACAGATGCCTAAGTACCCAGGTTGTTTAGAGATGACTGGCTTGGTCCACAGCGTGTACCACATGCAAGGTATGGGGCCAGCTATTTGGGTCGCTGACAGGAGGTCAGGGCTAAGGCTGTGTCAGACAGAGCATTAGTGCACAGGGTAGCCAAGTATATTGGGGTGCCATCAAGGGCCGTGCAGGTTGATCCTCACAAGCGGTTTCTGGGCAGACCCATAGGGCACTTCTTTCTAGTGGGCAGGCAGAAGGCTGTGTTGTGTCTCCAGAATTCCTAATGTGGAGGGCTTGCAGGCCAGGAGTGTGAGGATGGAAATCTGAGGACACAAGCGATGGTTCAGTTCAGTGCCGAGTGCATGGCAGTTCCAATGTGCAGCATCTAACTCGAGATCTCCATCACCTGATTCAGGGCAAGTGTCAATGGTCGCTCATGCTGGAGTTGTTGTCCATGATGGCCGACTAATTGCAGGGTGGCCTCTTGAGACCATGGAGGTTTTCCCAGGCTGGAGCTTGTGAGATGCTCCAAACAGCAAGGTTTCCTTCTGTGGGACAGGGGGAGTCTGGTTAGATGGCTCCAGGATCCCACAAATGGAAAGATTTGGTAGCAGAGCTCTCTGCATGGATGCCTGGAAAGCCAAACTCAGCTTACCATTGCAGCTCAGTAACAAGGCAGTTTCGATCTGGTGGCTCTGGGGAGAAGTTCCCAGGGGGTTGAGTTGACAGGGAGTCTCATGCTGATGGGTCCCAATGCTGGTTTGTGTCCAGGGAGACCTTAGAATGTGGCGGGGGCTCAGGCGCCATGCCGGATTCTCCTCCCCTGAGGGTTGGACGCAGCTCCCAAGAGCCAGGTTGCCTTCCGGTGACAGGAGGTGTTCTGTTTTGTGGCTCAGGTACCATATGTTGGACCATATGTTGGTATTGTTATGCCTGAGTTTTTGCGTCTGAGCGAGCACCAAGGAGCCAAGCACTGATGCAATCACATGAGGGTATATTTGACAAGCTTAAGCTTTGGCCCAAGTACCCGACACAGCAGAGTAGGGACTTGGACCCCGACGTGACATGTTTATGCTTGAGTCCAAGTATACCCGACACAGCGGAGTAGGTACTTGGACCCTGAACCAGATTAGAGTCAGAGTTTTAAAGTAGAGTAGGGGAGGTCATGGCGGTGGGTGAGGACAAAGGGGGTTATGGCTGATGTAAGACTCTAAGGAATTTTGGAAGCAGGTCTCTAGGACCTTGAGGGGCTAGCTGTTGTCTGAGGAAAGGTTATTCATTATGAATAATAAAAATGTTCTTGTGAGACCCTTTAGTTGCATATCAGTGGGTCATATGCTTGGGAATGATCGCTGACACTATCTTGGAGGTTTAGAGATAATGTTTCACATTTCTCCTATGGAGTGGCCTTGTTAGTGAGATTTAGGTTAGGAGAAATTTAACTTTATTTAAGGCTTGAGGAACTGAGTTATTTGCCTCTGGATATTGTGCTATTTTAAGATAACTTATTTGTTGTAAATCTCTAGGACATTTGTAAACCAAGGGAGACTCCTGCCTTGCAGGATTGTGATCTTTGCAAGTTAATTATTTGCTTTTCCCTCAGGGCAGCCTGGGGTAGCAGAGGAATGTCACACATACTACTGAGGGGAGGGGAGCGGGTGGAGAGGGGGTGCAAGGTGCCAGTTTTTGCTTTGCCAAGATGGCTGTACTTATGCTAAAGCTAAACCTGAGGTGGGATGTCCTTAATTTTCTCGGCCTCCACATTTCCCCCTGAACAATTCAGACCCCTAAATCCTTAAGGTTGTTGAAGGTGGAAGGTCTCATCTTCTGTAACTTATTCCTGCTGAATAGTGGCATAGAGTTTGTCCCTACCTACTCGGATCAGCATTGATCAGTTGGGGAATGTATAGGGGAGTTATGAAAGACAGGGACAGCTGAGTACAGGTGTTTAAATCAATCATTAAAGGAGAGAGGGACTGTTTAAAGTGCTAACCTGAGTAGGTCAGAACCCAAGAAATATTTTGTGATAATCTAGAACATCGAGATGGCTGCACTCACATCAGGGCTAGACTCGAGATGGGTACAGTCTTGTTTTTCTTGGCCTCCACAGTATGCCAGAACAGGCCTCTGGGGACAGATGCCTTCAAACCTAAGCTAGGGTTGCGATGAGGTTCAATCTTCTGACTCTTCGTCATTGACTTGCATGTCTGCCTGGATGTGGGTGCCTAGAGTGTGTCAGACTGCACATTTTTGTCCAGAGCGACCTACGATATTGGGCGTTCTCTGGAGCCTTGCAGGTGTCTCCAAATCTGAAGCGTTAGGGAAACTATGATTAGCAGAGTTTCCATCTACGGGGGGGCAGGCACAATCCTGGGGTGTGGTCCAGATGCTCCATCCTGGAGGGCATGTGGGCCATGGCTTTGGGAACAGAAGTCTGCAAACACAAACTTGAGGTAGTATTAGGGGCGAGGTCATGGCAGGCCAGATCTGCAGACCCTGAGGGCAGCTCTTCGGGATTTGAAATTCGGGTGATTAGGAGGCAGGAGTGCAGCGTTCTTTATTGCGTTTCTAGGATGGCCACGGAATGGAGGGGTGGCCTCAGAGTTCCATGTGAGATTCTTCCTCTCTGGGGATTCTGCCTGGCTCCCAAGGTTTTGGTGTCTTTCTGGGGGAAGGGAAGAGTCCTATTTTCCATCTCAGGCATCCTGCAAAAAAGGGAATCTAGAGAAGGGTTCTGGGTCTGGATGCCTGAATAACGCACCTGAGGGTTAAGATTTTGGCCTAGGGGTATGGCAGGCCCTGCATGCAGTCTCCTTGTCCAGCTCCCGAGGCGGCTTCTTTGAAAGCTGGCTCAGGCTGAGGGTCACAATGTCTATTTATTCTCAGGGCAGTCCTCATGAGTGGGCGTGATCTACTGGGCTGTGCATCTGGCTCCCACTCTGAGGGTTGGACACCCATCCCCACAACAATATTTCTCTAAGGGCCTACTTAATCAGAGGGAGCCATTTTTTTGTTTATGTGGTAAACTTAGATTGGTCCTACACAGTAAACTTAGATTCACCCTGCCCCTCCCAGATGAACTTACTTTCAAAACCCAGATACAAGGGCAGGTCAGGCATGGTAGAGACAGCCAATCAGTGGGGCATGCATACTGTCTCCCTAGCTCCCAGCTCCAGTGTGCAAAGCCCAGATACAAGGGTGGGTTAGGCCAGGTAGAGACATCCAATAAGAGGCGCACCCATATATCTACTAGGGTGAATTGTAATTCAATTGGCTGCCCTTGTGTGCTAACATGACTATGCAGTTTTCTCTGTGTATTGCAATCTCATTGGCCACCCATGTATAGCGTGGCTAAATTACCTCTATAAAAGTTCATCTGTGAGGTTGGGAGGGGTTGCCTTTTTGTAAGAGATGGCCCTGAACGGTCGGTTTGATTCTTGATAGTGGGTGTGAAATAAAGCTTTGCTTTACCTTCGCTTTGTATCAGTCTTGCTCCTTTGATCACAGACCCTGACACTGGGGGCTCATCCGGGATTAAACAATGAGAATGAGCCAGCATCAGAATTTCTGGGGAATGTTTCCAGAGTTAAGATCACGGGATCCTTTCTATCTGGCTGTGGAGCTCCAGGGTATGGACCACCGGGGAGAAGCTGGACACAGCCATGCTCCCCAGGACTGGAGTGAATGCGGGGATGCCCCTTTCCTCCACTGGGGCAACGCCGGGGGTTCGAGTCTCCCTGGGTAGTCAGGGGATCAACAGGGATTTCAAATACCCCTACATGGTCAGGGGATCACCAGGGGGTTTGAGTACTGCTGGGCGGTCAGGGGCCTGCCAGGGTCTTAGAGTCCCCCTAGGAGGTCTCCGAGGGTTTGAGTCCCTCTCAGAAGTCACCAGCGGGTTCAAGACCCCCACCGTTTTGGGGGGATAGAGTCCCCCTGAGCGTTCACCATGGGGTTCTTGGATCCCCTTGGCAGCCAGTGGGTTCGAGTCCCCCAGGCAGTCAGGGGGTTCCAGTTCCCCTAGAAAATCCCCACTCGCGGAAGGACTGCTGTGCCTGTGGTTGTCTTTGTCATTTCTTTTGGTTGTCTATTGTGTTGTTTGCTGTGATTTTAGGAATAGGGAAGCAGAGAGTAAGGGGACTCTCACTTTCACGTCTCTCACGTCACGTTCCTCATAATAGATGTGGGGCTTCTCCCTCACACATTTCATGTGTTAAGGGCTATGACTGGAGCCAAATGAGGTTAGTCTAACTTGAGACAGAGACTTTAAGGAATATTCCCATGCATCTTCCAAAACTCCTTTTGTTTTGGGGAACTCCTGTCTTCTCTGGCTTGATGTGGACTGCCTCACCACTCCCCATTTCTGGGGGGAACGCATGGTGTCTGAAGTGGAGTGGGCCCAGGTGGAGTGTGAAATCTGTTAACAAAGAGATGACTAAACCTGTGGTTAATTGTCTGTCTCAGGGTTTTAATGGGTAATTGTTAAAGTAGCTCTCAAACTCTTTGGTAACCTGAAACTGTGAAGGGTTGTTTGAATGACAAATGGGATTAAATTTGTTGGACATCTAGGTCTTAACAAAATGGGATAAAATGCTAGAGTGTTGGTTGCTGGAACTGGGTTTGTGCTTTTGAAATCTGCTGGTGAACATGTTTCGTGCTTTACTGATTCATAAATTTGCCTTCTAAGAATTCTCTTGTAAAATGACTTCTGCCTTAAAGGAAATTCGTATAGAAAGACTTTCAGGACAAATACAGGTCTTTGATATGTTGAAATCCTGGAACTGAAATGGGTAAGAATTTATAGAAGTAAAAGCTGCATTCAGACTAACCCAGAATTAGTAACATGGGACTAGGTGAACTGAAAGTTGAAATGTTGTATCTCTTGATATTTTGTCTTATTTTAAACATTAATGGCTCTGTAATGTTTGCTCTTCCAGACTAGGGAACATTTTTCTTAAGTTATATGTAAATTACAGAGATGTAATAGTAGTCATTTATAAACAAATCAAGGTATTCAACTTTCTCTCTATCTGAACTCTCTGAAACCAAAAGGTCTCAGCAAGCATTTTTTTCTTCCATGGCAATCAGTCATTTGCATAAGTTCAATGAGAATCCGTTCTCCTTGTAACAGGAAACCATTGGAAATGCTGATTATTTTATCAAGGCTTTGACTGGAAACGCTGATTATTTTACCAAGGCTTTGACTGTCATATTTGAAAAGACTCAGATATGACTAGACAGCTTAAAGGAACTAAGATTGACTTTATAAAACCTGTAAACGTAAAGCCCTTTGGAACTGTTGGCCTGATACCTTGCTTACAGAGTTCCCAGCAGCCTCACCAGGTGAGAAAAGGATGTCACTTCCTGGCAGGTGCAGGAACACAGGATACTTTGGGGACCTCAGGAAGAGGAATTTGCCCAAATTGACAGGTATTGCAGTCATGTCTGATGGCAAGTATATAGCTTGGCTTCTGGCCTGGAGAGACTAGGATAAGTTCAACCTAGAGATTCCCTATGAGAAGTTCCAGCAAAGTAGATTCTAAAAGATTTATATAATCACTCACTGTTCTTGCTGTGCTTATGTAAATAACTCAGCCAAGTTTGTTAAATCTGGACTTGTTTTTCAAATAAATTAATCCTGATTTAGCTGTCTCTGGAAACGAGGGTTATTTTAGAGAGAAAAATTATTTTTTAATAACACACTTTTATGGATGTTAAATTCTAGATTTGATTATCTTTAATGTTTGTTTTCCTAAGCTAGACAACTTGAGGTAAACTTCAGGGAAGTTGCACAAGCTCGTTTAGATGATCTTGCTTTTGCCAGTCAGTTAGCCCCAGATATAGGGAGGAAACTTCAGAAAATTGAAGGGAATTTTAAGGGAAGAATCTGACTAAGTCAGTGGAAATAGCAGAAAAGGTGTTTAAAAACAGGGATGCACAGGAGGAAGATTTTGGCATTACATGAGTCAGGTAGGAGATGGTAAATGGAAGGAAAAGCCTAGGCACAGAGAAGGCAGGTGGGAAGACTTAGATTCAGATCAGTGTGCTTACTGTAGGGAGAAAGGACATTGGGCTAGGAAGTGTCCCAAAGGAAGACAGCCATGCTGGCCACCAGAGACTGAAAGGGCTGTGGTTTGGAGCCCCTCCCCAAACCTCAGGTAAAAATTGAAGTGGAGGGGAATCAACTAAAACCTATGTGAAAACTGTCTTGAGAAGAAGTCTGGTTACAATGGGCGAATGGCGTAGAAAGACATGAATAGACAACTGTGCAGATATTTGTGGCAGCAGAAGATGAATGCCTTCTTTATGAGCCAGTCTCAGAACCAGAGGAGACAACAGAAAGAAGTCTTCTCCAAACCCTACAGGTCGAGCTTCCAGAAGTCTGTGCAGAAGGGAAGCCCCCTGGCTTGGCCATGGGACAGCCTCCAGTTGTGGTATAATTAAAAGCAACGGCCATGACTGTTTGTGTCTGGCAGTACTCTCTTCCCTGGGAGTCAAAGAAGGGATCAGAGAACATTAGCCGTCTCTCAGGAGATGGGATCCTAATTTCTTGCAAGTCTTCATGGAACACAACTTTGCTGCCCATCAAAAAGGCCGAGACTGGGGAGTACCAACCCGTTCAGAACATGAAGTAAGTTAATAAATGGGTTGAAGATATCCACCCAATGGAGCCTAACTCCTATACCCTCCTCTCCCTCCTGGGACCCAAAAGAACTGTTTATACCGTCTTAGATTGCAAAGATTCATTTTTCTGCATCTCTTTAGAAAGGGAGTCTCAGCCCCTCTTTGCTTTTGAGTGGTCTGTCCCACGGGAAGGATTCTAAGTCCAACTCACCTGGACAATACTTCCCCAAGGGTTCAAGAATTCACCCACAATCTTCGATGAGGCCCTACAAAAGGATTTACATGAGTACAGAACCTCCAACCTGGGACTCACTCTGTTACAGTATGTTGATGAGTCATGTTTGTGGGGATGAGAAGTCTCCTACAGACTCTGCAGGAAAGAGGGTATTGGGTGTCAGCAAAGAAAGCACAGCTCTGTTGGAGCCACGGAGGTTATCTAGGCTTTGATTTCCCGAGGGAGTGCATTCACTGTCTGAGTCCAGGAAATAGGTGATCATCCAATACCCCACCCCACCACATCCCGACAAGTGAGGGAGTTTCCTGGGATGGTGGGCTACTTTAGGTTGTGGATATCTCAGTTTGTGGAGATTGCCTGACCTCTCTATGAACTTGCAAATGGGGGCTCACTATGATAGAGTGGACAACTGAGACAGAAGGAGCATTTCGGGAATTACAAAGAGCCTTACTGAGTGCCCCAGCATTGGCCATCCCAGATGTAACCAAGCCCTTCCACTTGTATGTGAATGAAAAAGCAGGAGTGTCCAAAGGAATTTTGACTCAAACTCTGGGGCCTTGGTAAAGGCCAGTAGCCTATCTTAGCAAGAAACTAGATCCAGTAGCGGCAGGGTTGCCCCCCTTGCCTCCGTGTAATTGTTGCCATGGCCCTCCTGGTCAAGGATGCAAGTAAATTGAATTTGGGTCAAAATCTCATCTTGACCACCACCAACGCTATGGAGGGCCTTCTCCGGACTCCACCAGACCAATGGATGACAAAATCCCTAGTGAAGGGGTATCAGGCCTTCCTCCTCAATGATCCATGAGTGACCTTCCAGGCCCAGTGGTGCTAAATCCAGCCATGCTGCTGCCAGAGGAGCTGGCTGACCACCCACACGAGTGCAGGGAGTTCCTATCCCAAGTCACAGGAGTAAGGTCGGACCTTAGAGACATTACCATTCTGCATGCGGAGATAATTCTGTTCACAGAGGGGAGTAGCTACATGGTCGATGGAAAGAGGTATGCTGGGACTGCAGTGGTTTCCCTTGAGCAGGAACTCTGGACGGCAGCCCTGCCACAGGGAACATTGGCGCTAAAAGCCGAGCTGATTGCACTTACCAAGACACTGCAGATAGTCAATGTAAAACTGGCAATATCTCCTAGGCACAGCAGGTACACCTTTGCCACTCTCCATAGACATGGGGCTATTTATAAAGAAAGGGGTCTATTAACAGCAGAAGGAAAATAAATTAAAAACAGAGGAGAAATATTGGCTCTCCTCCAGGCTATTTATGACCCAAAAGAGGTGGCTCTTATGCGTGATACCAAAAGGGGTCTGATCTGATTTCAAAAGGAAACCAATTAGCAGATCAAGCCACAAAGCAAGCAGCCCGAAAAACAGTGCAAGATCTGGTTACACTCCTGACTCCGCCCTACCACAAAAACCTTACTATTCAGAAGAACATTTAAAGTATTTACAGAAATGGGCTAAATTAGACCATGAAGGGGATTAGGCTAAGACTAAAACAGGAAAGTTAATTCTTCCTCGGAGACTAGGTCAGGAGTTCGTAGACCAGATACATCAGTGTAATCATTTGGAGACATGAAAACTCAAGGAACTTATAGGAAAGAAGTTTCAGATTTCTATATTAGGGTGTATGGTTCAGGATGTAGTTGATAGATGTGCTCAATGCCAGGCGTTTAATGTGAGAGGAACTAGAATGGGAAGTGGGAAAAAGAAAGAGGTAAGGAACCAGGAATTTTTTAGGAAATAGATTTTACTGAGATGAAACCTGGAAAATATGGGCACAAGTATACGTTAGTTTCTGTAGATACCTTTCCAGGCTTGGTAGAGGTTTTTTCTGCCAAATGTGAGACGGCAGGAATGGTAGCCAAAAAGGTATTAGAAGAAATAATTCCTAGGTTTGGGCTGTCTCTTGTGATCAGGTCAGACAACAGCCCTACATTTGTGAGTTCAGTCTCACAGGCATTGTAAAAGTCTGTGGGCACTATGTGGAAACTATATTGTGCCTATTGGCCCCAGAGTTCTGGGCAAGTAGAGAGAATGAATCAGACTCTTAAAGAGAATTTTACAAAGCTAATTCTGGAGACTGGCAGTAGATGGGTGGATCTCCTTCCTTTCACCCTTCTCAGGGCATGATGTACACCCTACTTAAACAAGGTGAACCCATTTGAAATAATGTTCGGGAGACACCCCCCCCCCCCCGCTCTTCCCTCAGGTACAAGGGGTTGCCCTAGCAGAAATGACTGATAAGTCTGTACTCCAGTCACTACAGGCAATACAGTCTGTCTTAAAAAGAACCTACGCAGGGATCCAAACTGCCCACACTGAGACAGAAGCGAAGGTGGAGCCACATCCTTTCCAACCAGGGGACTTGGTTTGGATATGCTGCCACCAAGTGGCAAACTTGGAGCCCCACTGGGAAGGGCCGTGTTTACTGTTATCCTGACCACCCCATGGCAATAAAATAGAAGGCATCGGGGCCTGGATTCACGTGGGTTATGTCAAACGAGACAAGGACGAGGACGCCCCCCCCTCCCAAGGGATAGAAGCTGCAAGCGGTGGACTCCGTTGATGAAGGACTAAAGCTAAGACTCAAAAGACTATGAGTGTATTCTAGCTCCTATTGTTACCTGTTTATGTAAAGTGTAGCTGGGAAATTGGATGAACGAATTTAGGAAAAATGGAAAAGGTTATACAAAGAGGTAAATGGCTAACTCGACTGTGCACTAATGTCACTTGTATGAGAAAATTAGAGCAATATAATGTTAGTCTTACATGTCAATATAACATAGAACTGGCAGAAAAGTCAAGGATTTGACTAATCTCCAAAGAAAATCGGGGAATGTAAGGGCCTACATAATCAGAGAGAGCCACTTTGTTGTTTATACAGTAAACTTAGATTGACCCTATGCAGTAAATTTAGATTGACCTATGCAGTAAACTTAGATGGACACTGCCCCTCCCTTGGGAGCCGGGCAGAGTACCCACAGGGGAAGTATCTCCCATGGCCCCATGAGGCCACCCAACATTCCGTGACCATCTGAGACACAGAATCTGGACAGAAAAGCCTGCACTCCTTCCTCCCAGTCGCCCTAATTTCAAATCCTGAGGAGCTACCTTCAGGGTCTGCAGATAGGGCCTCCCATCACCTAGCCCTTAACCCTAACGTGAGTTTGTGTTTGCATAATTTTTCCCCAAATCCTGGCCCACATAGCCTCTCGGATGGGGCCTCTGGAGCCACACACTAGGACTGTGCTGCCCTCCTGAAGGAAACTTGCCCTTCACATTTGCACAAACCCTCCAGGTTAGGAGACACCTGCAAGGATCCTGAGCCCACCCCAATGTCGTAGTCTGCTCTGGACAAAATTGTACAGTCTGACACACCTTAGGCACCTACCTTCAGGCAGACTCCCAGGTCAATGGAGCTGAGTCTAAAGATTGAATCTGACATGCCCCTAGGACCTCATCGCAACCCTAGCTTAGGTTTGTAGGCATTTGCCAACAGAGGCCTGTTCTGGCATACCAACATATGGTCCAACATGTGGTCCCTGAGCCACAACACTGAGCACTTCCATTCCCCAGAAGTCAACCTGGACCTTGGAAGCTGCGTCCAAACCTCAGGGGAGGAGAATCCTGCATGGCGCCTGAGCCCTCACAACATTCTAAGGTCCCCCTGGACACAAGCCAGAATTGTGACCCATCAGAATGAGATTCCCTGTCAACTCAGCCCCCTGGGCATTAGCCCCAGAGACACCAGATCAACACTGCCTTCCTGCTGGGCTGCAATGGTAACCTGAAGTGGACTTTCCAGGCATCCATGCAGAGAGCTCTGCTACCAAATCTTTCAATATGGGGGACCCTGGAGCCATCAAAACTCTTTCCCCCTGTCCCTCTTAGTCCAGAGCTTCCTGTGAAAGTGGCGTGGCCTCAGGGTCCCTGCAGGTTTCTCCTATTCTTGAGCTTTCTTGAAGCTCTAAAATGCCCAGCTAGCTTCTGGATTGCCGGCACAGTCCTGTGCTGTGCCTGGGGAATACCAAGCCCAGCGGATTGTGGGTCAGGACTCTGGGGATGGAAGACTGAAAACAACAACAAGGGTTAGGATTAGGGCCAAGTATGGCAGGCCCGAACAGCAGACACTGAGGCGGGCTCCTCAGGATCTGAAATTAGGGCTAGTGTGATGTGTAAGCGCAGGCTTTTGCCTCTGCTTTTTGTGTTCAAGATTGGGGGGTGGGGGTGGCCTCATCAAACCATGGAACTTTCTCCCTCTTTGGGGGTTTTGAACAGCTCCAAAATAGCACGGTGTCATTGTGGGAGAAAGAGGAATGCTCTTTTCTGATTCACGGTCCACATAAGGAGGGATTCGGGAATGGCGATCTGGGTTGGGGTGCCTGGAAAACCTTCCTTTGGTTAGGATTTGGGCTTAGGGTCACAGCAGGCCTCAGATGCTGGCTGTAGGTCAAGCTCCCGTTGGGGCTTAGTTGAAAACGTGGCTCTGGCTGAGGGTCCCAAAGCCGTTTTGAGCCCAGGGCGCCATTAAAATGTGGGCGGGCCCTCATGGTCCATGCAGGTTTCTCCTACTCTGAGGTTTTTATCCACATCCCCATAGCACGTTTTCCTACTGTGAAGAAGAAGGACTTATATATTGTGGATCATGTTCCCCCATATGAGGATTGGAGACCAGGCCTCTGGGAACAGATACCTGGAAACTCGGGTTCGGTAGATATGAGGGCCGAGGGGCATGGCAGGTCCTATCTGGTGATAGGAGGTCAGCTACCTCGGTGGCTAACAGGAGTTCAGGGCTCAGGCTGGGGCAGACAAAGCATTAGTGCACAGAGCGGCCTATGAAATTGCAGTGCCCTCATGGGCCGTGAAGTTTGATCCTCATTTGGGGTTTTTGGTCAGCCCTATAGGGCCCTTTTTCATTCTGGTGGGCAGGCAGTGTGCTGCATTTTGGCTCTAGATTTACCAGTCTGGAGGGGCTCGTGGGCCAGGAGTGTGAAGACAGAAGTCTGAATACACAAGCTAGGATTAGTTTTGGCTCAATCAGCAGGGGGTGAATGAAGATCTCCAGCATCTAAGGTAAGGACACGTGTCAGACATTCCCTCAGGCAGGAGATTGTGTCTATGATGGCTGCCTAAAAGAGTGGTGGCCTCAGGAGGCCATGGAAGTTTTCCCACCCTGGGGGTTGTGAGCTGCTCCAAACAGCAAGGTCTCCTGTGGGACAGGGTAGTACTGTTTGCTGGCTCAAGGGTCCCTTATACAGAAAGATACCAGAGCAGGGCTCTCAGTATGACTGCCTGGAAACCCCAACTCTTCTCATTAGTGCCTAGGAACAAGGCAGGTGGATGGCGAGCTACCCAGCAGGCTGAGTTGAAATGGAGTCACGTGCTGAAGGATCACAATGCAGGTTTGTGTCCAGGGTGACCTTGGAAGGTGGCAGTGGCCCAGGGGTCATTCAGGATTCTCCTAGCCTGAGGGTTTTACACAGCTCCAAATAGCAAGGTTCCCTCTCGGGAATGGAGGTGTTGTGTTCATTGGCTCAGGTGTAGGTGCCTGGTTAGCCAGAGGAACTTAGTTCCTTGCAAATATCCATGGAACACACCTTTGCTGCCTGTGAAAAGGGCTGAGACTGGGGAGAACTGACACATTCAGGACTTGTGGGAAGTTAATAAACGAGTTGAGGATATCCACCCAACGGTGCCTAACACCTATACACTACTCTATCTCCTGGGCTCCAAAAGAACTGTATATACCATCTTAGACCTCAAGGATGCATTTTTCTGCATATATTTCACAAGGGAATCTCAACCCCTTCTTGCTTTTGAGTAGTCCGATCCACAGGAAGGTTACCAAGGCCAGGTCACCTGGACAAGACTTCCCCAAGGATTCAAGAATTCACACACCATTTTTTTTTTTTTTTTGATGAGGCCCAACATGAGGATATGCATGAGTACAGAACCTCCAAACCAGTAGTCACTCTGCTACAGTATGTTGATGATTTCCTAGTAGCCACTGAGGATTATGAGTCATGTTTGTAGGGGATGAGAGCTCTCTTACAACCTCTGCAGGAAAAAGGGTATCAGGGGTCAGCAAAGAAAGCACAGCTCTGTCAGAGCCATGCCACATATCTAAGCTTTGATCTCCATGAGGGAGTGTGTTCGCTGTCTGAGTCCAGGAAACAGGTGATCACCAGCTACCCCACCACACCATGTCCCGACAAGTGAGGGATTGTCTTGGATGGTGGGCTACTGTAGGCTGTGCATACTGCGGTTTGTGGAGATTGCCCAACCTCCCTACCAACTGGCAAAAGGGGGGGGGCTCACTATGATAAAGTTGACAGCTGAGGCAGAAGGAGCATTTCCAGAATTACAAACAGCTGTACTGAGTGCCCCAGCATTGGCCATCCCAGATGTTATCAAGCCCTTCCACTTGTATGTGGATGAAAAAGTAGGGGTGGACAAAGGAGTTTTGACTCAGACTCTGGGGCCTTGGCACAGGCCAGTAGCCTATCTTATCAAGAAACTAGATCCAGTAGTGGCAGGGTTCCCCTCTTGCCTCTGCATAATTGCAGCCATGACCCTCCTGGTCAAGGATGCAAGTAAATTGAATTTGGGTCAAAATCTCATCTTAACCACCACCCACGCTATTGAGGGCCTTCTCTGGACTCCAACAGACCGAAGGATGACAAACACCTGAGTGACGGGGTATCAGGCCCTCCTCCTCAATGAACCAAGAGTAAACTTCCAGCCCCTGGCAGTGCTAAATCCAGCCACGCTGCTGCCAGAGGAGGTGGCTGACCACCCACATGACTGCGGGGAGGTCCTAACCCAAGTTTCAGGAATAAGGGCAGATCTCAGAGACACTGCCCTCCTGGATGCTGAGATGACTCTGTTCACAGATCGGAGTAGCTACATGGTCAATGGAAAGAGGTATGCGGCGACTGCAGTGGTTTTCCCCGAGCAGAAACTCTGGATAGAAGCCCTGCCACATGGAACTTTGGCACAATAAGCGGAACTGATTGCACTCACTAAGGCACTGCAGATGGCCAAATGTAAAACTGCCAGCATCTATATGGACAGCAGGTATGCCTTTGCTACTCTCCATATACATGGGGCTATTTATAAAGAAAGAGGCCTATTAACAGCAGAAGGAAAAGGAATAAAAAAACAGAGGAGAAATATTGGCTCTCCTCCAGGCTATTTGGGACCCAAAAGAGATGTCCTTTATGCATTGCCTGGGACACCAAAAGGGGTCTGATCTGGTTTCAAAAGGAAACCAATTAGCAGATCAAACCATAAAGCAAGCAGCCCGAGAAACAGTGCAAGAACTGGTTACATTCCCGGCTCCAGCCCTACCAGAAAAACTGAACTATTCAGAAGAAGTTTTAAAGTACTTACAGAAATGGGTTAAATTGGACTATGAAGTGGACTGGGCTAAGACTAAAGCAGGAAAAATAATTCTTCCTTGAAGACTAGGAAAAAAGTTAGTAGACCAGATACTTCAGGGTACCCATTTGGGGATACGCAAAGTCATGGAGCTTATAGGCAAGCAGTTCCAGGTTTCTAAATTACGGTGTTTGGTTCAGGATGTAGTTGATATATGTGCTCAATGCCAGGCAGTTAATGTGGGAAGAACGAAAATGGGAAGAGGGAAAAGAGAAAGACATAAGGAACCAGGAATTTATTGGGAAATAGATTTTACAGAAATGAAACCTGGAAAATATGTGCACAAGTACATGTTAGTTTTTGTAGATACCTTTTCAGGCTGGGTAGAGGCTTTTTCCGCCAAACATGAGATGGCAGGAGTGGTAGCCAAAAAGCTACTAGAAGAAATAATTCCTAGTTTTGCACTGCCTCTTGCGATCGGGTCAGACAATGGCCCTGCATTTGTAAATTCAGTCTCACAGGCTTTGGCCAAGGCCGTGGGAACTATTTGGAAACTACATTGTGCCTACTGGCCCCAGAGTTCTGGGCAAGTAGAGAGAATGAACCGTACTCTTAAAGAGACCTTGACAAAACTAATTCTGGAGACTGGTGGTGGATGGGTGGATCTCCTTCCTTTCACCCTCCTCAGAGCATGATGTACACCCTATTTAAGCAAGGTGACCCCATTTGAAATAATGTTTGGGAGACCCCCCCTCTCTGCCCTCAACTATAAGAGGTTGCCCTAGCAGAAATGACTGATCAGTCTGTACTCCAGTCACTGCAGGCATTACAGTCTGTCTTTAAAAAAGTCAGGGATCCAGACTGCCCACACTGGGATGGAGATGGACGTGGAACCACATCCTTACCAACCTGGGGACTTTGTTTGGATACGTTGCTATCAAGAGGGAAACTTGGAGCCTCACTGGAAGGGACCATTTACTGTTATTCTGACCACCCCCATGGCAGTAAAAGTAGAAGGCATCAGGGCCTGGATTCACACGATTCACGTCAAATGAGGAGAGGATGAGGATGCCCCCCAGAGATGGAATCTGCAGTCGACAGACCCCGCTGACCATGGACTAAAGCTAAGACTAAAAAACTGTGAGTTTATTGTTGCTCCTATTGTTACCTGTTTATGTAAAGTATAGGTGGGGAATTAGATGAACGGAATTAGGAAAAAATGGAAAAAGTTATACAAAGCATTAAATGGCTAACTCATCAGCTGACTGTGCACTACTGTTACTTTTTGGCCCCTGTATTATAAATGCCCTAATGCCATTTGTACCAAAGAAAATTGGAGCGATAAAAATGTAAGTCTTACATGCTCAATATAACCCCCTTACAACAGGAGAACATAGAACTGGCTGAAAAGTCAAGGATTTGACTAATTTCCAAAGAAAAGGGGGGAATGTAGGGGCCTGGTTAGCCAGAGGAACTTACTTATAATCCCCAGATATAGGGGCGGGCCAGGCCAGATAGCCATATCCAATCAGTGCGGTGCGCATATATTAACGGTGATGAGTTGAATGTCATTGGTCACCTGTGTGTGGGCCAGGCTCAACCACCTCTATAAAGGTTAATTTGTGATGCTGGGTGGAGGGAGAAGTAGGAGGAGTTAGAATAGCCATTGGAGAAGTAGGAGGAGTTAGAATAGTCATTGGAGAAGTATGAGGAGTTACAATAGCCAAGGGAGAAGTAGGAGGAGTTAGAATAGCCATTAGAGTAGCTATTAAAGTAGCCTTTGGGAGCCGTTAAAGTAGCTGTTAAAGTAGCCTTTGGGAGTCGTTAGAGTAGCTGTTAAAGTAGCTTTTGGGAGCCGTTAGAGTATCTGTTAGGGTAGCCTTTGGGAGCCATTAGGGTAGTCATAGGAGTGATAGCATCGGGGTCATTGGGAGCAGCACCGCCACAAGCTGTGGCCCCGCCACAAGCAGCATCGCCACCCCAAGCAGCAGTGCCGCCAGGACTGGCCTTGCTGCCCCAAGCCATGACCGGCCTCGCCTCCCTGAGCCGCGGCGTCATTCCGGGGAGTGGCCTCATCGGTGTGTGGCATCATCCAGAGCGGCCTCGTCTGGAGTGGCCTTGTCCAGAGCGGCCTCGTCTTGGGAACAGCCTTGTCAGAGTGGCGTCATGGGGAGCAGAGTCTGTGTCGTCAGGGTTGTCATCCTTGTCGTCCTCACCTCTTTGTCATCAGGAGCAGCATCCTTGTCATCGTCGCCTCTTCGTGAGAAATGGCCCCGACTGATCGGTTTGATTTTTGATGCTTGGAGTGAAATAAAGCTTTGCTTGATTTTTGCTTTGTGTCAGTCTCATTCCTTTGATCATGGACCCTAACACAGGCATCCCTCAAATGTTCGTATTGGAGACCAGGCCTCAGGAGATAGATGCCTGCCATCCTTTGCTAGGGTACAGGGGAGATCCTTGGGCCCTTGTCAGGTTCAATTGTCTCTCTTTGAGGCCATCAATCTTGGTGTCTGATGGGAGGTAGTGGCACTGGTTGGGACAGACTGTGGTTTTTTTTCCAGGGCTTCCTGTGACATTGGTGTAACCTCAGGGTCCTGCAGTTTTCTCCTATTCTTGAGGTTTCTTGAAGCTCTAGAGTGCCCAGCTACCTTCTGTATTGTAGGCAAAGTCCTGTGCTGTTTCTAAGGCATACCAAGGCCAGTGGATTGTGGGTTAGGACTGTGGGGACGGAAGGCTGAGAACAATAAGGGTCAGGGTTAGGGTTGAGGCTATGGCAGACACGATATGCAGACCCTCAGGGAATCTCCTTGGGACATGAAATAAGGATGGGTGAGTGTGAGGTAGTAGCTCAGGCTTTTTTCTCTGGATTGTGTGCCTGGGACAGCATGGAATGCTGGGTTGGCCTCTTGTGTCCATGGAGGATTCTCCTTCTCTGGGGTTTCTGCCTGTCTCCCAATACTTTGGTGTCATTCTGGGTGAAGGGAAGAGTCCTGTTTTCTTTGTGTCTCTGGGGTCTCCCTAAAACAGGGATTCCAGAAATGGGCTCTGGGTATTGGAGCCTGCAAAACCACACTATGTGTTATTACTTGGGCCTAGGGGCATGGCAGCCCGATATTTGGGCTCTTGGTCCAGCTACCTAGTGGACTTATTTGAAAACGGGCTCTGAATAGGGGTCAAAATGCATCTTAGTGCCCAGGGCAACCCTCATGTGTGTGCGTGGCCACATGCTACATGCCGGTTTCTCCCACTCTGAGAGTTTGACACCCATCCCAAGAGCAAGGTTTCCTGACATGGGGAAGGAGGAGTTCTCTTTTATACACCTGGTTCCCCTATAGGCAGGGATTTGACAAAGGTCTGGGAACAGATACCTGAATAACCAAGTTGGGTAGAGATGACAGATTAGGACCATGGTAGGTCCTAGCTGCTGGATATACGTTCAGCTAATTAGGTGGCTGGTGGGAGGAATGGACTCAGGCTGTGTCAGACAGCTCATCATTGCACAGGGCAGCCTATGAAATTGTGGTGCCATCAAGAAACATGTAGGTTGGCACACACGAAAATAGACTCCAAATGGATGAAGGACCTCAATGTGAGAAAGGAATCCATCAAAATCCTTGAGGAGAACGCAGGCAGCAACCTCTTCGACCTCAGCCGCAGCAACATCTTCCTAGGAACAACGGCAAAGGCAAGGGAAGCAAGGGCGAAAATGAACTATTGGGATTTCATCAAGATCAAAAGCTTTTGCACAGCAAAGGAAACAGTTAACAAAACCAAAAGACAGCTGACAGAATGGGAGAAGATATTCGCAAACGACATATCAGATAAAGGGCTAGTATCCAAAATCTATAAGGAACTTAGCAAACTCAACACCCAAAGAACAAATAATCCAATCAAGAAATGGGCAGAGGACATGAACAGACATTTCTGCAAAGAAGACATCCAGATGGCCAACAGACACATGAAAAAGTGCTCCACGTCACTCGGCATCAGGGAAATACAAATCAAAACCACAATGAGATATCACCTCACACCAGTCAGAATGGCTAAAATTAACAAGTCAGGAAATGACAGATGCTGGAGAGGATGTGGAGAAAGGGGAACCCTCCTCCACTGTTGGTGGGAATGCAAGCTGGTGCAACCACTGTGGAAAACAGCATGGAGGTTCCTCAAAATGTTGAAAATAGAACTACCCTATGACCCAGCAATTGCACTACTGGGTATTTACCCTAAAGATACAAACATAGTGATCCGAAGGGGCACGTGTACCCGAATGTTTATAGCAGCAATGTCTACAATAGCCAGACTATGGAAAGAACCTAGATGTCCATCAACAGATGAATGGATCAAGAAGATGTGGTATATATACACAATGGAATACTATGCAGCCATCAAAAGAAATGAAATCTTGCCATTTGCGACGACGTGGATGGAACTAGAGCGTATCATGCTTAGTGAAATAAGTCAATCGGAGAAAGACAACTATCATATGATCTCCCTGATATGAGGACATGGAGAAGCAACATGGGGGGGTAGGGGGATAGGAGAAGAATAAATGAAACAAGATGGGATTGGGAGGGAGACAAACCATAAATGACTCTTAATCTCACAAAACAAACTGGGGGTTGCTGGGGGGAGGTGGGATTGGGAGAGGGGGTGCGGGCTATGGACATTGGGGAGGGGAGGCGAACCATAAGAGACTATGGACTCTGAAAAACAACCTGAGGGTTTTGAAGGGTCAGGGGTGGGAGGTTGGGGGAACAGGTGGTGGGTGATGGGGAGGGCACGTTTTGCATGGAGCACTGGGTGTTGTGCAAAAAGAATGAATACTGTTACGCTGAAAAAAAAATAAATAAATAAAAAGGGAAAAAAAAATAAAAAAATAAAAAAAAAATAAAGGAAAAAAAAAAAAAAAAAAGAAACATGTAGGTTGGTTTTCATTTGGGTTTTCTGGGTAGCCCCATAGGGCACTATTTTCTTCTGGTGTGCAGGCAGACTGTTGCGTTGTGGCTCCAGAATTCCCAATCTGGAGGGATTGTGGGCCAGGAGTGGGAGGACAGAAGTCTGAAAACACAGGTTAGGGTTTGGTTCAGGGCCGAGTGCATGGCAATCCCCATCTGCAATGGCTGATTCGAGATCTCCAGCATCTGAAGTAAGGCCGAGTGTCAGAATTTCGCTCAGGCTGGAGTTTGTGTCCATGACGGTTGCCTGATGGAGGGGTGGCCTCATGAGGCCATGGAGGTTTTCCCACCCTGGTAGTGTGAGCTGCTTCAAACACCCAGGTTTCCTTCTGCAAGACGGGGTGAGTCCTGGTTGAGGGCTCCAGGGTCCCCCATGAGGAAAGATTCGGTAGCAGGACTCTACGCATGGACACCTGGGAAGCCTACCTTGTGTTACCATTGCAGCCCAGGAACATGGTAGGTTCTATCTGGTGGATCTGAGTCCAACTACCCAATGGGCCTAGTTGAAATGGAGTCTCATACTCATGGGTCACAATGCGGGTTTGTATCCAGGGAGACCTTGGAATGTGTCTGTGGCTCAGGAACCATACAGTTTCTCTTACCCTGAGGGTTTGACATGGGTTCCAAGAGCAAGGTTTCCTTCTTGGGACAGGAGGGGTTCAGTTTTGTGGCTCAAGGACCACATGTTGGACCATATGTTGTTATTTGAGAATAGGCCTCTGGGGAGATGCCTGAAAACCTATGCTAGGGTATAGATTATGTCCTAGGGGTCTATCATTTTCAAACTTCTCCATCTAGATCCATTTACCTGCGTGTCTGCCAGGAAGTAAGTGCTCAGGTTGTGTCAGACTACACATTTTTGTCCACAGAGGCCTACGAAATGGGGGTGGCCTCACAGCCTGCAGGTTTCTCCTAATAAGGAGGGTTTGGGCAACTGTAAATGACAGAGTTTCCTTCTGGAGGACAGGCACAGTCCTGCGGTATGGCTCTGGAGGCCTATCTGGAGGGCGTGTGGGCCAAGGCTTGTGGGCCAGAAGTTTGAAAAAACACAAACAGGGGTTAGGGTTAGTGCCAAGTTTATGGCAATACCAATCTGCAGACTGTGATGGGAGCTCCTTGGGATCTGAAATTTGGGCGAGTGTGAGGCGGTAGCTCAGGCTTTTGCTTCTGGTTTTTATAAGGGTGGTCTCATGAGGCCATTGAAGATTCTCTCTCTCTGGGGATTTTGCCTGACTCCCAATCGTTTGGTGTCATTTTCTCTAAAGGTGCCCCCCCAAAAGGGATTTCAGAGCAGTTATGGTTGCCTGGATAAGCCCAACTTGGGTTACGATATTGGCCTAGGAGCCTGGCAAGCCATATATGCAGGCTCGTGATCCAGCTACCAATGAGACTCATTTGAGAACAGGGCTCAGACTGAGGGTCACAGTGCGTATTTGTGCCCATGGCGACCCCACAGCGTGGGCGTGGCCTCATGGGACTTGCAGGGTTTCCCTACTCTGAGGGTTTGACACCCATCCAAACAGCAAGGTCTCCTGCCATGGGGAAAGGAGTTCTGTTTTGTGCATCATGTTCCTCCGTATGCAGGGATTTGAGATAAGTTCTGGGGAAAGATGATGAACAACGCGGTAGAGTAGAGATGACGTCTAAGGGACATGGCAGGTCTGATCTGCTGGATATGTGCCCAGAGTGTGGGTGGTTGATGGGAGTTCTGGGCTCAGTGCTGTCTATGAAACTGGGGTGCCACCGAGGGCCGTGCATGTAGATCCTCATTTGGGATTTTTGGGCAGCCCCATAGGGCACTGCTAGGGTTAGTTTTAGGGACGAGAGCAAGGCAGGCCAAATCTGCAAAGTCTGAATCGAGATCTCCAGCATGTGAAGTAAGGGCGAGTGTCAGAAATTTGCTCAGGCTAGAGTTTGTGTCCATAATGGCTGCCGCATGGAGGGGTGGACTCATCTGGCCATGGAGATTTTCCCACTCTTGTGGTTGTGAGGAGCTCCAAACATCAAGGTTTCCTTCTGCAGAACAGGGGGTGTCCTGTTTCCAGGCCCAAATTTCCCCCATACCGAAAGATTTGAGAGCAGCCTTTATGTATAGATGCCTGGAAACCCCACCTCGTGATCCCATTGGTGCCTAGCAACAAAGCAGGTCTGATCGCTGCCTCTGGGGCAAGGTACCCAGGGAGCTGAGTTGAAATGGAGTCACAATGAGTGTTTGTGTCCAGGGTCATCTTGATATGTGGCGGTGGCTCATGGGACATGCAGGATTCTCCTATCCTGAGGGTTTGACACAGCACCGAATACCAAGGTTTCCTTCTGGGGACAGGAGATGCTCCTTTTTGGGCTGCTGGGACCCCCCATATGTTGGTATGTGAGACCAGTCCTCTGAGAACAGATGCCTGAAATCCTAAGCAAGGGTGAAGATTACTGCCTATGCGTATGTCATTTTCAATCTTCTGTCTCTGGGGCCATCTACTTGGGTGTCTGACTGGAGATCTGTGCATAGGGTATGTCAGACTACACAGTATTATCAACAGTGGCCTATGAAACTGGGGTGGCCTCAGGAGCCTTGCAGTTTTCTCCAAATCTGGATGGTTTTGACAACTGTGAATGATACAATTTCCTTCAGAAGGTAGGCACAGTCCTGAGATGTGGCCCAGGAGGCCTGGAGGGTGTGTTGGCAAGAACTCTAGAGACAGAAGTGTGAAAACACAAATTCGAGTTAGGATTAGAGCCAAGGGATTATAGTCCTGATCTGTAGTCCCCAAGGGGAGCTTCTAGGGATCTGAAATTAGGGTGAGCGTGAGGTGGTAGCTCAGGCTTTTGTCTCTGAATTTTGTTTCTAGGATGGCCACAGAATGTAGGGATGGCTTCTTGGGGCCATGGAAGATCCTCCCTCTCTGGGGATTTTGCCTGGCTCCCAAGAATTTGGTGTCACACTGGACATAGGATGAAGTCCTGTTTTCTGTCTCAGGGTTCCCACAAAAAGAGAGATTCCAGAGCACGGCTCTCCATATGGGAGCCTGGAAAACCACAGTTTGGTTTAGGATTTGGGCCTAGGGGGTTGGCACGCCTGATATGCGAGCTCTTGGTCCAGCTACTGAGGGCCCTTACTTGACAATGGGGGTCAGGCTGGGGATCACAATGCGAGTTTGTGCAAAAGGCAGCCCCCAGACATAGTGTGGCCTCATAGGCCATGCAAGTTTTTGCCACTCTGAGGGTTTGAAACCCATCCCAACAGCAAGGTTCACAGCCATTGGGAAGGAGGAGTTTTGTTTTGTGCATAATATTCCCCCATATGCAGTATTTGAGATATGGTCTGGGGACTGATGCCTGAAAACCCTGGATGGGTGTATATGAAAGCCTAGAGCCATGGCAGGTCCAAGCTGCTGGATACATGGCCAGCTGTCTGGGAGGATGATCGGAGGTCTGGGCTCAGGCTGTGTCAGACAAAGCATTAGTGCAGAGGGTGGTCTATGAAATTGGGGTGCCACCTTGGACTGTGCAGGTTTATCCTCATATGGTGTTTGGGCAGTCCCATAGGGTACTTTTTTCCTTCTTGTGGGCAAGCAGAGTGCTGCATTGTGGCTCCAGAATTCCCAATCTGGAGGGTTTGTGGCCAGGAGTGTGAGGATGGAAGTCTGAAAACATAAGTTAGAGTTAGGTTTCTGGCCTAGCACCTGGCAGGCTGAATCTGAAGAGGCTGAATCGAGATTTCCAGAATTTGAAGTAAGGGTGAGTGTCAGACGTTTGCTCAGGCTGTTGTCTATGCCCATGATGGCTGCGTATTGGAGGGGTGGCCTCATGAGGCCATGGAAGTTTCCCACGCTGTAGGTTGTGAGCTCCTCCAAAGAGCAAGATTTCCTTCTGCGGGACTGGGGATGTTCTATTTGATGGCCCAAGTGTTGCTCATATGAAAATATATGAGATGAGGGCTCTACATATGGATGCCTGGAAACTCCACCTCGAGCTCCTATCAGCACCAAGGAACAAGGCAGGTTCAATCTGCTTCCTCTGGGGCGAGCTACCCAGGGGGCTGAGTTGAAATGGTGGCTCATGCTGATGGGTCACAATGTGGATATGTGTCCACGGAGACTTGGGAATGTTTTGGTGCCTCAGGGGCATACAAGATTCTCCTACCCTTAGTCGAGGTCGCTCAGGTGGATTTTGTGTCCATGAGATCTGTCGAATCTGGGACTGGCCTCATGGGGACATCGAGTTTTATCCCTCTCTTTGATTTTGTATTTAAAAAATATTCTGGTCTATTCTGGGGGATAGTTCCTGTCCTGTCTTATGGCTCAGCCGTCCCTAATATGGAGGGATTCAAGAGCAGGGCTGCAGGTATATATGCCTGAAAACCAAACCTAAGGTTAGGATTAGTTCATAGTGACATTGCAGGCCTTTGATCCTGGCTCTGGTCCAAGATATCCATGTAGCTGTATTGAAAATGGGGCTCAGGTAAGGGGTCACAATGGGTGTTTGTGTCCTGCCCGCATTAATGTGTGTGGTCTCAGGAACAATGAAGTTTTCACCCAACTCAGGGGGATTTACATAACTCTAGAAAGCTTCTGGGGGGGCAAGAGGAGTTCTGTTTTGTGGCTCAGTGGTCCCCAATGTGGAGGAATTTGAGAGAAGGACTCTGGGGATGGATGCCTTAAAATTCAACCTATTGTTACAATTAACGCCTAGGGGAATGGCCAGTCTGATCTGCTGACTCTGGTGCCAGCCACGTGGGTGGCTGACTGGAGGTTGGGGCTTAGACTTAAGGACAGAATGCGTTTTAGTATCCAGTGCTAGATTCCGTAACAGAGGGTGGGTTTGGGGTTTCGTGCAGCTTTCTCCTAATCAGAGTGTTGTGTGCAACTCCATAGGGCACCTTTTCCTCTGGCGGGCAGGAAGAGTCCTATGCTGGCTCCAGGGTACCCTAACTGGAGGACTTGTGGATGAGGAGTCTCTCGGCAGAGGTCTGAGAAATTAGCTATGGCTAGGGTTAGGGCCTAGGGCATGGCAGGCCCAACATGTTGACACTGAGGCAAACTCCAGGGAATCTAAGATTAAGGCACGTGTCAGGATGTTGTTCAGGATGAAGTTTGTGTCAAAGAGATATGCCAAATGTAGGTTTAGCCTCATGGGGGCAAGGAGTTTTCTCCCACTCAAGGGTTTTTGTGCAGTTCCAAATAGCTTGATCTATCTTGGGGGGTAGGTGCTGTGTTGTTTTAGGAATCAGGTTTCCCCATATGGTGGGATTTGAGAGCAGGGTTCTCTGTTTGGATGCCTGAAAACCCAGCCTAGGTTTTGGATTTGGTCCTAGTGGCATGGCAGGCCTTAGATCCTGACTCTGGGGCGGGCTACCCTTGTGGCTTTATTGAAAACGCTGCTCAGGCTATGGGTCACAATGGGTGTTTGTGTCCAGGATGGCCTGAAAAAGTGGGCG
This sequence comes from Meles meles, assembly GCF_922984935.1. Lineage (NCBI taxonomy): Eukaryota > Metazoa > Chordata > Mammalia > Carnivora > Mustelidae > Meles > Meles meles. Next base: position 36,783,691 of record NC_060088.1, on the reverse strand, counting down.
TGGCCTCAGGGGCAACACAGTTTTCTGCCATCTCTGAGGGTTTTACATAGCTGCAAAAAAATGGTTTCCCTTTGAGGGACAGAAGGGTTTTGTTTTGTGGCTACAGGGACCCCCATATGGAGAGATTCGAGAGAAGGGCTCTGGATATGGACGCCTGATAACCCAAACTAGGTTTAGCATAAGGGCCTAGGACATGGCAGGTCCGATCTCCTGGCTCTGGGGCCAGCCGTCTCGGTGGCTCGTTGGATGACAGGATTCAGTGTGTCACACTGCGCAGTAGTATCCAGGGTGGTATACTCATGTGGGTGGCATTTGTGGCGCTGCATGTTTAGCCTAATCAAGGGGTTTGTGCAGCTCCATAGTGCACAGTTCCTATCTGGAGGGCAGGGAGAGTCCTGGTGGGGCTATGGAGTCCCAATCTTGAGGACTTCTGTTCCAGGAGTCAAGAGACGGAACTCTGAAAGCACAAGCTCAGTTTATGGTTAGGGTATGAGGCATGGATGTGCTATCTGCATATGCTGAGGTGAGTTCTACAGATTCTGAAGTTAGGGTGAGTGTCAGGCATTCGCTCAGACTAGAACATGTATCCTAGGGCTGCTGAATATGTGGGTGTCATGCTGGGGCTTGGAGGGTACTAAAGCTTATGGGGGTACTAAAGCACAGCTCCATATATTATGGTTTCCATCAGGAGGACAGGTGAATTCCTGTTATATGGCTCTAGGGTGCTCCATTGGAGGGATTCCAGAGCAGGGCTCTGGTTATGGATGCCTGAATGGTCACCGTAGGGTTAGGCTTAGGGCATGAGACATGGGAGGTCTGATCTGCTGACTCTGGCGCCAGCTACCTGGGTGCTGACTGGAGGTTGTTGCTCAGGTTTAGGGACGGAATGTGTATTAGTGTCCAGGCTTGTCTTCCGCAACTGTGGATGGCTGAATGTTATCCTGCAGCTTTCACCTAATCTGGGGGTTGCGTGCAGATATGCAGGGCATGTTTTGCATCTGGAGGAAAGGCAGAATCTTGTGCTTTGGCTCTGGTGTTTCCTATCTGAAGGGATTATAGACCACGACTGTGAGGATGGAAGTCTGTGAAGCCAATCTAGGTGTATGGTTAGGACCTAAGACATGGCAGGGCTACTTTACAGCTGCTGAGGAATGCTCCCCAGGATATGAGGTTAAGGTGAGTGTCAGGAGGTCGCTGAGGCTGGAGTTTGTGTCCATGAGATCCATCGAATCTGGGAGTGGCCTCATGGGGAAATGGACTTTTATCCCACTCTGATATATTTGCATAGTTAAAAAATAGCTTGGTCTATTCTGAGGAATATGTCCTGTCCTGTTTTATGGCCCAGGGCTCCCCATATGGAGGGATTCAAGAGAAGGTCTCCAGCTAATGATGCCTGAAAACCCAACCCAGGATTAGGATTAGGTCCTAATGGCATCGCAGGCCTTAGATCCTGACTCTGCGTGGGGCTTCCCATGGGAAAGTGTTGAAAATGAGGCTCAGGCTCAAGGTCACAGTGTGTGTTAGTGTACCAGACAACCAGCATTAATGGGTGTGGTCTCTGAAGCAATGAGGGTTTGCCCAACTTTGAGGGATTTACATAACCCCAGAAAATTTCTGGGGGGCAAGATGAGTTCTGTTTGGTGACTCAGGGGTCCCCCATGTGGAGGGATCTTATAGAAGGGCTCTGGAGATAAATGCCTGAAAACACAACCCTTTTTTATGATTAGCGCCTAGAGGAATGGCCAGTCTCATCTGCTGACTCTGGCACAAACCTCGTGGGTGATTGACTGGAGGTCAGGACTCAATTTGGGGGACAGAATGTGTTTTAGTGTCCAGGGCCAGCTTCTGAAAATGAGGGTGGATTTGGGGTTTCATGCATCTTTCTCCTACTCTGTGGGTTGTGTGTGACTCCACAGGGTACTGTTTCCACAGGGCACGTTTCCCTTCTGGAGCAGGAAGAGTCCTGTGCTGTGGCTCCAGTGTACCCTATGTGGAGGGACTGTGGGCCAGGACTCTTTGGACGGAGGCCTGAGTACCAAGCTAGGTTAGGGTTAGGGCATAGGGTATGGCAGAACCAATGTGCGGACTCTGAGGCAAACTCTGGGGAATATTATGTTAAGGCAAGTGCAGGATGTTGCTCAGGCTGGAGTTTGTGTCAATTAGATCTGCCGAATGTAAGTTTAGCCTCATAGGGGCAAGGAGATTTCTCCCACTTGGGGTTTTTTGGCAGTTCCCAATAACCTGGTCTATTCTGGGGGATAGGTGCTATGTTATTTTAGGAATCATGGTTCCCCCATATGGAGGGATTCGAGAATAGGGTTCCAGGTCTGGATGCCTGAAAACTCAGTGTAGGTTTTGCATTTGGTCCTAATGGCATGGCAGGCCTTAGATCCTGGCTCTGGGGCGAACTACCCATGTCGATTCATTGAAAATGCGGCTCAGGTTAAGCGTCCCAATGGGTGTTTTTGTCCAGGATGGCCTGTAAAAGTGGCCATGGCCTCAGACACAAGGCAGGTTTCTGCCATGTGTGAGGGTTTTACAAAGCTCCAAAAACCAAAGTTTCTCTCTGGGGGGCAGTAAAACTTTTGTTCTGTTTCTTAGGGGTCCCCCGTAAGGTGTGATTCGAGAGGAGGGCTCTGGTAATGGATGCCTGAAACCTCAACATAGGGTTAGGTTCAGCACCCAGGGACATAGCTGGTCCGATCTGGTGGGTCCGGGCCAGGTCTTTCAGTGGCTGATTGGAGGGCAGAACTCAAGTTGTGTCGGACTATATATTAGTTTTCAGCGTGTGGAAGGAAAGCAGGGTGATATCAGGGTCCATGCACATTTGCCCTAATTGAGGGGTTTTGTGCAGCTACTTAGGCACAGTTTACATCTGGAGGGCAGGGAGGGTCCTGAGGGGTGGCCGCGGACTCCCTAATATGGATGCCTTGCATTCCAGGATTAAAGAGATGGAATCCTGAAAGCCCAAGCTCAGTTTATGGTTAGAGTATAGGGCATTGATTCTCTATTTGCAGATGCTGAGATGAGCTCTCCAGATTCTGAAGTTAGGGTGAGCATCAGGCATTAGCTCAGACCAGATTAGAATTTGTGTCCACCAGGCCTGCAAAATGTGTGGTGTCCACCTGGGGCCATAATGTTATCTCCTGCTGGGCAATTTGCACAGCTCCAAATAGAATGATTTCATTCTTGATGAGAGTTGGAATCCTGTTGTATGGCTCAGGGGTCCCCATATGGATGGATTCAAGAGCAGTGCTCTGGGATGGATGCCTGAAAACCCAATCTAGTTTTAGCTGTGAGGCCTTGGGGCGTGGTAGGTCTGATCGCCTGGCTCTGGGGCCAGCTATGTGGCTGGCTGACTGTAGATCGGGGCTCAGATGAGGGGCAGAATGTGTATTAGTGTTGGGGTGGATTCTGTTATTCAGGGAGACCTCATTGGCCATGCAGTTTTCTCCTAATCTTGGTGTTTCGTGCAGCTCCATTGAGCACGGTTTCCTTTTGTAGTGTAAGCACAGTCACATGGTGTGGCTCTGGAGGGCTTGTAGGCAACAAGTCTTTGGATGGAAGTTTGAAAACCTATCCTAGGGTTAGGGTCAGGTCCTAGGGCATGGTAGGCCCAATCTACAGATGCTGGGGGAGCTTCCTTGGATCTGTGATTAAGGCAAGTGACAGGAGATCACTCAGGCTGGATTTTGTGTCCATGTCACCTGCCGAATGTTTGGGTGGCCTCATGGTGCTATGGAGTTGCTCTCGCTCTGGTTTTTATGCAGTTCCAAGTAGTTTGGTGTATTCTAGGCAATGGGTACTGTCCTGTTTTATGGTTCAGGGGTTCCCCATATGGATGGGCTTGAGAGCAGTGCTCTGGGGATGGATGCTTGGAACCCAACCTACCTTTAGGGCTAGGTCGTAAGGGTATGGCAGGGCTTATATCCTGGCTCTAAGAAGAGCTACCCATGGGGCTGTGTTGAAAATGGGACTCAGGCTAAGAATCGCCATGGGTGTTTGTGTCCTAGGTGGCCTGTAAAATTGGGCATGGCCTCAGGGGCAACACAGGTTTCTTTCACTTCTGAGGGTTATACATACCTGTAAAAAGCAAGGTTTCCTTCTTGGGGACAGGTGGTGTTTTTTGGTTTTCTTTTTTTTGTTGTTGTTTGTTTGTTTTTGGCTCAGAGGTCCCCTGTGTGGAGGGATTTGAGAGGAGGGCTCTGGGTATGGATGCCTGAACTCTAAATTTGGGTTAGGATGAAGACCAAGGGACCAACCTGGTCTGATCTGCTAGCTCTGGGGCTACCTGTTCCAGTGGCTGATTGGAGGATGGGACTTAGGATGTGCCAGACACTATATAGTGTCCCGGGTAAAATATGAACATTTGGTGGCATCAGGGCCATGCACGTTTGCCCTGATCAAAGGGTTTTGTCCAGCTCCTTAGGGCATGTTTTCCTTCTGGAAGACAAGGTGAGTCCTGTGGTGTGGCTACAGTGTCCCCAATCTTGAGTTCTTACATTCCAGGACACAAGGGATGTAATTCTGAAAACCCACGCTCATGTATGGTTAGGGTGTAGGACATGTATCCGTGATCTGCAGATGCAGTGGCAAGCTCCCCAGATTCTGAAGGTAGGGCGGTGTCACATATTCGCTCAGACCAGACTAGAATTTGTGTCCGTTAGGGCTAGTGAATATGTGTGTGGCCACCTGGTTCCATGGAGGTTTCTCCTGCTCTGGCATTTTGGAGCAGCTCCAAATAGTATGGTTTCATTCAGCAGGAGAGTTGGAGTTCTGTATTAAGGCTCAAGGGTCCAGATATGGAGGGATTCGACAGTGGGGCTCTGGGTATGGATGCCTGAAAACAAAGCCTAGGGTTAGCATTAAGGACTAGGGTAATCCAGGTCTTATCTGCTGACTCTAGGGCTAGCTATGTGGGTGGCTGACTGTAGGTCAGGGCTCGGAGTGAGGGACAGAATGTTTATTAGTGTCCAGGTTTGGTTTCCGTCAATGGGGTGGCCTCGTTTGTCATGTCAATTTCTCCAAATCTGGGGGTTTGTGCAGGTTTATTGAGCACAATTTCCTTCTGGAGGGTAGGCAGAGTTCCAGGGTTTCTGTCCGGAGATCTTTATCTGGAGGGCTTGTCTGCGAGGACTTTTGGGACAGAGTCTAAAAACTATGCTTGGTTAGGGCTAGGACCTAGGGCATGACAGAACCAATCTACAGACACTGAGGCTAGCCTCAGCAGGGACCTGAGGATAAGGCGTGTGTCATGAGGTCACTAAGGCTGGAGTTTGTGTCCATGCGATCCACCGAATGTGAGAGTGGCCTCATGGGGCCATGGAGTTTTCTCCTGCTCTTTGGTGTTTGTGCAGTTCGAAATAGTTTAGTCTCTTCTGGGGGATAAATGTTGTCCTGTTTTATGGCTCAGGGGTCGCCCATATGGAAGGATTGGATATCAGGGCTGTGTTATGGAAGCTAGAAAAACCAACCTACATTGTGGGTTAGGTTCTAGTGGCATGGCAGGCCTTATATCCTGTCTCTGGTGTGAGTTACCCATGGCACTGTGTTGAAAATGGGGCTAAGGCTTAGGGTCACAATGTGTGTTTGTGTGAAGAGTGGCCTGCAATAGTTGTCATGGCCTCAGGGGCACTGCAGGTTTCTTCCCACTCTGAGGGTCTTACATAGCTTCAAAAAACAAGGTTTTCTTCTGGGGGGTAGTAGGAGTTCTGTTTTGTGGATGACTGGCACACTGTGTGGAGGGATTTGAGAGGAGGGCTCTGGGTATGCATGCCTGAAACCCCAAACTCTTGTTATGATTAGGTCCTAGTGTCATGGCAGGCCCGATCTTCTGGCTCTGGGGCCAGCCCTCCCTGTGCCTGATTGGAGGACAGTACTCAGGTTGTATCAGACAGCACTTACTGTCCAGGGTGGAGAGCATGAGTGGGCCGGCATTGGGGGCCTTGCACGTTTGCCCTGAATGAGTGGTGTTCTGCAACTCCATAGGGCACAGTTTCCTTCTACGGGGTGGGGAGAGTCTGTGGGACGTCTCCAGAGTCCCCAATATGTAGGGTTTGCATTCCAGGACTCAAGGGATAGAAATATGAAAACCCAAGCTTGGTTATGGTGTATAGCATGGATTCCTGATCTGGAGTTGCTGAGGCTAGCTCTCCAAATTCTGAAGTTAGGATGAGTGTCAAACATTCTTTCAGACTAGACAAGAAGTTTTGTCCACTAGGACTGCCGAATGTGTGGTTGGCCTCCTTGAGCCATGGATATTTCTCCCGCTCTGGGGTTTTTGGGCAGCTAAAAAATAGTTTTCTTTCATTTTGGAGAAAAGTGGAGTCCTGTTGTAAGTCTCAGGGGTCCTCATATGGTGGGAATCAAGAGCAGGTCTGTGGGTATGGATGCCTGAAAATCCAAACTACAGTTAGCATTAGGGAGTAGAGGACGGGCTCAGGCTGAAGGACAAGAAGTTTATTAGTGTCCATGGTCAAGTTCTGTCAATGAGCGTGGCCTCGTTGGCCACAATGTTTGCTCCTAATCTGGGGATTTTGTGCTGCTATGGTGAGCACGGTTTTCTTCTGGAGGGTAGGCATAGTGCCATGGTGTCACTCTGGAGTTCTCTACCTGGAGAGCTTGTGGTCCAGAACTCTTGGAACTGAAGTCTGAAAACCCACGCTGCGGTTAGGGTTAGGGCCTAGGGCATGGCAGGCCCAATCTACAGATGCTGAGGCGATCTCCTGGGAATCTGAGGTTAAGGCGAGTGTCAGGAGGTCGCTCAGGCTGGAATTTGTGTCCATGCATAACGCCAAGTATGGGGATGGTCTCATGGGGCCAAGAAGTTTTCCTCCACTCTGGGAATTCTGTGCAGATCCAAAAAGTTTGGTCTACTCTCGGGAATAGGTGATGTCTTAAATAGTGGCTCAGGAGTCCCCCTATAGAGGGATATGAGAGTAGGGTTCCAGGTATGGAGGCCTGAAGGCCAACCTATGTTTAGAGTTACACCCTTCCAGCATGGTAGACCTTATATCCTGGTTTTGGGGTAAGGTACCCATGGGGCTGTGTTGAAAATGGGGCTCAGGCAAAGGGTCACAATGGGTGTTTGTATGCAGAGCTGCCTGAAAAAGTGGGTGTGGCCTCAGGGGCAATGCAGGTTTCTTACAACTGTGATGGTTTTATATAGCTCCAAAAAGCAAAGTTTCCTTCTTGGGGCATGATGAGTTCTGTTTTGTCTAATGGGTCTCAGGCATGGAAGGATTTTAGAGGAGGGCTCTGGGTTGGATGCCTGAATCTCCAACCTAGGGTTAGAATTGGGGCCTAGGGTCATGTCATTTTCAATATACTGTCTCTACTCCCAGCTTCCAACAGGTTTCTTTGAAACCGGGACTGAGGCTGAGGGTCACAATACGGGTTTTGCCCAGGGCAACCCTCAAATATAGGTGTGGACTCATGGGCCATGCAGGTTACTCCTAGTCTGAAGGTTTTACACCCACACCAAGAGCATTTCAACTCAGCCTCCATGTTTCTCACACCAATGCCACCACATCTAACTTACCATGTTTCTAGGTTCCAATATTAACCCTAGGTGGGTTTCCCAGGCATCTATATGGAGAGTCCTGCTCTCGAATTTTTCCATATAAATAAAACTTAAGCCATCAAACAGGATTCCCCTGTCCTGCAGAAGAAAACCTCACTGTTTAAATATGCACACAACCAACAGTGTGGGAAAACCTCCATGGCCTCATGAGGGTATCCCCAAATTACGTGGCCATCATGGACAAACACTCCAACATGAGTGTATGGTGGATACTTGCCCTTACTTAAGATACAGGGATCTCTCCTCAGCCTCTCCATTTGGGCCTGCCATGTCCTAGGACCTAAAGCTAAGTCTAGCCTGTGTTGTTAGAATTCTTTCCTAACACTCCTGGTCCACAAGCCCTCCAGACTGGAAATTCTGGAGCCACAACACAGCACATTAACAGCCCACCAGAGGGAAAAAGTGCCCTATGGGCCTACACAAAAACCTCAAAAGAGGATCAACCTGCATGGCCCTCAAAGGCACCCCAAAATCATGGGCTGCCCTGTACACTAATGCTCTGTCTGACACAGCCTGAGCCCAGACCTCCTGGTAGCCATGCAGATAACTGGCTGCCTATTCAGCAGATCGGACCTGCCAAGACCCTAGGCCTACATCTCTACCCAACCTGGGCCTTCAGTCATCTGTCCCCATACCTTATCTCAAATCCCTGCACATGGGGGAACCTAATGCACAAAACAGAACTCCTCCTTGCCCATGGCACAAAACCTTGATGTTGCGATGGATGTGATATCCTTGGAGTAGGAGAAACTGCACGGTGTATGAAGCTACACCCACTGTTCAGTGCCATCTTGGGAACAAATGCTCATTTTTGACCCTCATCCTCAGTCCAGTTTTGAAATAAGGCCCCTCAGTAGATTTACCAAGAGCACTAATATTGGGCCTGCCATGCCCTTAGGCCCGAATCCTAACACATGTTGCAGTTTCCAGGCACCGACACCCAGAGATCTGATCAGTATTTCCTCCTTTCCTCAAGGGACCCTTGAGACAGACAACAGGACACCTCCTTTCCCCCAAAATGACACAAAACTATTGAGCACCAGACAAAACTCCCAGAGAGGGAGAATCTTCCATGGCCCCATGAGGCCACCCCTACATTCTGTGGACATCCTAGATCCTAGACACAAAATCCAGAGACAAAAGCTTCAGTTAGCACCTCCCACTCGCCCTAATTTCAGATCCCAATTAGCTCGCCTCAGGATCTGCAGATCTGTCCGGCCATACCCTCTGCCCTAACCCTAGTCTTAGTTTATGTTTTCAGACTAATATCCAAAGAGCCCTAGCTCACAAAAACCCATGCTGGGGTCCCCAGAGCAGCACCACAGAACTGTGCCATCCCTCCAGAAGGAAACTGTGCCCTTTAGAGCTATTAAAACACCAGATTAAGAGAAACCTGCAAGGCCCCGGAGGTCACAATAATATCATAGGTCACCCTGGACGAAAATGAGCATTCTGACATACCGTGAGCACCTACCTCCAGACACCCAGGAAGATGGCACCAGAGACGGAAGATTGAACCTGACATGCCCCTAGGCCTTAATATGAACCCCAGCTTAGGTTTTCAGGCATCTGTCCCCAGAGTCTTGGTCTGGATTACCAACATATGGGGGATCCTTGAGATCCTTAATAGAACATGTCCTGACCCCAGAAGGAAACCTTGCAATTTGGAGCTTTGTCAAACCTGCAGGGTAGGAGAATCCTACCTAATCCTCAGGTGATATCGCCTGAGCCACTGCCACATTCCAAGGTCATCCTAGACATAAACCTGTGTAGTAACTCATCAGCACGAGACTCCATTTCAACTCAGCCCCCTTATAGATCGTTCCAGACCCAGGAGAATGAACCAACCATGTTCCAAGGCAACAATGTTAATGTTGCAGGGAGTGGTTTCCAGGTATCCATATGTAGAGTCCTGCTATTGAATCTTTCCATATGGGGCAGCCTTGAGCCATAAAACAAAACTCCCTTGTGCTGCAGAAGGAAACCTTGTTGTTTGCAGCAGCTCACAATACCCAGAGTGGGAAAACCTCCACTGCATCATGGGGCCACCCCTACATTATTTGCCCTCATTGACACAAACTCCAGCCTGAGCGAACGTCTGACACTCGCCCTAATGTCGGATGCTGGAGATCACAGTTCAGCCTCTGCAGATTGGGCCTACCACACCCTAGGCCCTAAACCGAAACCCTAGCTTGTATTTTCACACTTTATGTCCTCACATTCCTGGCCCAAAAGCCCGCAAGATTGGGAATTCTGGAGCCCCAAAGTAGCACTATGCCTGCCCACAAGAAAGAAAACGTGCCCTATGGAGATGCCCCAAATCACCAGATGAGGATCCACCTCCATGGCCCTCAAAAACACCCCAATTTCATAGGTGGACTTGTGCACTAATGCTCTGTCTGACACAGCCTAAACCCAGACCTCCTGTCAGCCACCCGCATATCCAGCAGATAGGACCTGCCATGGCCCTAGGCCATTATATATACCCAACCTGGCTTTTCAGGCATCTGTAATCTGACCTTATCTCAAATCCCTGCATATGAGGGAACCTGATGCACAAAAGAGTACTCTTCCTTTCACATGGCAGGAAACCTTGCTGTTGGGATGGGTATATAACTCTTGAACTAAGAGAAACCATCATGGCCCATTAGTCCACTCCAACTCATGAGTGCCGCCCTGGGCACATACATGCATTGTGACCCTCAGCCTGAGCCTATTTTCAGTAAGACCCCCTCAGTAGCTGGCCTAAGAACACGCATATCACGCCTGTCTTGCCCCTAGGCCCAAATCCTAACACGCAGTGTTGTTTTCCCAGGTGTCTGTACCCAGAGTCCGTCTCTGGAATCCCTCTATTTGCGGGACCCCTGAGACAGAAAACGGGACTCTTCCCTTCCCCTAGAATGACACCAAACTATTGAGAGCCTGGTAGAATCCCCAGAGGTAGAGAATCTTCCAAGGCCCCATGAGGCCACCCCTACACTTCTTCCAATCCTAGACACACAATCCAGAGACAAAAGCCTAAGTTACAACCTCACACTTGCCCCAATATTAGATCCCAGAGAGCTACCATCAGGGTCTCTAGATCGGACCTCCACAACCTCACCCCTAACCATAACCCAAGTTTTTGTTTTCAGACTTCTGTTCCCAAAGCCCTGGGCAAACACACATTGCAGGCTGGGGCATCCGGAGCCACAACAAAGGACTGTGCCTGCATTCCCAAAGGAAACTGTGCCATTTACAGTTGCCAAATTCCCTCCAGATTAGGAGAACCCTGCAAGGCCCCTGTAGTCTCCCCAGTTTTGTACGCCACCCTTGACAAAATGTGCAGTCTGAAACACCCTGAGCACCTACCTCCAGGCAGACACCCAGGTAAATGGTCCTAGAGACAGAAGATTGAACCTGATATGCCCCTAGGCCCTAATCTGAACCCTAGCTTAAGTTTTCAGGCATCTGTACCCAGAGGACTGGTCTCAAATACGAACATAGTGGGCCCCTGAGCACAAAAGAGAACACCCTCTGTCGCCAGAAGGGAACCTATTATGTGGAGCTTTGTCAAAGCCCCAGGGCAGGAGAATCCTGCACGGTCCCTGATCACCACCATATTCCAAGGTCTCCATGGACACAGACCCACATTGTGACGCAAAAGCATGAGACTCCATTTCAACTCATCCTTCTCGGTTGCTTGCCCCAGAAGCAGCAGACGGAAACTGCATTATTCCTAGGCACCAATGGGAATGCTAGGAGGGGGTTCCAAGCATCCAATATAGAGCACTGCTCTTGGATCTTTCAGTATGGGGAAGCATTGAGCCAACAAACAGAACTCCCCATGTCCTACTAAAGGAAATCTTGTGCTTTGGAGCAGCTCACAAGCCCCAGAGTGTGGAAAGCTCCATGGCCTCATGAGGCTACTACTCTGTTAGGCAGCCATCATGGACACAAATTCCAGCCTGAGGGGACATCTGACATTCGCCATTACTTCAGATGCTGGAGATCTCAATTCAGCCTCTACAGATTGGTCCTGCCATGCCCTAGGCCCTAATTCTAACACAAGCTTGTGTTTTCAGACTTCCGTCCTCACACTTCTGCCCCACAAGACCTCCAGATTGGAAATTCTGGAAGCACAACACAGCACTCTGCATGCCTACAAGAAGGAAAAAGTGGCCTCTGGGGCTGCACAAATACCCAAAAGAGGACCAACGGGCACAGCCCTCGATGGAACTGTAATTTCATAGTCTGCCATGTACACTAATGCTCTCTCTGACACAGCCTGAGTCCAGACCTCCTGACAGCCACCCAGTTAGCTGGACGCATATGCAGCAGATCAGAACTGCCAAGGCCCTCAGCAGCCATCTCTGTGCAACTTGAGTTTTCAGATATCTGTCCCCAGACCTTATCTCAAATCCCTGCACCTGGGGGAATCTGATGCGCAGAACATGACTCCTCCTTTCCCATTTCAAGAAAACTTGCTGTTGGGATGCTGCTGGAAGTCAAATTCAAATACTCAGGTTAGGATAAACCAGCAAGGCCCATGCGGCCATACCCATGCTTGAGGGTCGCCTTGGGAATAAACATGCATTGTGACCCTTAGTATGTGCCCAATTTTCCAAAAAGGCCTCTCAGAGGCTCTAACAAGAGCTCACATATCGGGCTGGCCAGACCCTCGGCCCCAATTCTAACCAAAGGTGGGGTTTTCCAGTTGCCCATACCTGCAGCTCTACTCTAGAATTCCTCTTTCGGAGGGACCCCAGAGACAGAAAAAAAGGACTCCTCCCTTCCCACAGAATGACCCCAATGATTGGGAGTGGGCCAAATCCCCAGAGAGGGAGAATCATTCATGGCCCATGAGACCACCCCTACATTCCACAGCCAAACTTGACACAAAATCCAGAGACAAAATCCTGAGCTACAGCCTCACACTCCCCCTTATTTCCTATCCAGAGGGGCTCGCCTCAAGGTCTGTAGATCCGGTCCGCTGTGCCCAATCCCTAAGCCGAGTTTGTGTTTTCATACTTCTATCCCCACAGCCCTGGCCCACACAGACTTCAGACTGGGGCCTCTGGTGCAACACCAGAGGACTGTTCCTTCCCTCTCAAAGGAAACTTGGCCCATTCCATTGACCACAACCCTACAGATTAGGAAAAACCTACAATTCCCCCTAGGCCATCCCAATTGCTTACTCCACCCTGTACAAAAAGGTACATTCTCACACAACCTGAGCAACTACCTCAATTCAGACACTCAGACAGATGTCCCCACAAACAGAAGATTGAACCAGACATTCTCTAGGCCCTAATCTGAACCCTAGCTTAGGTTTGCAGATATCTCTCCTCAGAGGCCTGGTCTCCAATACCAGCATATGGGGGTTTCCTGAGGCACAAAACAGAACACCTCTTGTCTCCACATGGGAAGCTTGATATTGGGAGCTATGTAAAACCCTCTGGGTAGAAGAATCCTGCAGGACCCCTGAGCAACTTCCACATTCCAGGGACTCCATGGACACAAACCCACATTATGAGGAACCTCATGAGAGTCCTTTTCAACTCAGCCCCCTGGGTAGATCTGCCCCAGTGACCAGATTGAACCTCCCTTGTCCTCAGGAGACAATGGGAATGCGAGGTGGTGTTTACGGGCATCCATCCTTAGAGCCCTGTTCTCAAGTCTTTATGTATGGGGCACCCTTGCACCATGCAACATGACTTGCCTGTCCCACTGAAGGAAACGTTGTAGTTTGGAGTTGCTCACATCCCCCAGAGTGGGAAAACCTCCATAGTCTCATGAGGTCCCCTCTTCATTAAGATGCCCTCTTAAACACAAACTCCAGCCTGAGCCAACATCTGATCCTTGCCCTGACTTCAGACGCTGGAGATCTCAATTCAGACTCTACAGAGTGGGACCGCTGAGCCCTCGACCCGAAACATAACCCTAGATTGTATTTTCAGACTTCCATTTTCACATTCCTGGCCCACAAGCCCTCCAGATTGGGAATTCTGGAGCCACAACGCAGTACTCTGCCTGCGCACCAGTAGAAAAAAGTGCCCTATGGGCCTGCCCAGAAACCAGAAATGAGGATCAACCTGCTCGGCCCTCGACTGCACCCCAATTTCCTAGGCCACAATGTGCACTAATGCTTTGTCTGACAAAGCCTGAGCCCACACCTCCCGTCAGACACCCAGAGAGCTGGCCGCATATGCAGCAGAGCCAACCTGCCATGGCCCTCAGCTGTCAACTCTTCCCAAACTGGGTTTCAGGCATCTGACCCTACACCTTATCTCAAATCCCTGCACACGGGATCTTGATGTGCAACAAGAACTCCTCTCCCTCAGGCAAGAAACTTTGCTGTTGGGATGGGTGTCAAAGTCAAATCATCAGAGGAGAAAACTGCATGACCCATGAGGCCACGCCCATGCTTGAGGGTCACCTGGGGCACAAACTCCCATTGAAACCCTCAGCCTGAGGACAATTTTCAAATGAGGCCACATAGTAGTGGACCAAGGGGCCCCATATAGAGCTGGCCATGCACTTAGGCCAGAATCATAACCAAAGTTGGGGCCTTCCAGTCGCACGTACCTGAGGCTCTATTCTGCAATCCCATTTTTAGGAACCCCTGAGAGAGAAAACAGGACTCCTCCCTTCCCACAGAATGACTCCAAATGAGTGGGAGCTGGGCCAAATCCCCAGAGAGGGAGAATAGTCCATGGCCCATGAGGCCACCCCTACATTACATGGCCATCCTTGGCAGAAAAATCCAGAGACAAAAGCCTGGGCTACTGCCTCAAACTCACCCTTATTTCATATCCCGAGGAGCTCCCATCATAGTCTGTAGATTGGACCTGCCATACCCTCAGCTGGAAATCTACCCTGAGGTTGTGTCTTCAGATTTCTATCCCCACAGCCTTGGCCCCCACACCCTCCATGCTGGGGCCTCTGGAGCCACACTGCCAGAATGTGCCTGCTTTTGCAAAGGAAAGTGGGTGCCATCGAGGGCATTCCTTGGGCCCATTCCTTGGGCCTCAACCCTAAAGATACGGAGAAACCTCCAAGGCCCCCGAGACCATCCCAATAACCTAGTCTGCCCTGGGCATTCTGACACAACCTGAACAACTACCTCCACTCAGACACACAGACAAATATCCCCAAAAACAGAAGATTGAACCGGACCTGCCCCTAGGGCCTAATCTGAACCCTAGCATAGGATTCCAGACATCTCTCCTCAGAGGCCTGGTTTCGAATACCAGCATAGGGGGTTTCCTGAGGCACAAAACAGAACACCTCTCTTCTAAACATGGGAAGATTTCTATTTGGAGCTGTGTCAACCGCTCCAGGTAAGAGAATCCTTCAGGGCATCTGAGCCACTGCCACGTTCCAGTGTCTCCATGGACACAAACCCACATTATGACCCATCATCATGAGCGACCCTTTCAGCTTAGCCTCCTGAGTAGCTCTGGCCCAGAGCCAGCAGATTGAACGTGCCTTGCCCCAGGAGCAAGTGTGAACGTGAGGTGGTGTTTCCAGGCATCTGTCCTTAGAGCTGTGCTTTAGAATCTTTCCTTATGGGGCAGTGTGGAGCCATCCAACAGGGCTCGCCTTTCCCTCAGAAGGAAATCTTGCTGTTTGGAACAGCTCACAACCCCCAGAGTGGGAAAACATTCCATGGCCTTATGAGGCCAACCTTCCATTCAGGAGCCATCATTATCAAAAACCCCAGCCTGAGCCAACATCTGATACTCGCCCTTTTATCAAACGCTGGAGATTTCTATTCAGTCTCTCCAGAGTGGGCCTATTGTGCCGTCTGTCTGAAACCTAACCCTAACTTGTGTTTCCAGAATTCCGTCCTCCCACTCCTGGCCTAGAAGGCCTGGGGAATTCTGGAGCCACAGCGCAGCAGGTTGCATGCACACCAGAATGAAAAAGGGCCCTATGGGGCTGCCCAGAAACTGCAAAGGAGGATCCAGCCACATGGCCCTCGATGGCACCCAAATTTTGTAGGACGCTTTGTGCACTAATGCTCTGTCTGACACGGCCTGAGCCCAGACCTCCCATCTGACACCCAGACAGCTGGCCGCATATGTAGCAGATCAGACCCGCCATGACCCTCTGCCATCATCTCTTCCCAACCTGAGTTTTCAGGCATCCATCCCTAGACCTACTCTCAAATCCCTGCATACGGAGGAACCTGATGCACAAAAGAGAGCTCCGCCTTCTGCATGGCAAGAAACCTTGATGTTGGGATGGGGGTCAAAGTCAAGCCCTCAGAGTGGAGAAACCTGCATGGCCCATGGGGCCACACCCATGCTTGAGGGCTGTCTTGGGCACAAACACGCATTGTGACCCTCAGCCTCAGCCACGTTTTCAAATGACACCTCTCGGTAGCTGGACCAAAAGCCCGCATATAGGGCTTGCCATGCCCCTAGGCCCCAAACCTAACCAAAGGTGGGGTTTTCCGGTCCCGCGTACCTGGGGCTCTGCTCTGGAATATCTCTTTTGGAGTGACCTCTGAGATGGAAAAAGGACTCCTTCCTTCCTACACAATGACCTCAAACGATTTGGAGCCGGACCAAATTCCCAGAGGGAGAATCATCCATGGCCCTAGAGTCCACATAAACATTCCTCCGCCATCCTTCACACAAAATCCAGAGACAAAAGCCTGAGGTACTGCCTCACGCTTGCCCTTCTTTCATATCCTGAGGAGCTCCCCTCAGGGTCTACAGATCAGGCCTGCCATGCCTTCGGCCCGAAACCTAAGCCGAGTTTGTGTTTTCAGAATTCTGTCTCCACAGACCTGGCCCTCACTTGCAAAGCCTAGAAACAAGGGCAGGTCAGGCCAGGTGAAGACATCCAATCAGTAGGGCATGCATATATCTACTATGGTAAATTGAAATTCAATTGGCTACCCATGTGTTACCTAGTAGTTTTTTCTGTGTGTGGCAGACCTAGCATGACTGTGCAATTTTCTCTGTGTATTGTAAACTTATTGCCCACCTGTGTATAGTCTGGCTAAACTAACTCTATAAAAGTTAGTCTGTGAAGCTGGAAGCTTGCAAGAGACGGCCCTGACCAGTCAGTTTGATTCTCGATGCTTGGTGCTAAAAAAGCTTTGCCTGACCTTCACTTTTTATCAGTCTCACTCCTTTGATTACAGAACCTAACAGGAGAGACGCCTGGAAACCAAAGTTAAAGTTCAGATTAGGGCCTAGGTTCATGTCTGGTTCAATCTTCTGTCTCTGGGGACATCTATCTGCATGTCCGAGTGGAGGTAGTTGCTCAGCTTTTGTCAGATATCACCTGTTTGTCCAGGGTGGTCTACAGGATTGGGATGGCCTCAAGGACCCTGGAGGTTTCTCCTAATCTGTAGTGTTGTGGCCAAGGGAATGGGCACAGTTTCCTTGATGAGGGCAGTCACAGTTCCTGTGGTGTGGCTCCAGGGGCCCCGGCCTGGAGGATGTGTGGCCTAGGGCTGTGGGGACAGAAGTCTGAAAAGCCAAACTCGGCTTAGGTTTGGGGCCAAGGTATGGCATGTCCGATATGCAGACCGTGAGGGGAGCTCCTTGGGATATGAAAGAAGGACAAGTGGGAGGGTGTCACTCTTGCTTTTGTCTCTGAATTTTGTGTCAAGGATGGCTGTGGAATGTAGGGGTGGCTTCATGGGCCATGGACAAATCTCCCTCTCTTGGGATTGAGCTCAGCTCCCAAGAAGTTGGGGTCATTCTGTGGGAAAGGGGGAGTCCTGTTTTCTGCCTCAGGGTACCTGCAAAAGAGGGATTCCAGAGCAGAGCCCTTTGTACGGTGACTGGAAAACCCAAACTCTGGTTATGATGGGGCGTCTAGTGGCATAGCGGCCCCATATGCGGGCTCTTGGACAAGCCACTGAGAGGCCTTACTTGAACATGGGGCTCACGCCCTATGAACATGGGGCTCACGCCATATGAGGGACCCCTGGGATATAAAACAGGACACAACGCATCCCCAAGAATAGACCAAACTCTTTGTAACTGCGCAAAAAGCCCAGAGAGGGACAAAACCCCATGGCCCCATGAGGCCACAACCACATTTTGCGGATCACATGGACACAAACTCGAGCCTGAGCGACCTCCTGACACATGCCTTAACCTGAAATCCATGGGAGCTCTCCTCAGCGTCTGTAGATGGGGCCTGCCATGGCCTAGCCCCTATCCCTAACCCTAGTTTGGCTCTTCAGATTTCCATCCCTAGAGTCCTGGCTCACAAGCCCTCCAGATAGAGAACTCCAGAGCCATACCATGGGACTCTGCCTACCTCCATAAGGATGTCATGCTCAATGGAGCTGCACAAAACGCCCAGACTTGGAGAAATCTGCATGGCCAAAAGGCCACAACCTTTGATGGAACCCGACCCTGGATCGTAAAATGCATTCTATCCCTCAGCCTTAGCCCTGATCTCCAGTCAGCCACCCACGTAGCTGGCCCCAGAGTTGGAAGATCGGCCTGCCATGCCTCTAGTGCCTAATACTAACCCTAGGTTGGGTTTTCAGGCATCCATACCCAGAGCCCTGCACTCAAGTCCTTCCATATGGGGATCCCTGACATACAACAAGACTCCACCTCTCCCTGAGAATGAAACCATGCTCTTTGAAGCTGTGCAAAACCCCCAGAGCAGGAGAAAACTCCTTGGATCCAGGAGGCCACCCACACATTCGACAGCCCTAGTGGAACCAAATTCTAGTCTGGTCTGAGTGAATGCCTGACACTTGCCCTACCTTCGGAGTCTGGGAAGCTTGCCTCACAATCTGTATATCATGGATTCATGCCTAGACCCTAACCGTACACCAAGATTGGATTTTTAGAATTTCATTCCTTGAGTCCTGGAGTGCAAGGACTCCAGATTGGGGACTCCAAGGCCACAGCACAGGTCTCTCTATGCTCTCCAGAAGGAAACTATGCCCTATGGAGCTGCACAAACCCCTAGAACGGGGGAAACGTGAACTGCCCATGATGCCATCCCAGTTTCGTACACTACCATGGACACTGATATGAATTCTGACACAATCTGCGTCCCGTACTCTAATCAGCCACCGGAATATCTGGCCCCAGAGCCAGCCGACAAGCCCTGTCATGCCACTAGGCCCTAGTCCTAACCCTAGGTTGGGTATTCAGGCATCCACAACCAGCACCCTCCTCTTGAATGCCTCCATACGGGGGACCCCTGAGTAACAAAAAGAACTCCTCCTGTCCCTCAGAAAAAAAAGCTGTGCTTTTTGGAGCTATGTAAAACCCTCAGAGTTAGAAGAAACCTATGTAGGCCCTGAGGCCATGACCACTTTTTCAGGCTGCCCTGGGCACAAACACCCATTGCGACCCTTAGCCTGAGCCCCATTTTCAAAAAAAGGCCAATGGGTAGCTCACCCCAGAGCGAGGATATAAGGACTGACATGCCACTAGGACCTAAACCTTATTGTAGCTCCGGTTTTCAGACATCCATACGTGGAACTCTGCTCTTGACTCCCTCCATGTGGGGGACCCCTGAGCGATAAAACTGGACACCTATTCCCAGAATAAACCAAACTGTTAGGGATTGCTCACAAGCCCCAGAGCGGGAGAAACCTCCAAGGCCGCATGAGGCCATCCCATATTCGGTGGATGGCATGGACACAAACTCCAGCCTTAGCGACCTCCTGACCCTCGCCTTAACTTCAATTCTCAGGGAGCTGTCCTCAGTGTCTGTACATTGATCCTGCCATGCCATAGGCCCAAACCCAAGACCTAGATTGGGTTTTCAGACTTATGTCCTCAGAGTCCTTGTCCACAAGCAAGAGTTGGCAAATTGGACCTGATATGCCCCTGCGTCTTATCTCTAATACTATGTTTTATTTTTAGGCATCCATCCCCAGAGCCTTGCTCATGAATCGCTCCAAATGGTGTACCCTAGAGCCAAACAAGAAGACTCCACTCATCTCCCAGAATGAAACCTAGCTATTTGGCATTGCACAGAATCCCCAATGCAGGATAAGCCTCTATGTCCACAGGAGGCCACCTCAACTTATGGTAGCCCTAGTGGTCACAAATTTTAGTTTGAGGGACTACCTGACATTTTCCCTAAGCTCAGATCCTAAGGAGCTCAACTCAGCATCTGCAGATCGGGCCTGCCATGCCCTAGGATGTTTCCCAAACCCTAGCGTGGGTGTTCAGACTTTCCCCAGAGTCCTGGCTCACAAGTCTTCCAGACTGGGGACTCAGGAGCCATACCACAGGACTCTCCCTGCCCTCCAGAATGAAGCTGTGCCCTATGGTGCTGTACAAAATCCCCCAGGTTAGGAGAAACATGCATGGCCTCTGAAGTCACCCCCATTTTGGAAGCCACCCTGGACGCTAATACACATTCTGTCACTCATCTTGAGACAGGACCTCCACTCTGCCACCCACGTAGCTAGTCTAAGAGCCACGCTGTGCCAGTCCCTAATTCTAACCCTACCCGTGTTTTCATATATCTGTCCCCAGTGATATACTTTAAATCCCTCCATATGGGAGATCCCTGAACCAGAAAACAGGACTTCTGCCTTCCTAAAGGAATCCCTGTGGTTTGGAGCTGTGTAACATTCTCAGGGTAAGAGATATCTGCATGGCCCAGGCCACCCCCAATTCCAAAAAAAAACTCACTGGACACAAGCCGATTTGTGGACCTCAGCCTGAGCTGCGTTTACAACTCAGTCCCCATGGTAGCTCCCCCCAGAGATAGCTGATCAGGCATGCCATGCCCTTGGCCCTAATCCTAACCTATATTGGGTTTTCAGGAATTCATATCCAGAGACTTGGCTCAAATCCCTCTATATGGGTGATCCCTGAGCCACAATACAGGATTCCTCCTGTCCTGCAGAATAAAACCTTGCTAATTGGAGCTGCGTAAAATCACCATAGCTGTAGTAACCTCCATGGACACATGAGACCACCCCCATATTTGGAGGAAATCATGGACACAAAGTCCATCTTGAATGAACACCTGACACTCAGCCTAAATTCACAATCCACGGAGTCTTCCTCAGAGTCTGCAGGTCGAGCCAACCATGCCCTATGCTTTAACCCGAATTCTATCTTGGGTTCTCCGACCTCTGTCCCAAGAGTCCTGGCCCACAAGTACTCCCATATAGAGAACTCAGGAACCACAAAATATGTCTCAGCCTGCCCCCCAACAAGGAAACTCTGTCCTATGGAGCTGCACAAAACCCCATGTTTATGGAAACGTGCATGGCCCCTGATGCCACCCCAATTTGGTATGCCACTGTGGACACTAATTCTCAGTCTGACAACCTGAGTCCCATTCTCCAGTCAGCCACTGGGACAGCTGGCCTCAGAGCCAGCAGATGGGACCTGCCATGCCCCAAGCCCAAATCCTAACCCTAGGTTGAGTTGTCAGTTACCCATACCCAGAAGCCTGTTCATGAATCCCTCCTTATGTTGGACACCTGAGTCAGAAAACTGGACTCCTCCTGTGCCATTAAATAAATCTTGCTAATTGGATCTGCACAAAACTAGCAGGGCGGTAGTAACCTCCATGGCCACATGAGGCTTCTCCCATAATTGGCAGAATGCATGGACACAAAGTTAAGCCTGAGCCAACACCTGGCACACACTCTAAATTTACATCCCAGGGAGCATGCTTCAGCATCTGTAGATATGTTCAGCCATTCCCTAGGCCCTAATCCTAACACTAGCTTGGGTTTTTAGACTTCTGCCCATAAGCCCTCCATATAGAGACCTCTGGAAGAAAGTACAGTACTCTGCCTGCCCATCAGCAGAAATGGTGTTCTGGGGAGCTGCAAACATCCACAGATTATGAGAATACTACACGGCCAAGGAGGACACCCCAATTTTGGAACCTGAGTCAGGACACTGATACACAGTCTGTCCCTCAGCCTGAGCCCTGACCTCCAGCCAGTCATCCACGTATCTGGCCCCAGAGTCAGGAGATCAGACCTGGCCTGACCTGATCCTAGTCCCTAACCCAAACCTTAGGTTGGGTTTTCAGGAATCCAGACCCAGTCCCTGCTCTCGTATCCCCCCATATGGGGAATCCCTGAACCATAAAACAGGACACCACCTATACCCCAGAATAAGCCAGACTATTTGGAACTGTGCAAAAATCCCAGAGCTTTTGAAAACTCTATGAACCCATGAGGCTACCCCCAAAATCAATGATTCTCATGGACACACGCTACAGCTTGAGTGACCCCCTTATAATTGACTTAAACTCAGATCCTGGGAAGCTTGCCTCAGCATCCGTAGATTGGCATGCCATGCCCTAGGCCCTAAGCCTAGACTTAGATTGGGATTTCATACTTCTGTCCTCAGAGTCCTGGTCCATAAGCTCTCCAGATAGAGAACACTGGAGTCACAACACAGGACTTTGCCTGCCCTCCAGAAGGAAAATGTGCCCTGCAAAGCTGCAAGAAATCCCCAGATTATGAGACAGCTTCAAGAGACCCCATGCCACTTCCATTTATGAAAGTCAGCACTGGACACTAATACAATTCTGTCCCTCAACCTGAGTCCTACCTCCAGACAGACACCCACGTAGCTGGCACAAAGACAGCAGATTGATGTGCCATGCCCCTAGGACCTTATCCTAACCCTAGGTTAGTTTTTCAGGCATACATACTGAGCCCTGCTCTTGTAATGCCTAATGGAACCTCCTACCATTAGGAGGTGAGGTTGGCGGCAATGCTTGCAGCATGTCAAAAAGCCATTCCCCTGGGTATTCTGGAAGCCAGAGCCCCATAGTGTTGGCAGACAGCAAGAGTACAACTTTCTGTATCAGAAAGCCAAGTAACTTTCTGTATCTGTAGCCAAGTAACTCTGGTAGTGGACTACACTAGAATGTGGGAGCCTGGTTGCAGTGTTCCAAATTCAATTGGGGTCTGCAGTCAAGGAAGTGACTAAACTGCCTGAGATCACCTACCCAGTTCCACCCTGGATTATCACCTATACAAACAGTGTTCAGGGCTGATGTCTGCCCATCTCCTTTCTGCATGCAAGGACACATCTGTACACAGTAACACCAACACACACACATCCCCACAGGCCCCCAAGGAAGGGCTGAGTGCAGCCAGGGCCCACATGGCTTCAGACACAAATCTTCACTCTTACCCGTTTGTGAACCTGGATAAGCCATTATGCCTGTCCGGGGTGGTCTGCATCTTGTATGTACAACACAGATGATTGTAGCATGGACTTCCTCCATATGTTCACAGGCACGTGTGGAATATTATCTGTGATTGGAGGAATTGTGTCACATATAGGAAATAACTTCAAGCACATTTTCCTCTTCTTCTCAATTTTTCCAAGTCTGCTACTCAACAGACCCCACCCTACAGTCCCTAATGGTGTGTGTGTGTGTGTGTGTGTGTGTGAGAGAGAGAGAGAGAGAGAGGGAGGGAGAGAGAGAGCATGCACAGTTGCTCCTGTGGGCACACATCTGTTCATCAATTCTCATATTCTGGCGTCCAAGAATGTGCCAGGCCCATCTACAGAGGGGTGGGCCATACTTTCCCAAGACTTTAGGCTTTCGAATTTTCAAAGCAAACCCTAAAAAAGGGATTAGAGATTTGGCGCTTGATGGTCAGAATCCACCCGTACCATTAAAGACTTCATATACTGTGCTGAGACCTATTAAATCCTTTCTAATGAGTGTGATGTTGAAAGGGGTCCACACAGTGGGTGGCCATGACCGGGGTTCCCCTTCAGGCAAGAACTTCCTGGAATGCCTCCTGTCTATGATATCAATGCTCTCTCTCACCCTGAAACCATCTCCATGTCTCCAGGCCCTACCTTCAACACAACTTTTTCAGAGCCCTGCAGTGAGTCCTAGGTGCATCCAGGGCCCCAACTTTGAGGACACTCATAAAGAGCTGGGTTCATGCTTGGTTCAGCCATCTTAACAGTCTGTGATTCTTGGCAAGGCATTAACCATGCAGCGGTCTTCACCTTCTCTTCCCAGTAGTTCCCTGAAATCTCATATCCTGTTTAATCATCTTTGTGTAACCATGTCCCTTGGAGAGTGGTTTGGACTGAATGATTCCTCCCATTCCACAGAACATGTCCACATGACCCAAAAGCTCCATCTGAGATTTATCTCTAAAATCTCATTGCCCATACCTGTGCTGCCTCTGACTGTGTTCTCTTTCATATCCTCATCCTGGAGTACAAGACCCTATGCTGAACCTTAATGTACACACATGGGCCCAGAACCTAGCAAGGAGGACCAACAACAGCCAGAAGAACTCAGGCCTTTTGAGATGGACTGAATCCTGCCAACTCCCCTACGTGAACTCAGATTCTCAGTGAAGCATGTCCTGAATTAATGTTATCAACAACCCCAAAGTACTTTGGGGCTCTGGCAGGAGCCCCTAGGTAAGTACTCCTGGATTCCTGTACTTAAAGACTCCTCAGAGAATGGGAGATAGTGTTTGTTGGTTAAGACACTGAGTGTGGGACAATGTGGTCACACAGCACTAGGAGCAGGACACTGATAGTGTCCACCTGCCCCAGGCCGTGGTCTTCCTCCCTTTCCTCTGCTCCCCCCTTCAGCATCCTCATTTCTAGCACCCTGGCCTCCTTTCTAACCCCCACTCTGGGAACACCATATTCTGCTTCTGATCCTCTTCACCATGGTACCGTCTGCCGGACTAAATACACTTAGATTTCGGCAGGGCTGCCATCTTATTTTCCTGCCACAGGAATTGTCAATGTCGTCTCAGCATAGCCTTGTCAGATCCCTCCCCTGGTGGAGTTCAGGACCCATTTTAGCTCCTTACACCTGTCTTATGTAGCAAATGCTCCTTTCATTCACCTTTCCAGGTCAGGTTTGTGCATCTGCCCCTCTAAACCCTGAGATCCTAGAGGGAGAAATTGTTTGCCTGGTAATGAGTAGCAACACCTAAGTGCACAGGGACCAGTGGCTGAATGAACAGGAGAGAGGACCCAGTCCACCACCGACCAGCTCTATTGTCCAAGCCCAATTGATTTGGGTTATGTGTAAGTCCTGTTGTTTTCTTGCTTCCTAAATCAACTCTGTGTTTCATGTAGGGCTCAAACTCATGACCCTGAGATCAAGGACCTCGTGCCCTACTGACGGAGGAAGCCAGGTGCTTCTTTGGTCATTTCCTCTGGGTTCTAGGCTGATAAGTACGGACATTTGTTTACTGATTTCAACATGTTCTAGTTATATTCCCTTATGCTGAATTAGCAAATAACTCCCCTAATTATGGTGGCATTTTGCCATATATTTCCTCACATAACAGTGCTGAGTGGATCTTCATATTGGAGACTGATCTCCTTCACGTGGTCTTTAAGGAGGCCAGAGTCCCTCCACCATGATCCTTGTCACTCCCTTGATTGTCAAGCACTTCTAACGCCATTAGTACAAGGGCAATGTCCCTGAATTAAACTGTTCAAGTGGCAAAACTTGTAGGAATCAGACAGAAAGAAACAGATTTGTGGCACAGATGTACTTATCATTTGAATGATGAGAATCAAATAATTGGAAATGGTTCAGTTGTTCAATGATGGGTCTTTGGATGCTCTCACTGAGAATGCCCAAGAGGACAGCAGAGACAGTGCCTGTCCACTGTGGGGCCATCAGGTAGAAGAAGATCCCAGCCTGAAAACTCTCACTACCTTCCTCCCACAGCATCACACACACACACACCCACACACACACACACACACACACACACACACACACGCACACACACACACAGACACACACATACACTCACACAAATCAGAAGGAAAATTATTGGAATTGGGACAAAACCCATTATAGGCTATCATTTCTTGGAGAAGGAACTTGTCTCTTTTTCTCATATTTAAGTCATTATTTTACACCTTCTGGCTTAAACTATTAAACATCTTCTGACTTAAAACTAAAGAACTATTTACTCTATTACCTGACTTGTTAGTAAAAATTGGGAAGATTTAAGATGTGATCTTGATATTTTTTTATAAATTTCCCCCTAGAATAATTTAAATATGACCTACGTGGGATAATGACAGAATTTAAAGGTGTCTCATGGACCCAGAATTCCCCCCAATTTCCACCATTCAAAATATTGTTATGAAAGGGAACACTACCCCAAATAATGAGAGCAGATTATTTTGGGGCTTCCAATGATCATAGTTCTATCAGGAACATTCATTTGTAATAAAATGTTACTTTTATAAAACAATGAAAAAAAAAAACTATGTATCTTTCTTATATTCTGTAGCCAGACAGAGAAGGCTATATTGTAGGATTCAAGTCACATGAAAATCCCAGATGAGGTATAATACCAGAGACAGAGAGAAGTACAATGGTTGCAGGGCCTGGGGTGTGGTAGTGAGCAGTGAGTGATAAGTAGCCCAGGTTTCTCTGTGATGGAAATGTTCTACAAGTAAGTAGTTGTGCAAAACTCTTAAGGTACTTAAAGGAACCTCAATACACCATTGAAAAGGATCAGAGTAAACTTTTAAGGAAACTCTAATAATACTTTATTTAATGAACAAAATCTTTTCAGCTGTTTTACAAGTGTATACAAAACACAAAAATTACAAAGAGTGCAAGGAACCCCATCCTTGGGGTTCCAGCCAGCATGAGCTGCTGTTTGGGGGCTGAGTCTGGATATACCACTGAGACAAAGGTAAAGGGACTGATAGTTCTTCTATTTAAGGAGAGTGAATTAGAGCCCTGACTACCACCTGCACTGGCCCCAACAGGGGAGGTGGTGCCACTGCTCTTGCTGAGGGATGAGCTCCAGCACCAGGGATGGGGTGGGCCAGCTTTGTGTCTGAAGATACAGCGGGCGCCACAGTGGGAGCTGGGGTGAGTTCCTGAGGTGGTTCAGGATCTTTCTCTGGGCCTAGTGCTGTAGCTCATTGAAAAGAGTATCATCAGCACGATTGACTTCCCATGTCCCTTCTAAAAAAAAGAAACTTTTCCCAGCACTCAATGTCTCCTGTGTCCAGGAAGCAATTACTTGGAGGTTTCCCTGACTAAAGACCATGGGGAAAGGAATCTGAGACTACTCACTCCTCTCGGCTCAAGTGTTCTCTAGGCTTGGTCAATGTGGCCCACTCAGCCCCCTCCACAGGACCACATCAGTCCTTCCAGTCCTTCTCACTCCCAGACTGTCTCTGTGGGCTCAGTCTGATGCACCTGGGAGAGCAGAACTGGTTATGGTGCTCCAAATCCTAGCCTGACATATTGAGACCCATGCTGAATATGCCAGCAGCATATTCAGGCTGGGAAATTCTCGGGGCTGGACAAAATCCTCGGGCTATTTTTCTAGCCATGTGTTCAAGATGGAGGAGATGGTTCTGGGAAGAGACTGTTAGTCAGAGGAGTCAGAAGACAGGGCACCCTCCCAAACCAATATTCCAGGGAACCCATGTGGGAACCTGGTTCCCTGGGCTTCCAGCTTCTGTCAGAGACCAGTCCTAGTCTTTATCCACCTGTGATCTGGCACTCCTGCCTGAGACAGTTCTAATCATAGATGACAGGGTGCAAAACGGCGGTATGAGTGTGAGTCCTGATCAATCCTGTGAGTATTTCTGTCCTTCTTAGGGGAACTGGAAATACTCCTCAGTTGGTGTCCTTGTCCACTTGCCACATAATTCAACTGCATGTTCCCAGGGAGGGATGGTGTCTGGCCTCTTGCTGCACATGCCACTGTGCTGTGAAGATCCAACCAAGGAGGGAACTAAGGGACTCTGTCTCTAGCTAGGCCTTTGCAGGACCACCCCATTACCTCAAATGTTACCTCATCTGCTCTTGTCCTCACTCTTCCAATAGATGCCACGAGTGGGTCTCATTCCACCGACACAATCCTCCCACAGGGTGTGGAATATCTGGTCCCTGAGCTCTCACTGGGTCTTCTGAGTACCCTCTGGGCACCCAGTGTCCGGGTTTCAACAGATTGCTACGTGTGATGGTTCCTACACCCTCTGTTCTGGGTCCCTGGATTGGTGTTGAGTCAGGACTGGAGGGAGGAGTGGGGAAGGACGCCGTTAGGGACTAAAGCTGTCCTCTAACACCCTCTGCTCTGCAAAGGTGCCCACATCCACAGTTCCCCTGGGCCCGTTCCTTCCTCCAGAAGGAACTCTCAAAGCTTCACCCTTAAGGAGGAATCACAGATGTGTGGGGTGAGGGTCCAAGAGTCCCTGGGGGTGAGAGAAGGCCCTCATGCATCAGCCAAAGCTCACTCACATATTGTTACTCCTGGGCTCTGGCAACCTCATCATAACTTGAGAAAATACACCCATATCTAGTGGAAGCCAGGGGTCATCACATAAAATGTCGTATGGATGCTAGCTCTCATCATGTCCAGTGTCACTGTTTTCCCCCTAACTAGTCTGGAGTCCCAGGGTGCTGTCTGCTCTGTGCAAAGATCATAGTCAGCTCCTAGAGGATCGCCTATAATGAGTGGGACTTCCTGAATGCTTCCTGAATTAAAGGGCCCCAACCTA
Organism: Meles meles; assembly: GCF_922984935.1. Lineage (NCBI taxonomy): Eukaryota > Metazoa > Chordata > Mammalia > Carnivora > Mustelidae > Meles > Meles meles. The sequence goes on along the minus strand of NC_060088.1, from coordinate 36,755,641 downwards.
GCCCATTACAGATATCTGCGTGGGCCTGGACCCCCTGCTCACCTCCAGGGACACCTGCTCTGATTTCACCCAGGCACAGTCCTCATATAGAGTCTCGTATCTCCTTTTAAAAAAATTAAATTGCGTTTCGGTGTTCCAGAATTCATTGCATATGCACCACACCGATCCTCCATGCAATGCGTGCCCTCCATAATACCCACAACTTGTCTCACCCAATGCCCCACTCCTGCCCCTCCAAAACCCTCAGATTGTTTTTCAGAGTCCACAGTTTCTCATGGTTCATCTCCCCCTCCATTTTCCCCCAATTACCTTCTCCTCTCCATCTCCCCATATCCTCCGTGTTATTCCTTTTGCTCCACAAATAAGGGAAACCATATGACAATTGACTATCTATGCTTGACTTATTTCACTCAGCATAGTCTCTTCCAGTTCCTTCCATGTTGATATAAAAGTTGGGTATTCATTCTTTCTAGTGGAGGCATAATACTCCATAGTGTATATGGACCGTATCTTCCTTTTCCATTCGTCCGTTGCAGGGCATTTTGGCTCTTTCCACACTTTAGCGACTGTGGCCATTGCTGCTATGAACATTGAGTACATGTGGTCCTTCTTTTCACTACATCTGTATCTCTGGAGTAAATACCCAGTAGTGCAATTGCAGGGTCATAAAGAAGCTCTATTTGACATTGTTTTAAATGTGACTCATCCCTGAAAATTTTTTGGAACAGTGTCAAGTTGCAAAATTAAAAAATATATGTATCTATATCTATATCCATCTACATACAGATATAGATATATAAATAATTTATTTATTTGGCAGAGAGAGATTTCCATAGAGTGAATAGGAGCAGGTGTGAGAGTGGGAGAAGCAGGCTTCCTACTGAGCAGGGAGCCCAATGTGAGGCTTGATCCCAGAACCCTGGATCATGACCTGAGCCAAACGCAGACACTTAATGACTGAGCCACTCAGATGTCTCTAAAAATATTTTAAAGTGATATTATTCAGGTATGTTTTATGAAGTGAGTGACCTCCGTATGCTCTGAAAGATGATATTTAATATTTCATTTTGACTAACCTCTGAGAACCAACTCAAATCACTCTGGGTTCTCAGTGTCCTGTCTCCTAGATCCTCTGTGGTAAAAGGGCAATATAGAAAAAAAGCTACAATGGAAAGTCTTGTCACAAATATTCTACTACTGTCCTTGTGAATACACTACTTTTCTGCTGAATGAAATCTGACGTAACTTTCAGTAGAACAGAAATCTAGGAAGTTTATTTTCATAAAGGTGATAAATGAGGTAATTTCTCTCAATAGGAGAATGTAGGTCATGTATATTTTGCTTTACATCTCATAAAGATATAAAATAGCATCATTATTATGTTTTAAATAAAATGTATTTTTCAGTCTCCATATTTTATTAAGATTCCTAAGTAAATAAATGATTATTTTTTTAAATTAAATTTATTTTTTTCTGAGTTCCAAGTTTAATTATTTATGCACTATACGCAGTGCTCCATGCAATATATGCCCTCCTTAATACCCACCACCAGGTCCACCTATCCCCCATCCCTGCCCCTCCAAAACCCTGAGTTTGTTTCTCAGATCCACAGTCTCTCATGCTTCATTTCCTCTTACAATTTCTCCCAATTAACTTTTCCTTTCCTTCTACTAATGTCCTCCATATAATTTCTTATACAGTACAAGTAAATGAAACCATATAAAAATTGACTCCTCTGCTTGACTTATTTCCCTCACATAATCTCCTTCAGTCCTCCATATTGATAGAAAAGTTAGGTATTCTTCCCTTCTGATGGCTGCATAATATTCCATTGTATATATGGACTATATCTTCTATATCCATTGTCTGTTGAAGGGCTTCTTGGCTCCTTCCACAGTTTGGTGACTGTGGCCATGCTTCTATGAACATTGGTTTACAGATGGCCCTTCTGTTCCCTACATCTGTATCTTTGGGTTAAATACCCTGTAGTGCAATTGCAGGGTCATAAGGAAGGTCTGTTTTTAATTTCTTAAGGAAGCTCCACACTGTTTTCCAAGGCGGCTGCACCAACTTGCATTTCCACCAACAGTGTAAAAGGATTCCCCTGTCTCCACATCCTCTCCAATGGATGTTGTTTCTTGTCTTGTTAATTTTGGCAATTCTAACTGCTGTGAGGTGGTATCTCAATGTGGTTTTGATTTGATTCTCCCGGATGGCTAGTGATGATGAACATTTTTTCATGTGTCTGATAGCAATTTGTATGTCTTCATTGGAGAAGTGTCTGTTTATGTCTTCTGCCCATTTTTTGACATGATTATACGTTTTGTGTGTGTTGAGTTTGAGAAGTTCTTTATAGATCCTGGATATCAGTCCTTTGTCTGTAGTATTATTTGTGAATATCTTCTCCCATTCTGTGGGTTGCCTCTTTGTTTTGTTGACTGTTTCCTTTACTGTGCAGAAGTTTTTGATCTTGATGAAGTCCCCAAAGTTCAATTATGCTTTTGTTACCTTTGCCCTTGGAGACATATCTTGAAAGATGTTGCTGTGGCTGATGTCAAAGAGGTTACTGTCTATGTTCCCCGCCAAGATTCTGATGGATTGCTCTCTCACGTTGAGGTCTTTTATCCATTTCAAGTTTATCTTCATGTGTGGTGTATGAGAATGGTTGACTTTCATTTTTCTACACATAGCTGTCCAATTTTCCCAGCACCATTTTTTGAAGAGACTGTCTTTTTTTCCACTGTATATTTTTCTAGTGTTGTTATGGATTATTTGACCATAGAGTTTTGGGTCCATATCTGGGCTCTCTCCTCTCTTCCACTTGTCTATTTGTCAGTTTGGGGGGCAGTATCATGCCGTCTTGGTGATCACAGCATTGTATCAAAACATGAAATCAGGCAACGTGATGCCCCTGGTTTTTTTTTTCTTTTTGAAAAAAATTCCTTAGCAATATGGGGTCTTTTCTGGTTCTATACAAATTTTAGGATTGTTTGTTCTAGCACTTTGTAGATGGTAGTGGAATTTTGACCTGGAAGGAATTGAAGTGTACATTACTCTGTGTGGTAAAGACATTTTAATGATGTTTATTTTTCTGATCCATGAGCATGGGATGCTTTTACACCTTTTTGAGTCTTTTTCAATTTCTTTCATGAGTGTTCTTAAAGTCCTTAAGTACAGATCCTGTACCTCTTTTGTTAGGTTTATTCCAAGGTATTTTGTGGTTCTTGGTGCTATGGTAAATAGAATCAATTCTCTAATTTCCCTTTCTTTATTTTCATGGATAGTGTATAAGAAAGCATCTGATTGCTGTATATTGATTTTGTATCCTGCCACATTAATGATTGTTATAAGAGTTCTAGTATTTTGGGGGTAGAGTCTTTTGGGTTTTCCTTATAGAGTATCATGTTGTCTGTGAATAGAGAGAGTTTGACTTCTTCTTCCCCAAACTGAGTACATTTTATTCCTTTTGTTTTCTGATTGCTGTTTCTAGGACTTCTAGTACTATGTTGGAGAACAGTGCCAAGCCTGGGTATCCTTCTCATGTTCCTGATTTCAAAGGGAAGACTGTTAAATTTTCACCTAGAGAATCATATTCACTGTGGGCTTTTCATTGATAGATTGATGAATTTGAGGAATATTCCCTCTATTCCTTTAATTTGAAGTGTTTTAATCATGAACCAATGTTATATGTTTATAAATGATTTTCCTGCATCAATTGAAAGGACCATGTTGTTCTCTCTTCTCTTATTTTTTTATATTGATTGATTTGTGAATATTGAATCTCTCTTGCCTACCAGAGATCAATTCTACCGGGTCATGGAAGATAATCTTTTTAATGTACAGTTGGATCCTATTAGCTAGGATCTTGTTGAGATCTTGGTGTCCATATTCATCAGGGATATTGGTCTGAAATTCTTCTTTTTGAAGAGATCTTTGCCCGGTTTGAAGACCAGGGTAATTCTGGCTTCACAGAAAGAGACTGGAAGTTTTCATTTTCTTTCTATTTATCTCTTTTTCTATTTATTTTCCTACTGTTCTCTGTTTATCTAAAGAACCACTTAAGCATTGGCAAGGGGTCATCACTGAAAGCTCCTACAAATGCTAGTATGGCAATTTTTTTAACTCATGATGACTTTACCTCTCCAAAGGCCAGTCCTACAGGTAATGCCCAGAGGTCAAGACAAATATTATTAGTAATACTTGGAACCTGTGCCTTCTCTTGAGGGAAGCCTTGTGCTGCTTGGGCCTCAGGAGTTTACAGTATACTCAGTGGTACCTCAATAAACCTGGGGAGAAATGTCTTCACCACTGAAAAACTTGTTCACATGGTTGAAAATGAACAAAAACCATACTCAAGAATCTCTGTTATGGGAGGAGTCAAGATGGCGGAGAAGTAGCAGGCTGAGACTAAATCAGGTAGCAGGAGATCAGCTCGATAGCTTATCTAAACATTCCAAACACCTACAAATCCAATGGGAGATAGAAGAGAAGAAGAACAGCAATTCTAGAAACAGAAAATCAACCACTTTCTGAAAGGTAGAACTGGCAGAAAAGTGAATCTAAAATGACGGGAAGATAAACCGCGGGGGGAGGGCCTGGCTCCCGGCAAGCCCTGGAGCAATGCAGCACAAAAATCAGGACTTTTAAAAGTCTGTTCCACTGAGGGATATTGCTCCAGAGGCTAAACCAGGGTGAAGCCCATGCGGGGTCAACGTGGCCCCAGGTCTCACAGGGTCACAGAAGGATCGAGGATGTCGGACTGTCACAGAGCTTGCAGGTGTTAGAACAGAGAAGCCAGCTACAGAGACAGAGCCGAGGACTGAACTCACAGCTTGGGGTTACCTTAAACTGGTCGTGGGCTGGGTGAGCTCAGAGCGCGGCTGGATGCAGGAGATAAGGGAGTGATTGGGTGCTGTCCTCTGGGGGCGCACTGAGGAGTGGGGCCCCGGGCTCTAGACTCCTCCCAGCTGGAGACTGGGAGGCCGCCATTTTCATTCCTGTCCTCAAGAATGCTACGGAAAACGTTCAGGAAGAGAAGCTCCCAAAAGTGAACCCAAGCGGATTACTTATTCTGGCCCCTGGTAAGGGCGGTGCAATTTGGCCTCGGGCAAAGCACTTGAGAGTCACTACAACATGCCCCTCCCCCAGTAGATCAACAAAATATCCAGCCAGGATGAAGTTCATCTATCAAGGAAAGCAGGTTCAATACCTAAGACAGCAGCAGAATTCCAGCGAGGAGAAAGCAAAGCACGGAACTCATGGATTTCTCCCCATGATTCTTTACTCTTGGGGTTAATTCAATTTTTTTTTCTTTTTAATTTATTTATTTTTATTTGCTTATTTACAGCATAACAGTGTTCATTGTTTTGGCATCACACCCAGTGCTCCATGCAGTACGTGCCCTCCCTATTACCCACCACCTGGTTCCTCAACCTCCCACCCCCCGCCTCCTGCCGCCCCTTCATAACCCTCTGGTTGTTTTTCAGAGTCCATAGTCTCTTATGGTTCATCTCCCCTTCCAGTTTCCCTCAACTACCTCTCCTCTCCAACTCCCCATGTCCTCCATGTTATTTGTTATGCTCCACAAATAAGTGAGACCATATGATACTTGACTCTCTCTGCTTGACTTATTTCGCTCAGCATAATTTCTTCCAGTCCTGTCCATGTTGCTACAAAAGTTGGGTATTCGTCCTTTCTGATGGAGGCATAATACTCCATTGTGTATATGAACCACATCTTCCTTATCCATTCATCCGCTGAAGGGCATCTTGGTTCTTTCCACAGTTTGGTGACCATAGCCATTGCTGCAATAAACATTGGGGTACAAATGACCCTTCTTTTCACTACATCTGTATCTTTGGTGTAAATACCGAGCAGTGCAATTGCAGGGTCATAGGGAAGCTCTATTTTTAATTTCTTCAGGAATCTCCACACTGTTCTCCAAAGTGGCTGCACTAACTTGCATTCCCACCAACAGTGTAAGAGGGTTCCCCTTTCTCCACATCCTCTCCAGCACACGTTGTTTCCTGTCTTGCTAATTTTGGCCAATCTAACTGGTGTTAGGTGGTATCTCAATGTTGTTTTAATTTGAGTCTCCCTGATGGCTAGTGATGATGAACATTTTTTCATGTGTCTGATAGCCATTTGTATGTCTTCGTTGGAGAAGTGTCTGTTCATATCTTCTGCCCATTTTTTGATATGATTATCTGTTTTGTGTGTGTTGAGTTTGAGAAGTTCTTTGTAGATCCTGGATATCAACCTTTTGTCTGTACTGTCATTTACAAATATCTTCTCCCATTCCGTGGGTTGCCTCTTTGTGTTGTTGACTGTTTCCTTTGCTGTGCAGAAGCTTTTGATCTTGATGAAGTCCCAAAAGTTCATTTTTGCTTTTGTTTCCTTGGCCTTTGGAGACATATCTTGAAAGAAGTTGCTGTGGCTGATATCAAAGAGGTTACTGCCTATGTTCTCCTCTAGGATTCTGATAGATTCCTGTCTCACGTTGAGGTCTTTTATCCATTTCCAGTTTATCTTTGTGAACGGTGTAAGAGAATGGTCGAGTTTCATTCTTCTACATATCGCTGTCCAGTTTTCCCAGCACCATTTATTGAAGAGACTGTCTTTTTTCCATTGAATATTTTTTCCTGTTTTGTCGAAGATTATTTGACCATAGAGTTGAGGGTCCATATCTGGGCTCTCTACTCTGTTCCACTGGTCTATGTGTCTGTTTTTATGCCAGTACCACGCTGTCTTGGTGATCACAGCTTTGTAGTAAAGCTTGAAATCGGGTAACGTGATGCCGCCCGTTTTGTTTTTGTTTTTCAACATTTCCTTAGCAATTCGGGGTCTCTTCTGACTCCATACAAATTTTAGGATTATTTGCTCCAGCTCTTTGAAAAATATCGGTGGAATTTTGATCGGAATGGCATTAAAAGTATAGATTGCTCTAGGCAGTATAGACATTTTAACAATGTTTATTCTTCCAATCCAAGAGCATGGAACAGTCTTCCATCTTTTTGTGTCTTCTTCAATTTCTTTCATGAGTGTTCTGTAGTTCCTTGAGTATAGGTCCTTTACTTCTTTGGTTAGGTTTATGCCCAGGTATCTTATGGTTCTTGGTGCTAGAGTAAATGGAATCGATTCTCTAATTTCCCTTTCTGTATTTTCATTGTTAGTGTATAAGAAAGCCACTGATTTCTGAACATTGACTTTGTATCCTGCCACGTTACTGAATTGCTGTATGAGTTCTAGTAGTTTGGGGGTGGAGTCTTTGGGGTTTTCCATATAAAGAGTCATGTCTTCTGCGAAGAGAGAGAGTTTGACTTCTTCCTTGCCAATTTGGATACCTTTTATTTCTCTTTGTTGTCTGATTGCCGTTGCTAGAACTTCTAATACTATGTCGAACAAGAGTGGTGAGAGTGGGCATCCTTGTCGTGTTCCTGATCTCAACGGGAAAGCTGCAAGCTTTTTCCCATTGAGGATGATATTTGCTGTGGGTCTTTCATAGGTAGATTTTATGAAGTTCAGGAATGTTCCCTCTATCCCTATACTTTGAAGCGTTTTCATCAGGAACGGATGCTGGATTTTGTCAAATGCTTTTTCTGCATCAATTGAGAGGACCATGTGGTTCTTCTCTCTTCTCTTATTGATGTGTTCTATCACACTGATTGATTTGCGAATGTTGAACCAACCTTGCAACCCAGGGATGAATCCCACCTGGTCATGGTGGATAATCTTTTTAATGTGCTGCTGGATTCTGTTTGCTAGGATCTTGTTGAGGATCTTTGCATCCATATTCATCAGTGATATTGGTCTGAAATTCTCCTTTTTGGTAGGGTCTTTGCCTGGTTTGGGGATCAGGGTAATGCTGGCTTCATAAAAAGAGTCTGGAAGTTTTCCTTCTGCTTCAATTTTTTGGAACAGCTTCAGGAGAATTGGTGTTATTTCTTCTTTGAAAGTTTGGTAGAATTCCCCAGGGAATCCGTCAGGTCCTGGGCTCTTGTTTTTTGGGAGGTTTTTGATCACTGCTTCAATCTCATTACTAGATATCGGTCTATTCAGGTTGTCAATTTCTTCCTGGTTCAATTTTGGGAGTTTGTAGCTTTCCAGGAATGCATCCATTTCATCTAGGTTGCTTAGCTTATTGGCATATAACTGTTGGTAATAGTTTCTGATGATTGTTGCTATTTCCTTGGTGTTAGTTGTGATCTCTCCCTTTTCATTCATAATTTTATTAATTTGGGCTTTCTCTCTTTTCTTTTGGATTAGTGTGGCCAATGGTTTATCGATCTTATTGATTCTCTCAAAAAACCAGCTTCTAGTTTCTTTGATATGTTCTACTGTATCTCTCGTTTCTACCTCATTGATCTCTGCTCTAATCTTGATTATTTCCCTTCTTGCATGTGGAGTTGGTTTGATTTGTTGTTGATTCTCCAGTTCTTTAAGTTGTAGAGACAGCTGGTGTACTCTGGATTTTTCAATGTTTTTGAGGGAGGCTTGGATGGCTATGTATTTCCCCCTTAGAACCGCCTTTGCTGTATCCCATAGATACAGGTGTATCTATGATACACGCTGTATCCCATAGATACAGGACCGAGGTGTCTTCATTCTCATTGGTTTCCATGAATTGTTTAAGTTCATCTTTGATTTCCTGGTTGATCCAAGCATTCTTAAGCAAGGTGGTCTTAGCTTCCAGGTGTTTGAGTTCCTTCTGAACTTTTCCTTGTGATTGAGCTCCAGTTTCAAAGCATTGTGATCTGGGAATATGCAGGGAATAATATCAGTTTCAAAGCATTGTGATCTGGGAATATGCAGGGAATAATATCAGTCTTTTGGTATCGGTTGAGTCCTGCTTTGTGGCCCAGTATGTGGTCTATTCTGGAGAAGGTTCCATGTGCACTTGAGAAGAATGAGTATTCTGTTGTTTTAGGGTGGAATGTTCTGTATATGTCTATGAGGTCCATCTGGTCCAATGTTTCATTCAATGCTCTTATTTCTTTATTAATTTTCTGCTTCGATGATCTGTCTATTTCTGAGAGAGGCGTAGTAAGATCTCCTACTATTATTGTATCCATATCAATATGGCTCTTTATCTTGATTAATAGTTTTCTTACGTAATTGGGTGCTCCCATATTGGGGGCTTAGATATTCACAATTGTTAGATCGTCTTGGCGGATAGTACCTTTAAGAATTATGTAGTGTCCTTCTGTATCTCTGACTACACTCTTTAGTTTAAAATCTAATTTATCTGATATGAGAATTGCTACTCCGGCCTTCTTTTGAGGCCCATTGGCATGAAAGATGCTTCTCCATCCCTTCACTTTCAGTCTGGGTGTATCCTTAGGTTCAAAATGGGTCTCTTGTAGACAACATATGGATGGGTCCTGTCGTTTTATCCAATCTGCAACCCTGTGTCGTTTTATGGGCGCATTTAGGCCATTCACATTGAGAGTGATTTTTGAGAGATAGGTTTTTATTGACATCGTGTTGCTTTTGAAGTCTTTCTGTCTGTAGATTGTTTCTATATTTCTGTTCAATGATAATCTTAGGATTTTTTCTCTTTTGTAGGACCTCCCCCCCATTAATATTTCCTGCAGTGTCGGCTTGGTGGTTGCATAGTCCTTTAAGCTTTGCCAGTCTTGGAAACTCTTTATCTCTCCATCCATTTTAAATGTCAGTCTTGCTGGATAGAGTATTCTTGGTTGCATGTTCTTCTCATTTAGTACTCTGAATATATTTTGCTGGCCCTTCTTGGCTTGCCAGGTCTCTGTGGAAAGTTCAGACATTATTCTAATGGGCTTTCCTCTGTATGTAAGGAGTTTCTTTGTCCTAGCTGCTTTTAAGAGGGTCTGTCATGAAACATAATTCCTCATTCTAACTATAAGGTATTGTGAGGACTTTCGAGAATCTAAAATTTACTCTTGGGGTTAATTCAATTTTTTCAATTTTTTCTTTCTTTTTTCTTCTTCTGCTAAATTTTTAAAAAACTTTTACCCTTTTCTTTTTAAAGATTTTTGACTAGTTTATCTAAAATATATATTTTTTCTTTATTTTTTATTTTTTTTTCTTTATTTGCTTTATTTTTAATTTTTTTTTCGTTTTTTATTCCCTGAACCTCTTTGTATCCCATTTCTTCACCTCCCAAAATTTGGAGTCTCTTCTGATTTAGTTACAGCGCATTTTTCTGGGGTCTTTGCCACCCTTTTAGTAGTTTATTTGATCCTTCATGTCCTCTTATCTGGACAAAATGACAAGGCGGAAAAAATCACCACAAACAAAAGAACAAGAGCCAGTACCGAAGGCTAGGGACCTAATCAACACAGACATCGGTAATATGTCAGATCAAGAGTTCAGAATGACGATTCTGAACATTCTAGCCGGGCTCGAAAAAGGCATGGAAGATATTAGAGATACCCTCTCTGGAGATATAAAAGCCCTTTCTGGAGAAATTAAAGAACTAAAATCTAACCACGTTGAAATAAAAAAAAAACTATTAATGAGGTGCAATAAAAAATGGAGGCTCTCACTGCTAGGATAAATAAGGCAGAAGAAAGAATTAGTGATATAGAAGACCAAATGACAGAGAATAAAGAAGCCGAGCAAAAAAGGGACAAACAGCTACTGGACCACGAGGGGAGAATTTGAGAGATAAGTGCATCATCAGACGTAACAACATTAGAATAATTGGGATTCCAGAAGAAGAATAAAGAGAGAGGGGAGCAGAAGGTCTATTGGAGAGAATTATTAGAGAGAATTCTCCTAATATGGCAATGGGAACACACATCAAAATCCAGGAGGTGCAGACAGCACCCCTCAAAGTCAACAAGAATATGACCACACCCCAACAACTAATAGTGAAATTTACAAGTCTTAGTGACAAAGAGAAAATGCTGAAAACAGCCCAGGAAAAGAAGTCTATAACATACAATGTTAAAAATATTAGATTGGCAGAAGACTTATCCACAGAGACCTGGCAGGCCAGCAAGAGCTGACATGATATAGTCAGATCACTAAATGAGAAAAACATGCAGCCAAGAATACTCTATCCAGCTAGGCTATCATTGAAAATAGAAGGAGAGATAAAAAGCTTCCAGGACAAACAAAAACTGGAAGAATTTGCAAACACCAAACCAGCTCTACAGGAAATATTGAAAGGGGTTCTCTAAGCAAAGAGAGAGCCTAAAAGTAGTAGATCAGAAAGGTACAGAGACAATATACAGTAACAGTCACCTTATAGGCTAATAATGGCACTAAATTCATATCTCTCAATAGTTACCCTGAATGTTAATGGGCTAAATGCCCCAATCAAAAGACATAGGGTGTCAGAATGGATAAAAAAACACAACCCATCAGTATGTTGCCTACAAGAAACTCATTTCAGCCGTGAAGACACCACCAGATTTAAAGTGAGGGGGTGGAAAACAATTTACCATGCTAATGGGCATCAGAAGAAAGCTGGGATGGCAATCCTTATATCAGATCAATTAGATTTTAAGCCAAAGACTATAATAAAAGATGAGGAAGGATACTATATCCTACTCAAAGGGTCTGTCCAACAAGAAGATCTAACAATTTTAAATATCTATGCCACTAACGTGGGAGCAGCCAACTATATCAACCAATTAATAACAAAATCAAAGAAACACATCAATAATAATACAATAATAGTAGGGGACTTTAACTCTCCCCTCACTGAAATGGACAGATCATCCAAGCAAAAGATCAACAAGGAAATAAAGTCCTTAAATGCCACACTGAAGCAGATGGACATCACAGATATATTCAGAACATTTCATTCCAAAGCAACAGAATACACATTCTTCTCTAGTGCACATGGAACATTCTCCAGAATAGATCACATCCTGGGGCACAAATCAGGTCTCAACCGGTATCAAATATGAGGATCATTCCCTGCATATTTTCAGACCACAGTGCTCTGAACTAGAACTCAATCACAAGAGGAAAGCTGGAAAGAACCCAAATCCATGGAGACTAAACAGCATCCTTCTAAAGAATGAATGGGTCAACCAGGAAATTAAAGAAGAATTGAAAAAAATTCATGGAAACAAGTGATAATGAAAACATAACGGTTCAAAATCTGTGGGACACAGCAAAGGCAGTCCTGAGAGGAAAATATATAGCGGTACAAGCCTTTCTCAAGAAAAAAGTAAGGTCTCAAGTACACAACCTAACCCTACACCTAAGGGAGCTGGAGAAAGAACAAGAAAGAAACCCTAACCCAGCAGGAGAAGAGAAATCATAAAGATCGGAGCAGAAATCATGAAATAGAAACCAAAACCAAAACCAAACAAACAAACAAAAAAAAAAACAATAGAAAAAAATCAATGAATCTAGGAGCTGGTTGTTTGAAAGAATCAATAAGATTGAAAAACCCCTGGCAAGACTCATCAAAAAGAAAAGAGAAAGGACCCAAATAAATAAAATCATGAATAAAAGAGGAGAGATCACAACTAATACCAAAGAAATACAGACAATTATAAGAACATACTATGAGCAACTCTACGCCAACAAATTGGACAATCTGGAAGAAAGGGATGCATTCCTAGAGACATATAAACTACCACAACTGAACCAGGAAGAAATAGAAAACCTGAACAGGCCCATAACCAGTAAGGAGATTGAGACAGTCATCAAAAATCTCCAAACAAAGAAAAGCCCAGAACCAGATGGCTTCCCAGGGGAATTCTACCAAACATTTAAAGAAGAACAAATTCCTATTCTCCTGAAACTGTTCCAAAAAATAGAAATGGAAGGGAAACTTCCAAACTCATTTTATGAGGGCAGCATCACTTTGATCCCAAAACCAGACAAGGATCCCACCACAAAAGAGAACTACAGACCAATATCCTTAATGAACACAGATGCAAAATATCTCATCAAAATACTAGCCAATAGGATTAAACAGTACATTAAAAGAATTATTCACCACGATCAAGTGGGATTTATTCCAGGGCTGCAGGGTTGGTTCAAAATCTGCAAATCAATCAATGTGATACAACACATTAATAAAAGAAAGAACAAGAACCATATGATACTCTCCATAGATACTGAAAAAGCATTCAACAACGTACAGAATCCCTTCCTGATCAATACTCTTCAAATTGTAGGGATAGAGGGCACATACCTCAATATTATCAAAGCCATCTATCAAAAACCCACCGCAAATATAATTCTCAATGGAGAAAAACTGAAAGCTTTTCCGTTAAGGTCAGGAACACGGCAGGGATGCCCATTATCACCACTGCTATTCAACATAGTACTAGAAGTCCTAGCCTCAGCAATCAGACAACAAAAAGAAATTAAATGCATCCAAATGGGCAAAGAAGAAGTCAAACTATCACTCTTCGCAGATGATATGTTACTATATGTGGAAAACCCAAAAGACTCCACTCCAAAACTGCTAGAACTTGTACAGGAATTCAGTAAAGTGTCAGGATATAAAATCAATGCGCAGAAATCAGTTGCATTTCTCTACACCAACAACAAGACCGAAGAAAGAGAAATTAAGGAGTCAATCCCATTTACAATTGCACCCAAAACTATAAGATACCTAGGAATAAATCCAACCAAAGAGGCTAAGAATCTACACTCAGAAAACTATAAAGTACTAATGAAAGAAATTGAGGAAGACACAAAGAAATGAAAAAATGTTCCTTGCTCCTGGATTGGAAGAATAAATATTGTGAAAATGTATATTCTACCTAAAGCAATCTACACATTTAATGCAATCCCTATCAAAATACCATCCCATTTGTTTCAAAGAAATGGAACAAATAATCCTAAAATTTATATGGAACCAGAAAAGACCTCGAATAGCCAAAGGAATATTGAAAAAGAAAGGCAAAGTTGGTGGCATCACAATTCCGGACTTCAAGCTCTATTACAAAGCTGTCATCATCAAGACAGCATGGTACTGGCACAAAAACAGACACATAGATCAGTGGAACAGAATAGAGAGCCCAGAAATCGACCCTCAACTCTATGGTCAACTAATCTTCGACAAAGCAGGAAAGAATGTCCAATGGAAAAAAGACAGCTGCTTCAATAAATGGTGCTGGGAAAATTGGACAGCCACATGCAGAAAAATGAAATTGGACCACTTTCTTACACCATACATGAAAATAGACTCCAAATGGATGAAGGACCTCAATGTGAGAAAGGAATCCATCAAAATCCTTGAGGAGAACGCAGGCAGCAACCTCTTTGACCTCCACCGCAGCAGCATCTTCTTAGGAACATTGGAAAAGCCAAGGAAAGCAAGGGCTAAAATGAACTATTGGGATTTCATCAAGATCAAAAGCTTTTGCACAGCAAAGGAAACAGTTAACAAAACCAAAAGACAACTGACAGAATGGGAGAAGGTATTTGCAAACGACATATCAGACAAAGGGCTAGTATCCAAAATCTATAAGGAACTTAGCAAACTCAACACCCAAAGAACAAACAATCCAATCAAGAAATGGGCAGAGGACATGAACAGACATTTCTGCAAAGAAGACATCCAGATGGCCAACAGACACGTGAAAAAGTGCTCCATGTCACTCGGCATCAGGGAAATACAAATCAAAACCACAATGAGATATCACCTCACACCAGTCAGAATGGCTAAAATGAACAAGTCAGGAAATGACAGATGCTGGTGAGGATGTGGAGAAAGGGGAACCCTCCTCCACTGTTGGTGGGAATGCAAGCTTGTGCAACCACTCTGGAAAACAGCATGGAGGTTCCTCAAAATGTTGAAAATAGAACTACCCTATGACCCAGCAATTGCACTACTGGGTATTTACCCTAAGGATACAAACATAGTGATCCGAAGGGGCACGTGTACTCGAATGTTTATAGCAGCAATGTCTACAATAGTCAAACTATGGAAAGAACCTAGATGTGCATCCACAGATGAATGGATAAAGAAGATGTGGTATATATACACAATGGAATACTATGCAGCCATCCAAAGAAATGAAATCTTGCCATTTGCGACGACGTGGATGGAGCTAGAGCGTATCATGCTTAGTGAAATAAGTCAATTGGAGAAAGACAACTATCATATGATCTCCCTGATATGAGGACATGGAGAAGCAACATGTGGAGTTAGGGGTATAGGAGAAGAATAAATGAAACAAGATGGGATTGGGAGGGAGACAAACCATAAATGACTCTTAATCTCCTAAAACAAACTAAAGTGTGGCATGAGACAAAACTAGAAAGAAAGAAATTACTTTGTTAGTAGTATCTTTGTGGTATGGCCAAATATGTTTTTTTTTTTTTTTTATTCTACATACTTGAAAAAATGTCTTCCTATTTTTAAAGCATGCATGAATTATTTCAATTTTATCTTTAATATTGAAAGAAAAGATGTTATATAATTTAATTTCTCAAATATCATAGGACTTCTGGCAGGAATTCTCCTCAACCACACTGCATCGCCAAGGGTCTTGGAGGTGATCCTCGACTGTGATCTCGAACATGAACCAGTAAGAGTAGGCATTCCTGCATCATGTTTGTTTCTTTTATTGCCCTTACCACAATGATAAGTACTTATTAATTTAGTTATGTACATATTAAATGTCTTTTTTCTCTCTCACTTATCAACTCCAAAAGGGCAGTCACCTTTTCTGTTTTATTCACCAATATATAATCAATTGTCTAGCACAATGACACTTTAGGTAGGAACTCAATAAATACCTTGGAATGAATAAATATGTAAACCAAGAAAGTGAAATTGTATCATAGTTTGAAAGTATAACTGAAAATCTAAAATACAAAGTAAAATTTGATTTATTGGAGCAAATGGTTGCAAATTTGTCATCATAAAATGGACCATTAGTGTCCAGATTTTTTTCTTTTTACTACTCTTTCATTACTATTTTTCACTAAGATTTGCTGTTCCTCAAACTGAAAAATAGCCATATAATCTGAGAAAAGAATAATTAATTGTTTTTGATGTAAACACCAAAACCAGCACTAAGGTGAGTCAATTGATGTAGCCAGAGCACACGATGTCAGGAGATATTCATGCCTAGGTTTGCACAAGCCTCACCCATGAACTTTCATACCCTGCAAGTTAGTGGCCCCTTCAATTTTATACCCTAGGTGCCTCACTTGTCTCATTTTGTTGTCTCTGTTAATTTTTCTATTATTTATTCTTTCCATAAACTTATCCTTGAAAGAGAAATTAGTGCATCTCCAGGCTATTTGAGTTAGCCAACAATAGATTCGTGAATGTCCTTCTTTTCATATACAGATTTCTTTCCATCTCTTGACTGCCTACCAAACCCACATAACAAAACTTCCAGATTGGTGACAACTATCTATTTCCTTTCCTCCAATCCCATACTGCTAATTGTGACCAAGCTGACTGGCTGCACTAAACATTTTTGTTATCCAGTCTTAGCTGATATGTAATGAGACTTGTTACTCTTTCTTCTTCATCACTTCACGCAGGCCAGAGATTAAAAATGAGGTATTGGGTCTCAGTGCATAGACTCCTTTCTTTGCCTTCAACATACTTAGTGCTAACTACTTCACAACATTTAAAATTATCAATTTTAAAGGAAAATACAGATGTACAAAATCTCAACAATGAAAAAACATGTTTTAGAAGATTTTTCTTTATTTATTTTAGAGAAGGAGGGAGAGAATGCTCATGTGCATGAGTTGGAGGAGGTGCAGAGGCAGAGGGAGAGGAAGAGAAATATAAACAGACTCCATGCTGAGTAGGGAGCCCCACATAAGTCTTGATCTCACAACCCTGAGAACATGATCTGAGCCAAAACCAAGAGTTGGATGCTTAATAAACTGAGCCACCCAGGTGCCCCATAAAACACATTTTGTTTTAAGAAAATCTGACAAGAGTCTTTTAACACATGGCTCCAGTCAGCTGGAGCTTTCTTAACATTCAACTGAAATAAATGCCTTCTTAGAAGCTGCCAATGGGCTTACCGCAGATAAAATATTTCTTTTCAGTTTTCAGTTAATTACAGACATCTGAATTTTCCAATGATACCTAGCCCTCATATATGAAAACTCTATTGACTGTGGGATGGGGAGACCCCCTTTCTAACAAATGTAAGTTATTGTGCAACTCACTCCAGAAAACTCAAGATCCCAAACATTTCCACATTATGTTTATAGACACAAACTCATTAGGCTAAGAAATGTCCCTTTCACATTCCAATCACCCATAGCACTGGTATTTTTCTTTTTTTCTTTTTTATTTTTTTAGGAAAAATACTGTAGTATCATTAACATACTCTGTTATATTAGTTTCAGGTGTACAATAGAGTGACTTGATAACTCTGTACATTACTTGATGCTTACCATGATAAACGTAGTCACCATCTGTCACCACACTGCATTGTTACAGTATTATTGAACATATTCCCTATGCTGTACTTTACATTTCTGTAACTCATTTATTTTGTAACTGAAAACAATTTACCACTTTATCCCCTTTATCTGTTTTTCCCATTCTCCTACCCATTTTCCTTTTGGTAATCACCAGTTTGTTCTCTGTATTTAAGAGTTTGTTTTTTGTTTGTTTTTCAGATTCCACATATAACTGAAATCGTATGGTACTATTATTTTTATAGTACTGTCACTCCTCTTAAACTTTTCATGTCTTGTCTTTTAACATCTGTACCACAGGGGAATGGAGAAAGTACCAAATTTGTATCCCATGTAATGTGTGTACGTGTGTGTGTGTGTGTGTGTGTATGTGTGTGTGTATGTACATACACATATATGTACATATACACATATATGTACACACACACACACAGTAAACGGGATAGAGAGGTAGATTCTGTGAATAAGAAAGTGAGAAATTTGAGAGCTTTGGAGTTAGAACTGAAATTCCAGAAGTGGATTCCTGGTTCAAATTTCAACATTACACAGTCCTATCTTGCTGGCCAGGAGTCACACTTATAATGTCTTTACCGAAGTGTTCTTCCAGCCAACAACTCTTGTTCTCTCCAGATCATGCTTTTCTTGTGTTTTTCAGTGTGGATGGGCTGACAGTTTTCTGAGTATTCAAAGTCTGATTCCTTTTTGCTTAACAACTGTTTAATAATTCCTTGTTAAAATCATCTCTAAGCTCTTGCACTCTACTATTAACTGTAACAAAAATCCAGATTGCACCCTTGACATTTTTTTTCTTAGAAATCTCCTCAGGTAGTCATTCAAGCTCATCACAAATATGTTCTCTTTTCCAGAAAACACTAAGCACAATTAAGCCAAGTGCTTTACCTCTTTATAACAAATATCACCTTTCCTCCAGTTTCTAATAACATTCTTCATTCCCATCAGAGACCACATGAGCGTCACCTTTATATGTTCATACATCTACTAACAGTCTCTTCAAGTCAATGTAGGATTTTCTAACATGCACCTTGTAACTCTTCCGGCCTTTCCCCATCCCACTTCCACAAAGTCACTTCCATATTTTCAGGTATTTGTTACAGCAGCTCCCTAATTTTCAATGTCAAAATCTGCATTAGGTTGCTAGGATTGTGTAGACAGAATGCCAGCCACCAGACTGGGTGGCTTAAACAAAAGAAATTTATTTTTTCAGAATTCTGGAAGATGGAAGTCCAAAATTAAGGTATCAGAACGTTTGGTTTTCTCCTGAAGCTTTCTTCCTGGCTTTAAGACTGGACCTTCTTGCTGTGTCCTCACATGGTCTTTCCCCATGCAGGTCCATCCTTGGTGTCTCTTCGCACTCTTATAAGGGCATCTGATTTAATTATTAGGATTGGATTAGGATTTAATTATAATTTAATTTAAGCTATTTAATTATGATTTAATTTAACCTAATTGCTTCTTTAAAGGCTTTATCTTTTTTTTTTAAAGATTTAACTTATATATTTAACAAAGATCACATTTAGTCTTAGAGAGAGAGAAGAAGCAGGCTACTTACTGAGCATAGAGCCAGATGAAGGAGTCAATCTGAGGACCCCAAGAAAAAAAAGTGTGTGTGTGTGTGTGTGCGTGTGTGTGTGTGTATGTGTGTGCAGATATAGATATAGATACAGATAGATAGATATATATCTGTATATATAGATCTGTATCTTATAGATCTATAGATACAGATCTATCTATCTATCTACATATAGATATAGATATATACATATATATCTTATCTATATCTATATAGATATATCTATCTATATCTATATAGATATATATGTATATATCTATATCTATATATCTATATGTATATGTATGTATATATACATGTATATATATAGATATATATGTATATATCTATATATCTATATCTATATCTATATATATATCTATATATATTTTTTTTTCTTTATCCATTCATCTGTTGATGGACATCTAGGTTCTTTCCATAGTTTGGCTATTGTGGACTTCGCTACTTTAAGCATTTGGGTGCACATGCCCCTCCAGATCACTACATTTCTGTCATTAGGATAAATATCCAGTAGTGGGATTGCTGGGTCATAGGGTAGCTCTATTTCCAACATTTTTTTTAAGATTTTATTTATTTATTTGACAGACAGAGATTTCAAGTAGGCATAGAGGCAAGCAGAGAGAGAGAGGAGGAAGCAGGTTCCCTGCTAGCAGAGAACCCGATGCGGGGCTCGATCCCAGGACCATGGGATCATGACCTGAGCCAAAGGCAGAAGCTTTAACCCACTGAGCCACCCAGGAGCCCCTATTTCCAAATTTTTGAGGAAACTCCATACTGTTTTCCAGAATGGCTGCCCTAGCTTGAACTCCCACCAAGAGTTTGGGAGGATTTCCTTTTCTCTATATCCTCACCAACACCTGTTGTTTCCTGACTGGTTGAATTTAGCCATTCTGACTTGTGTGAGGAGGTATCTCATTGTGGTATTGATTTGGATTTCCCTGGTCCTGAGTGATGTTGAGAACTTTTTCTTGTGTCTGTTGGCCATTTGGAGGTCTTCTTTGCAGAAATATCTGTTCAGGTCTTCTGCCCATTTCTTGAACGGAATATCTGTTCTTTGGGTGTTGAGTTTAATAAGTTCTTTATTGATTTTGGAAACTAGCCCTTTATCTGATATGTAATTTGCAAATTTCTTTTCCCATTCTGTTGGTTTTCTTTTCGTTTTGTTGACTGCTTCCTTTGCTGTGCAAAAGCTTTGGATCTTGATGAACTCCCAATAGTTAATTTTTGCCCTTGCTTCCCTTGTCTTTGGTGATGTTTCTAGGAAGAAGGTATTGTGGCTGAGGACAAACAGGTTGCTGCCTGTGTTCTCTTCAATGATTTTGAGGGATTTTTGTCTCGCTTTGAGGACTTTCATCCATTTTGAGTCTATTTTTGTGTGTGGTGTAAGGAAATGGTCCAGTTTCATTCATCTGCATGTGGATGTCCAATTTTCCTAACACCATTTATTGAAGAGACTCTCTTTTTTCTATTGGACATTAATTCCTGCTTTGTCAAAGATTAGTTGACCATAGACTTGAGAGTCAATTACTGGGTCCTCTACTCTCTTGCATTAATCTGTGTGTGTGGTTTTGTGCCCATACCATACTATCTTGATCATTATAGCTTTGTAATAAAACTTGAGGTCTGGAATTGTGGTGCCATCATTGGTTTTCTTATTAAACATTCCTCTGGCTATTTGGGGTCTTTTCTTGTTCCATATAAATTTTAGGATTATTTGTTCCATTTCTTTGAACAAAGTTGATGGTATTTTCATAGGGATTACATTAAATGTGTAGATTACTGTATGTAGCATAGACATTTTCACAATATTTTTTTCTCCCAAGCCATGAACATGGAACATTTTTCGATTTCTTTGTGTCTTCCCCAATTTCTTTCATGAGTACTGTATAAATACAGAGTACTCAGTATTTCTGGGTACAGATACTTTGTCTCTTTGGTTCAATTTATTCCTAGGTATCTTATGGTTTTTGGTGCAATTGTAAGTGGGATCGACTCCTTAATTTCTCTTTCTTCCATCTTGTTGGTGTATAGAAATGGAACAGATTTCTGTGCATTGCTTTTGTATCCTGACATTGTACTGAATTCCTGTATGAGATCTAGCAGTTTTGGAGTGTAGTCTTTGGGGTTTTCCACATAAATTATCATGTCACATGCTAAAGTAAGAGTTAGACTTCTTCTTTGCTGATTCAGATGCTTTTTTTTTCCTTTTTGTCATCTGATTGGCGAGCTAGAACTTCCACGACATGAAAAAGTACAGGAAATGGACATGTGGAACAGGTGCACAGAGGAAGCAGAGAAAGCAAGTTAAGCTCACATATACTTTGTTGCTTTCCTATGTTTTTAATACCATGGCATAAGAATTTTTGATCTTTTAATTGAAAAGTATAGGCAAGGTTTAGTGGTTGTGCTAGAAATAAAAATCTTTATTAGAGCAAAAAGGATGCACTCCAGGAAGTTACCCTCTTTTGAGGTGCAGATCTCATGACAGGACTGACTTGAGTGGAGGAGTGGGGGAAAAAAAAAGGTCATCATCCACTCCCGTTTCATGAGAACTGAGAAAACAAGTTCCTCCCTTGGCCCAGGTCTATGGAACTCAGACTGTTCATCCCTGTAAACCTAGAATCTTCCCCTTCCCTTTGCATTATTTCCCAGTCCAGTGGACCTGATCCCGAAAACTGAGCTGACTGTCACCCAGGTGAAATGATTCTGTGTGCTGACAGATCACCCCCTCAGCACAGAGCAGCAAACAGGCCCCAGTACCTTATGCATCTGACCCTTGGGCATTCTTGGGCTCAAGGTCATCTTCCAGGGCTTGAGAAGTACCCACCCACACACACACACCATGCCGACCCCCTCTTCCACCTATCACCGTGAAACCTGTGGATTCCTGCTAGTTCTATAGATTCTATCACTGCTCATCAGAGCAGCCAGCCTGGGCCTTGGAGGGGCTGGAGATTACCCATTTCCGGGGTCTTCTTTCAGCCATGAGGTCAACAACAGATCTGCCTCTTGGCTCCCCCATGAACACTCCTCTCTTCCAAGTCAGCTAATGTAGTGCCAGTTATTTCCTTCCTGCATTGTGTGGACTTGGAATGCATTTTGTTGAATAACCACTACACTTAGTGTTGAAAGTTTACTATTATTTTAAATGTAAAGTCAATTAATTAACATAAGCTGTCTATATTAAGCAATATTAACTTCCAGTTGTTTTAAAAAATATGTTTACATGAAATAAAAAGCATTCTGATCCAAGAAAGTTCTTTAATTATTATGAAACAATTACCTTAGGGACTGCCACTGAGGTCATTCTCCCACTCACAGAACCTTAGTGATGCAAAGTCATCATAGATTGCCTGTTAACCATCTGTCCTTATATCGTTTCAAGGAATTTCTTGTCCTATGTTTGGTCATCCCTCTTTGCGGGGTCATTGGAAAAATATAACCTGAGTTATTGCATAATGACTTGAATTCCAAGATTTTTATTCTGCATAAATCAGGTTTTCTAGCTATAAATCCATGGTTCACAGTGTCTTCCCTTCAGTGTCTTTCAATACATTACTCCATTTTCTTGTGGTACAAATTACGGCATTCAGAAATGTGGATGACATTCTCATTTCTTTTCCTTTATATGTCATCTGCTCCTTTTTCCCTAGATGCCAAAGGATTTCCTTTATTCTTTACGTTTTAATTAAATTTTGCATTTCAATTTTAATTTCATTTTTCTCTCAGTGATTTTACTAAACCTGCCATTTGTCATTCTGAGTCAGTGCTCATTGTACTCTGTTAATAAATAGTTTGAAAGGATTTATTGTGTTTCAAAAAATTCTATTTTATGACTTTTAACGTTTTTGTGTCTTTGCTTTGGTTTTCCAAGAGGCTTCCAAATATTCATTTCCTGTCCATAACTTCATATTTTGATATTTTCTCTCAAGTATTTTAGTCTCTTTCTTAGTTTCTTTTTTAGCATTTTTCTCTTCTCACTTTCCATTATTATATAGCACTGTCTGCTGCCTTTCATTACTTCTTTACATTTCACTCAGGAAGTGATGTTTTGGTATGCTGCTGCTTCTTCCCTGAGGCCTGTACTTTTCTCACTGAGTTTTTCTAACTCTAACTTATGGGGTCATTCAATATCCTATTTCATTTCCCGAATGCCTTTTTCTTCATTTTGGAAAAATCACATGAAAGTAGATGAAGTTTGTCAGGAATTTATGCCTTCATTTTCTTCAGTGGAGCTATTCTGAGGTATTCTCCTTTCCTCTTACAGCCCTCTGCCTGGGAGTCCATAGCACTATTTTTCCATCACTAACTTATTTTCTTGGATTTGTAGAAAGCAGTACGTCTTAAGGAGACCTCTAGCCTCACAGAGCTCTCTCTCTCTCCTATTGTTGCGCTGAAATGCTCAAATCCATGGTGGCTTGTTTCTGGAGATTTTCTAGCTTTATTCCTCTATCCCTCATTCATTGGGGTCTGCTCTCTGACTACTTCTAGTGCAACTGTCCTTCGCCATTTTAGTTGTTCTTTAATGTAGTGAGTAGCCTATATAACTTAGAAGGAACAACTGCCTTCATCTTCCCCAAATTTATAGTCACTCCTTTACATGGTTATCTATCTTCAGATTCATTTAACATTAAAGTGATTGTAAAATATATACATGTGTTTAAATTATTTCATTATTTCATTTTAGAATTTCTTCTAGGCTTATTTTTAAAAAGTAATTTATTCTTATACATATTAATTTTTGTATTTTTAAAATTTATTCTAGTCATGGATTTTCTTTGACTTTGTTTTTTATATTTAAGTCTTTTGATTTTAGAGTTGTCAATTATATTTCATTTCATTTATTTTAAAAGGTAGAGTAGATCAAATGATTTGGTTAATACAATCTTCTCTGATAGGTTTTTCAAAAAAAAAGGGGGGGGAGGGGGCAAAGAAGCTTAAGCTCTTAGGCAATTTCACTGTCATCCTGAGTCAGGAGGTAGATGCTCCATGATATGTGGAAAGGTGGTGGTAGATTCAGGTCATCTAACCTTTCCAAATTGAGCATTAGATACTTTGCATTTCAGGCCAGTGGAAAGACAGGTGGGGTTCTAGTATTTTCAGTGCACCACCCAAGGGAGATCCTCCTCCAGAGTAGGGCCTCAGTGGTAGAAAGAACCCAATCTCTTGGCCACACTTGCCAGGACCTTCCCCTTGACAACAGGCAGTTGGGCTCAAGAATGAGAAAGACTGTCATCCTGCCTCTCCCAAGAGGATTCTGTAACCCTTGAACTGGGAGACAAAGAATCCTGTGTCCTTGGCTGCAGCCATCTAGAGTGGACTTTGTTTCATGTTGTGCTGGGGATGGGGAAGGGAGGAAAAGTGTTGTGATTCAAGTATCACAGACTCCTACCATTCTTACTAAGTAGGTTTCCTTGAATATGTTTTTCTTCATTTGCTATATGTACATAAAATCATTTGTGGACCCTCTCATTTTTAAAATTCACCTTCACCACTTCCCTGGACAGTAGGTCAGTAATCCCATAATGGAAATGATAGTCTTAGCTAGTAGTTTTGAGATCGTTTTTTATTCAGTAAATGAAAGTGAATACAATTTCAATGAGTAGAGATATTTAAAAATTTACAGACACAAGGAAATGATTAGAGGTCTATGAAAAGTTTGGCATTTACAGTCAGAAATCTTTGTCCATTTCTGGTTTCTCTTATATCTTCTGCTTCTTATTTCATGAGCTTTCTTTCCTTTCATGTTTTTTTTTTTGACTATATGCCTTTTTTTTTATTCTTGGCAAAACTAACTACAGTAATTTCCTTATACCAAGAATGATTGTACCCTCCTTTAGAGCAGCTCAGAATTTGTGTCTGCCATGAGGCTGGAGCCCTATCAGTCACAGAACACCTCAAACCACATTCATAGTTTGATGTTGGTAGACAGATTCCTAGCTAGTCAGACTGCAAGGGCACATCGGCCTGTTCCTTTGCTGTCTCCTTTCCACTCCTTCCCTGCAGGGTCCTGAGTTTGAGGAGAACAGTGTGTCTTATCTTGTCAGGATCCTTGAGGTCCCAGAGTAATATATGCAGAATTCCCCATAAATTTCTTATGATGGTTAATTTTGTATATTGACTTGGTTTATCTTGTTGTGTCCATATATTTTGTCCAGCATTATTCCCAGGTATTTCTGTGAGAGAGTGTTTTTTGGATGTGATTAATACTTGAAGCAATGGACTTGGAGTAAATCATAAGACTTTCCATGATGTGGGTGGGCCTCACCTCATCACTCAAAGGCTTAACTAGAAAAAAAGACTAACTGCCCCAGAGGAAGAAGGTTATTATACCAGCAGACCACTCCAAACTTGAACTGCAATATTTTCCCTTCCTAGGTCTTCAGCCTAAGAACATTTGGACTTTGTGTTAAATTATCTGTGGGATTTTAATTTATGGAGGTGACTGTGTGATGATACAAAGACGCAAATGGCATTGAGGTATTTTTATTTGCATGTCCCCAGAAGAGGGGGCATTACACTTCACACGGGTGATGAAACACCAGTCTGGTCAGGGAAAGAAAGTGGAGTGAGGTGAAAGCATAGCCCAGTTTGTGAGAGTGAGATAAAGGAAGTGTTGAAGGTAGGGCCTTGGGATTGGTTGGTTTGGATATAAAAGGTATGTAACAAGCTGATTATTATCTCCATGAACATAACGGCTTCTCCTGGCTTCCTTACCTTTTCCTTATCTCCAGAAAGATGTCTCATCACCATAAAAAACAGAAAATGAAAAACATTATTAATATAGCCTTGAGTTGCAGTTTTAGCTTTTCCAGGGTCTGAGTCTGTCAGGCCAACCTCTAGATTTTGGATTGCTACTCTCCATAAGCATGAGCCAATTCTTTCAAATAAAACTCTCTCTCTCTCTCTCTCTCTCTCCCTCCATCCCTCCTTCCCTCCCCCTCTCCCTATAGATATATAGATATATGAATAGCTATAGATGCTATATATTTACTTTTAGACATCCAATTGATTCTCTGGAGAATTCTGACTAATACAGCTACATTCCTGTGGCTTTTGCAGATGTCTGTTGAAGGCCAGGAATATCCTTGCAGCAAAAACAACTTTGGAATCAGATATTCTGATTTTATTTCAAGTGAAGGCTTTCTCAGCATTTGGCCTTCTACATCTCTTTCTTCCTCTACAATACCTTTATGCAGACTTTTTTTAAGGTGTCTTTTTTTAAATTGTTGTTTGTTTGTTTTGTCTTGTGTGTTTTTATTGAAATTCTGGTTACTGAAAGTACAGTGTAATATTAGTTTCAGGTGTACAGTAGATTCAACACTTCAATACAACACCATGTAGTCATCAAAAAAAATGCCCTCTTTAAACCATCATCTATTGAACTCATGATGCACCTGTCCTCTGGTACGATTCTGTAATGGTTTGCTTGTTCTCTATAATTTTGTTTGATCTCTATAATTGAGAGTTGGCTTTTAAGTTTGCCCTTCTATACAAGTTTTATTTATTTGTTTGTTTATTTATTTGCTTGTTTATTTATTTATTTTTGCTTAATCTCTATGCCTACTGTGTTTCTCAAACTCACAACCCGAAGATAAAATGTTGTATATTCCACTAACTGAGCCAGCCAGGTGCCCCATGGAGATTATTTTAATGAATGCTTTTAATTTCTTTTTTTTTAAAGCATCAGAGTGGAATCTAGTAATTTGGACCCACCCTCCCATAGCAGATACCTCCTGTCTGTCCCTAAAGACACCCATCTTAAGTATCCACCCATCCCACCCCTTCTGTTCTGTGGAAGTGGGAGATAGAAAGGCCTGACACTTATCTATGCTCTCTGGCTGGGTGAGTTCAGCCAGTGGGGAGCCCCAGCTGAAGATCTGATGAAGGGATTAGAGTGGCCCCTTTTATTTCCATGAAAACCCTATTTGTGGGGCTTCCTCAGTCAGTTGTGTCCCTCAGTAGCTAATCTCTACTTCTCATTTTCCTTCCCCAGCCCATTAACCTTAGCAGCAGTCGGGAGGTTGGGACAGTGAGGGACGGGGTGAAATGGGCATGGGAGGTATGACAAAATCTCTATTGCTGCTGCTTATGCCAGGCTCCTGCACCAGCTTCCACTTCTCCCTATCCCCCAACCGTATCTCACTAATTAGTTCTTTGGTAAAGAAATTGCACAAATGATCCTACTATAAGTTTGGTAATTAGTTCTTTGGTAAAGAAATTGCACAAATGATCCTACCATAAGTTTGCCAGCTCCAATGTCGAAACTTCTGCTATGTCCACAGAAAGTACCAATTACACACCTTTTTATCTGTTTTCATCCTCTTGTTTACCCTATCTATGTGAAATCTAATTCAACCATTCTATTTTTCATATGCAATATTTTGACTTGATTCTTTCTTGTAGTTTTCTTGGGTCTTATTGCTAACGATATTTTCCTATATCCATAAGGATAGATTTATTCTGTTTATTAATTTTCTGGAGTCTGTCTACTCCAATAATTCTATTCCAATGATATTTAATGTTCATTCTGTTGGATTTCGTATGTGGTCATCATACATCACAGGTGTATAGGAATTTTTGTATGTGTGCTAATATTCCCTATGGGTTAGCAGCTACACTGTCACTGGCACTGTGCACTGGAGAAGGAGAGAAGTCCTGATGAATTCAGAGGGAAGTGAGGGTGAGCCCAGAGCAGATGGACTCAGGCACCACAAAGTCAGTCTTAACCTCTCCTCCTTACTGCCACCTGCCAGGCATCTCTTATGGCAAGTGACTCAACTTTAAAACTCTTAGAAGAAATTACAGAGGAAAGACCAAATCTCTTCAGGTAGTACTCACCCTACAAGGGGTGGTAGAATGGAGGTACAGGGGGCACATTCTCAAGATGGCTGTTTGAACCTACACATTAGTTGACATGGCCACCCTGCAACATACTGGCACCTGAAAAATATTTATAAATTTCAGTTATACTTCCAAATCTGTTACAATTTCACTTTCCTCATTTACATTATTTATTCTCTTTAATGTGTTTATTTTGAGTTCCTATCTAATGTGTCATGTGTTAGGCAATTGATTATGTATTGGTGAAGTAAAAAGAAAAGCTGACTGCCCTTTTGGAGTTAATGATAAGTGAGAGTGCAAGAGACATTTAACATGTACATAAATAAGTTAATAAGGACTTATCATTGTGGTAAAGACAATAAAAGAAACCAACCAGATACAGGAATGTCTATTATTATTGTTTCATGTTAGAGAAAACAATGATCATCTCCAAGACCTAAGATATGGAGTTGGATCAAACATATAGCAAAAACTGGGGGGCACAGTGTGGTTGAGGAAAATTCCTCCTGAAGTCCCAAAATATTTCACTGAATATTAAATATTAAAGTTAAAAATGAAATAAAATAGGAAGATATTTTTTTCAAGCATGTAGAGTAAAAACAAATCACATTTGATCATACCACAAAGATACTAATAAAGTTCTTTGTTTCTTTCTAGTTTTGACCCTTTCCAGCTTTAGTAAAATTTATATTACTTCTTGACTACTCTTCCTCTGCTCTTGTCTTTCTTCTTTTTCTTCCATCTCCTACTCTTCTTTTTTATGCTTACATATTTAGGATTGATCTCATTTTGATTTCTTCTAATTTAAAGCTAATCTTGGAGGGGCATATGGGTGGCTCAGTTGTGAGTTTCAGCTCAGGTCATGATCTTTTCATTCCTGGGATCTATCCCAGAATTGGGTTCTATGTTCAGTAGGGAGTCTTCTTGAAGATTCTCTGACTCTGCCCAACCGCCCACTCTCTCTCTCACCCTCTCTCTCTCACACACACACGCACGCTCTTACTCTCTAAAATAAACAAATCTCTAAAAAAATAAAACTACTCTTGTATATTTTAGGTTTTTGTTGCTGTTGTGAATGAGGTCTGGGCTCTATATTTCCATTTCATTATTTTCATAATCTACATAGTCTTAATGTTTCACTGTAGATAAATTTTAAACATAGAGAAAATTTTAAGGAGTAAATGAAAATCGCCCACAGTATGGTATCTGGTTAATATTTGCAGCATCTTTCAGGTTTATGTTTATATTTATTAAATCAAGCATTTTTTGGTCATATGTAAGGTTTACATTTTATAACTATCACTTGCTTATGTAAATGAAATTATTGAATTTTTCTGTGTGTAGCTTGCATATGCCATTATCCATTGTATCTGATTACTAACACTTTTAATCAAATGCTTTATCTTCATCTATTGAAGTAATTTGTTATTTTCATATTTCACCAATTGATGAATAAGAGTAGATTTATATATATCTTTGGAACAAGAATGTCCTTGTGTTCCTGGGATAGAATTTTTCTATTCATGGTATGCAACTTCCAATTCTTTTGTGTAAATTTACATACATACAATACAAAATTTACTACAGTAGTTCATTCTATATGCCTTATATATCAAAATTGTTCCTCTACTTATGAGAGAATCCTATGGTTGAAAATAATAATTATTCCATTTTCATCACTTTCTTTCAAGAATTGTTATTTGTTTGACCTATCCATATCTTATTCTGAATTCCACTTATGTGACATTAAAAACATAATTTTATACTTTTAGCCATTTTAATAATGGAATTGTATAGAATTCACTATTAAGAAGAGTGGTGTGCTAGAAAATATTTATCTGTTTACTCTTCAGAACAACAACAACAAAATGAAGCCATAATTTATAGCATCTGTTTGTTTCCATGGTGCAAATACTCCCACCATGGGTTGTTTCAGGCTACAAATGTGACATCGCAACACAGATCTGAGACTTTCAGTAAGTTGTAGAATCCAGCTCTAGCACACTAATGAAACTGATGGTGCAGAAATTGTCATTGAGATGGCTGAATATAAGAAAAGGCTTATAGTCTTAATATCTATAAATGAAATGGCCTTATGCAATAAGACAGGATCATCCATATATATATATATATATATATATATATATATATATATATATATATATATATATGAATAATTCAAGAAGGTTTTGAATGCTTGGTCACTCAAGATATTGCAGTAAAAAAGTACTGGAACCAGAGCAGAACACCTAGACATCAGTTTAAGCTTTACCACTGGCTAGTAGTTAACAACATGAGCAAGCAACCTAAATTTTCTGGTCTCCATGGCTTCCATATTAGAGAGAGAGGGGGAAAAAGAAAGAGATTGTATGTGTGTATGTGTAAGTATGTGTGTGTGTGTGTGTGTGTGTGTGTGCATGTATACATATACATATGTGTGTGTATTTAAGTTCATGTTTCTATGAATGAGGCATAAACATATACATTCCTTCATAAACTATACCAAATAACCATTTCACAGCTGTTATAGAGATTATAACTGCCTTTCAAGGTCATCCTCAGGCCCCTAAGATCTTTGTCAAGTTTTTTCTGACTATATTAAATTTTCATCTTTATTCATTTTCTCTTTTTAATTCCTATATTCATTTTCCCTATTATACAATGCAACATGTGTGTATGTATCTTTTGCATTATTCACAACTTCAATATGTCCTTATCTTTCGTTTTCAGATAGATTTAAACTCCTTAATGTTTTGAATCATAAAGTCCCCAAATATTGAATATTGCCACACATAAACAGCTGTCCAATTAGTAACTGTTCACTGTATATGAAAATAAAATAGAATTCTAAACTTGAAAGAGGAAGAAAATAGAAACAAAATTTTGTTCAATGCCAGCTTAGACCTGTGATGGTATTTTCGAACTTGAATTATTACCCTGTTTATTGTAACAGTGTCTGACAAACTATTACACTTATCATTTATTAAAGTCTACCTACATTGCCAAAAACACCTACTGAGAGATTTTACAATCTTTTTTATCCTTACACTACTTCCAATAAGATTGGTCATTTCATTACTTATTTTTGAAACAAAGAAGTAATGTTTTTGAGATATTACCATGTTCAAGGTTATAAAGCTTAAATGATAGATCAAGGAATCAAATCCAGGTGTGTCTGACTCCAAAGCCCATGTCTTAAAGTACTGCATCACAAGCATAAAGAGTGTGTTCCAGAAGTTCACCTTGAAATTAAGAATATATTCAAATTTATTAAAAAAGAGAAATTATACAAATGATTGGCTATATATGAAATCATAAGAGAGCTACTTAAATTTAACCTTTCCCTAGAAAGAACTCTAATTCTAGCCAGCAGACTCAATCAGCCACTACGAATGCCAGATGATGTGCAGAGAAAGATGCTTAGCGCATAAAGGTAATTCATGCACCCTTTTTCTGGAAACAGCATTCCATTGGGGCAAATCAAAG
The DNA here is from genome assembly GCF_922984935.1 of Meles meles. Lineage (NCBI taxonomy): Eukaryota > Metazoa > Chordata > Mammalia > Carnivora > Mustelidae > Meles > Meles meles. Next base: position 36,724,356 of record NC_060088.1, on the reverse strand, counting down.
ACATGATCTGCTACTGAGGACACTATCTATATGAGCAAAAACCACTGAGGTTCACATTTATTTTTTGATGGTGATTCTAAATGCTACTTGGCAAATGTTGCAGGATGCACAAGAAGGCAAACAATAATAATTGGGCGAAATTGGGCATCATCCATGAATGGACTTCTGAAGGATCTCTGGTATTAATTTTCCTTTTATTCCATTTTATAAGGTTTAATTGAGGGTGAGCAATAAAACAGTTTTCTTAAAAAGGTTTTGTTGCTTTAAATTCTAACCAAAAGTACATGGAAGAGAGATAAAATAAATATTGTAATAAGATCACACATAAACAAAAACTTCAAATCCTTAGGATTATATTATGCTTAGTTACTTTTTGTAAACAAAGATTTTGGATAGTCATAAGATTAGCACTGAGGTTTATTTTTTCCCAATTTTTGATACTTGGAGTTAACAGAAATGATGGACCTAGGTTCATATTTGTAAGTTGCTCAGCGTGCCTAGACACATTAGTTATTCAAAGAAGTATTTGTTAAATGAATCAATAAAACTCTGTGATTATATACATCTGTATGTTTATGGACACATATGCATGTGCATATATTCATATTGCTAGTGTTTCACACAGCAGTAGTTATAAACACATATATACAGTCAGTCAGGGATGTGTGTGTGTGTGTTTGTGTGTGTGTGTGTGTGTGTTATTGAAATATAGCGCCTGAGTAAGAAATAGTCTAAATCTCTGGCTATGGTACATCCTGTGTCATAGGAGAATAACAGATTTTAGAAGCAAACACACTTGGAATTGAACCCTGATACTACCATTAACCACTCTTTAACTTTGGGCAATATCTCTGATGTTTCTAAGTCCCTGTTGTCATCTGTTAGTACACAATAATGCCACTCTTTCAGATTTTCCAATTTGTTGGTGTAAGGATTTCAAATATAAAATATCAAATAATCCAGATGACCCCAACATTTTAGTTCTATGTGGTCTTAAGTTTTAGATTCACTCCTGGAATATTTCAACATTTCAATAAAGCTATATGGCGCTTCAGTTCCCAAGTAGGCACCATCTTTCAAGAAGGATATGATACTTGTGATTCCTTCTATAATGACATTTTTAATACAATAGATACTTGATTATGAGAAGAAAAAGGCAAAAGCTGAATCTATGTATGAGTACAGCTGAAATATTTTCACTTCAGAATTTTAACATAGATTATATCTTATGGGCTGGATTCATATTGTTTGTGTGAAAATTCTTAAGTTCATTTTCTTGGTTCTTCAGTTAGCATACAACCTATTAAGTTCAGATGAAATTTCCTTTTTTAAAAATACTCATGAACTAATTAAGTTGTTTTCCTGATGTAGTTTAGGCTGATTCTATTTTCCTGATGGAGTGTAATTCTAGACTTTCTAGCAAATTAAGTTGACTTGGAGAGAAATCAAATGTATGATTCAACGAGAAAACAAATCTTAACAAAAATCTTATAAACTCTTAGAATTTTACAAGTAAGTAGCAGAAATTTGAAACCAATGAGCACATACCATGACTCTGCATTTACAGAAAATTAGAACTAATGTGATTGAATCTGACTCACCATATGAGTGGATAATAACCATATTAATTCTTTAAAGGTTTTATTTACTTATTTGACAAGGGGAGAGAGAGAGAGAGAGAGAGAGAGAGAGATATCACAAGTAAGCAGATAGGCAGGCAGAAAAAGAGGGGGAAGCATGTTCCCTGCTTAGCAGAGAGCCCAATTCAGGACTCGATCCCAAGACCCTGGAATCCTGATGACCTGAGCTGAAGGCAGAGGCTTAACCCACTGAGCCACCCAGGCACTCCAACAACTTTAATTTTTCATCAGATATAACTTTAAATGGGGCAATGATTTCCTTAATTAATCTTTTATTTGAATATAGGTGGCATGGACAAAGCTTTAGTTTTCACCATATTTCATGAATCACTTCTAGGTATATGTATTCTTTTCTTAAATTTTTTAATTCCAAAATAATATATGGCAGTAATATTTGACTCCTCCATATCTGTCAAACTCAAAAACAATAGGACCATTATTAAAATAAATGAGTATATATCATGCTGGAAAGACAGAAAGGGAGCTATCAACAAACAAGAAACTGAAATAAATTCACCACCAAAAAAGTAAAAAAGTAAAAATAAGGAAAGTAGTGGGGTAGTAGTACCTATAATTCTTGATTATCATTAGAAGTAGAGCTAACGTCAGAGGTTGACTTCACCTGGTGAGGCCTATGGCTGCTTCAGGAAGTTGTAGTTCAAAAACTGCAGGCAGTGCTGTAAATATGTGTTACAGTAAACTTAATCACGATATATTTAAGAAAATCCAAGCTAATGGAAGACTAAAAATTTCAACCAATGGAATGTGCACTCAAAGAAACAGAGTTAACACTTAGATCCTGTCTGTATAATGAACATATTTAATGTGTCAGAGAAATAAAGTGAGGACTTAAATCCTTGGAAATAAGAATAGGAGATTGTAAAAGATAGAAAGGTGATGCTGGGAAAGAAGTAAGTTCAATATTTGTTTGAAATTGCTGAAATGTCATTTAAAAGGGAATGCCAAAAAAATGGTAGTCACTGGGTTTCATTCTTATCTCCCTTCTCCATCTCTTTCTCGTAAATTCTAAGTTCCTTTTCTTTGTTGTTTTCTTCCTTTAGTTAGTTTTTGTTGTTGCTGTTTGGTTTTATTTTGGTCTGAAACTGAAATCCTCTTCATTCATTCATTAGGAGATTCCATGAATTCGCATGAATTTGTCTCTGTGAGTTATAAAGATTCTCCCTTTCTTTTTTTTTTCTTTTTTATTTTTTTTAATTTATTGATTTTTTCAGCATAACAGTATTCATTGTTTTTGCACAACACCCAGTGCTCAATGCAAAACGTGCCCTCCCCATTACCCACCACCTCTTCCCCCAACCTCCAACCCCTGACCCTTCAAAACCCTCAGATTGTTTTTCAGAGTCCATAGTCTCTTATGGTTCGCCTCCCCTTCCAATTTTTTTTCTTATAAACATATAATGTATTTTTATCCCCAGGGGTACAGGTCTATGAATCGCCACATTTACACACTTCACAGCACTCACGATAGCACATATCCTACCCAATGTCCATAACCCCCTCCCCCTCTCCCAATCCCACCTCCCCCCAGCAACCCCAGTTTGTTTTGGGAGATTAAGAGTCATTTATGGTTTGTCTCCCTCCCAATCCCATCTTGTTTCATTTATTCTTCCCCTATACTCCTAACACCCCATGTTGCATCTCCACATCCTCATATCAGGGAGATCATATGATAGTTGTCTTTCTCCGATTGACTTATTTCACTAAGCATGATACCCTTTAGTTCCATCCACATCATCGCAAAAGGCAAGATTTCATTTCTTTTGATGGCTGCATAGTATTCCATTGTGTATATATACCACATCTTCTTTATCCATTCATCTGTTGGTGGACATCTTGGTTCTTTCCATAATTTGGCTATTGTAGACATTGCTGCTATAAACATTCGGGTACACGTGCCCCTTCGGATCACTATGTTTGTATCCTTAGGGTAAATACCCAGTAGTGCAATGGCTGGGTCATAGGGTAGTTCTATTTTCAACATTTTGAGGAACCTCCATGCTGTTTTCCAGAGTGGTTGCACCAGCTTGCATTCCCACCAGCAGTGGAGGAGGGTTCCCCTTTCTCCACATCCTCGCCAGCATCTGTCATTTCCTGACTTGTTAATTTTAGCCATTCTGACTGGTGTGAGGTGATATCTCATTGTGGTTTTGATTTGTATTTCCCTGATGTCGAGTGACGTGGAGCACTTTTTCATGTGTCTGTTGGCCATCTGGATGTCTTCTTTGCAGAAATGTCTGTTCATGTCCTCTGCCCATTTCTTGATTGGATTGTTTGTTCTTTGGGTGTTGAGTTTGCTAAGTTCCTTATAGATTTTGGATACTAGCCCTTTATCTGATATGTCGTTTGCAAATATCTTCTCCCATTCTGTCAGTTGTCTTTTGGTTTTGTTAACTGTTTCCTTTGCTGTGCAAAAGCTTTTGATCTTGATGAAATCCCAATAGTTCATTTTTGCCCTTGCTTCCCTTGCCTTTGCCATTGTTCCTAGGAAGATGTTGCTGCGGCTGAGGTCGAAGAGGTTGCTGCCTGCATTCTCCTCAAGGATTTTGATGGATTCCTTTCTCACATTGAGGTCCTTCATCCATTTGGAGTCTATTTTCGTGTGTGGTGTAAGGAAGTGGTCCAATTTCATTTTTCTGCATGTGGCTGTCCAATTTTCCCAGCACCATTTATTGAAGAGGCTATCTTTTTTCCACAGGACATTCTTTCCTGCTTTGTCGAAGATTAGTTGACCACAGAGTAGAGGGTCTATTTTGGGGCTCTCTATTCTGTTCCCAATTTGGGGTCTCTTCTGATTTGGTTACAGCACATTTTTCTGGGGTCTTTGCCACCCTTTTAGTATTTTATTTGATCTTTCATATTCTCTTATCTGGACAAAATGACAAGGCTGAAAAATCACCACAAACAAAAGAACAAGAGCCAGTACCCAAGGCTAGGGACATAATCAACACAGGCATTGGTAATATGTCAGATCTAGAGTTCAGAATGACGATTCTGAACATTCTAGCCGGGCTCGAAAAAGGCATGGAAGATATTAGAGAAACGCTCTCTGGAGATATTAAAGCCCTTTCTGGAGAAATTAAAGGACTAAAATCTAACCAAGTTGAAATCAAAAAAGCTATTAATGAGGTGCAGTCAAAAATGGAGGCTCTCATTGCTAGGATCAATGAGGCAGAAGAAAGAATTAGTGATATAGAAGACCAAATGACAGACAATAAAGAAGCCGAACAAAAGAAGGACAAACAGCTACTGGACCATGAGGGGAGAATTCGAGAGATAAGTGACACCATAAGACAAAACAACATTAGAATAATTGGGATTCCAGAAGAAGAAGAAACAGAGAGGGGAGCAGAAGGTCTATTGGAGAGAATTATTAGAGAGAATTTTCCTAACATGGCAAAGGGAACACGCATCAAAATCCAGAAGATGCAGAGAACCCCTCTCAAAGTCAACAAGAATAGGTCCACACCCCGTCATCTAATAGTAAAATTTACAAGTCTTAGTGACAAAGAGAAAATCCTGAAAGCAGCCTGAGAAAAGAAGTCTGTAACATACAATGGTAAAAATATTAGATTGGCAGCAGACTTATCCAGAGAGACCTGGCAGGCCAGGAAGAGCTGGCATGATATATTCAGAGCACTAAATGAGAAAAACATGCAGCCAAGAATACTCTTTCCAGCTAGGCTATCATTGAAAATAGATTCTCTCTTTCTTATCCTATATTTTGAATGTATAAATAAACAAAGGTTAAATATGGCGAATTAGACCCAAATGCTTTAGGTTGAGATTTCTGCTACTTCCTATGCAGCACAATCCTCTAATTCTTTGATGTCAGCCTCAATTTTAAGTAGTTATTCCATTTCCCTATTTCCTCCAACTTGCTCTTCTGAAGACAATGCTTCCTCTGCAGTCCCCTTAAGTAAAACACTGTGTTTTTACAAAACACAGGTTTAGGTTCCACTTCAGACTAATTCTCACCTATCAGCTTGTGAAATCTCCTTTTATTTCCCCATCTATATTGCCCTCCCTTCTTGTTTCTGGAGAGTATTAACTTGTCTTATGAAATCCACATTCGGGGAAGAATTTGGTTCGTGGTCCACAGACTCCTCCATTCCTGCTGCATCTCAGTGTGAATAAAATCTTCTCCAGTATCACACATCCATCTAATCACACCTCTTTCAGTCACCCTAATGTCCCCTAACTCCTCCACTTCCATTGGAAATATCCCATCCTCCAACCCCAACATAATATCTTCCAGACTGCTTAATAATTTTTCTTTCTTTGGCCTTATTGAGCTTCTCAACTCATGGGTTTCTCATTTTTCTCATTACCCATCACCAACTCCTTACTTTACTTCCATCTATATTTGTCTTAGACTCCATATTCTCTTATTTCAGTCACTGTCCTCCAAACCTGAAACTCTTTGCCTCTGTCACAATGAGCCCAGCTGTTCCCCACGTGTCTACCTGGGCAAGTGACCATTGTTAAAGTAGACCACACAACCAAATTGGAGTGAGACTTTCCACTATTTTTTCCACCAAAATAAACACTACTTAAATTTTAAGTGACATTTCTCTTTTTGACTAATTGTCCTACATTCCACAACAACAATTTCAGATCTTTCCATTTTATGCAGACTCCCAGTCTCTCCCACCACACAACCAATTTCAGAAGTCTCTTACTTTCCACAGGAAGTAAAAGCCAGCATTCTGGAACTCCTTCAACCTCCCTCTGCTAAACATAAATACCTCTGTGAATCACCAGCCATCCTCCTTTTTCCCATGTTTGAAATTGAATAAACATTCTTTCTCAAGAGCTGCCTAGTACTTCCATTTTCTTTACATTTCTTCGTTCTTTAACCCTCTCCAATCCAATTTATGGAATTGAAAGTGGCAGAACCACTTCCATAAAACTATATTGGCTAAGGAAACCTTTGGAATCTCAATTTAATATGTTACTTAATTTCTCAGTAGTATGATCCTGTGTTCCATAATACAATCCTATTAGCTTTCTTCTTACCATTTCTTTACTACTTAGCCTTGTCTCTTCACTTTTTTTTAATCTACAAGATCTCTAAATATTATAGTTCTTAAGTATTTTCCTACTTTCTTATCTTAGCCTAAACTTCCTACACACATTCATTTCCAGAACATCAATCAGTAGGTACAAACTGAAAGTTTTTGTATTTATACATTGAGACAAGACTTTTTTCTGAGTTATAGATCTACACAATTATTTGCCTACTTGACATTTACACTTGGAGATTTTTACAAGCATTTCATAATTTACACAGTGCAAACTGAACTCATGATTATTTATTCCCCTATGTCTTCTTGCTTTCCATAGTGTTCCATACGGGAGTACTCTAAACAGGTTCTAAAGTCAGAAATATGGAAGACTTTCATGACACTGTTCCCCCAAACAACTTTATTATGTCTTACTATTTTACTTCCCCATCACTGGAAATCATCATTTCTTCCCTACTCATCTATCTCCTGAACCACTGCAATAACTTTGCAAATAGTTTGCTTTTATTCACATTTTTATCTCACTAATGGAGTAACAATTGAAGGAATGTGTGAATTATTCCAATTATCACTGTTGGAACAATTTACATCTTACATAGACATTAATTCTTACTCTCAAATCAGGCACCAATTTATTTCTTTGGACACTTAACAAATATTATAGCCCTAGGCCTCCTTTCTTAGTATTATGTAACTATAGGGATGATTATTAAATTAATTCATGAAGTTCTTCCCTCTCATATCTGCACACACTCTTTATAGTGTGAGGCAGACCTGGACATTTGTGTAGTACCAGGATAGAGGTGTTTGACATTTGCCAAGGTCCATGTTGTAAGGGTCAGGATTATATCTTCTATGACAGAAATAAGAGTTCTAAGACCATGATTAGGGAATTGGTCTAGTAGAAATTGCAGGTTAAACAAATAGTATCTTTTCACATAAGTTCTAGCTCTGCTTCTCACTGTCAGGGTTTCCATATAGGTTTATGGAACTGACGGTTATTTGTCATTTCTGTATAGATGTTAATATGCTCAGCTGGAGCAGGATTTTGCAGTCTGACAATTTTTGAAATTTGTGGATCTCTAACTTGGTATCCTGGGTAATTAATTGGATGGTGGTCCTGTTTTACCTAGTCCTCACTCCCCCTAAAAATGGAGTTGTCTTTGAGATACATGCTTGGTGATTGTGTCCTTGATTCGTGATGATACTTTTAGTATTATGTTCTTGCTAAGCTGTTTTTCTATTTCCTGGCACCACCCAATTTCTATGTCTTTATTATTGCTTTCATTGCCGATCCTGGAGTGGTTAGCTTTATTCATTTCCTCATGGAGCTTATGTTCCCACGTGCAGGGCTCATGGAACTGTGTGTCTGTTTCTTTTGATCCGATTAAGATGATACTCACCCAATATAGAAAACTGGAAATTCTGCTAAAGTATTCAGTCACAAGCCATACAGCAAGAATATACATATATATATTCATAGTCACGTAGAGGACTAGCATTGAATTGAGGTAAAAAAAGTTAAAATGTGGATTTTAGGAAGATTTTGAAATACCTTCATGCTTTTATTTATTTATTTATTTATTTGACAGATAGTGATCACAAGTAGGCAGAGAGGTAGGCAGAGAGAGAGGAAGGGAAGCAGGCTCCCTGCTGAGCAGAAAGCCCGATATGGGCCTTGATTCCAGGAACCTGGGATCATGACCTGAGCTGAAAGCAGAGGATTTAACCCACTGAGACACTCAGGTGTACCCTCTTGATGCTTTGATAAATAAATATACTGATATAAAATCTTGTACAAAATTGTTACTGCTACTTTTTGACCAAATAAAATAAATATGAATTTAATCTGTGAAGTGGAGAAAAGACTCACATGGTAACCTATTCAATATACAGGTTATAAAATCATAATAATATTGTTCATATTTTATCAAAATATTTTTCAAAATTAATTCATTATCTGTCTTCCAAATTTTTATTTAAATTTCCGTTCGTTAGCATTCATTGTAACAATAGTTTCAGGTGAAGAACTTACTGATTCATCACTTACAAACACCACCTGGTGCTCATCACAAGTGACCTCCTTAATTACCTTCACCTATTTAACCCACCCCCCCCAACTCCTCCCCTCTGGTAACCATCAATTTATTCTGTTAAGAGCATATTTATCAGCTTTCTTTCTTTGTCTCTTTGACTGAATACAAACAGTCTACACTTTACAAAGATGGGTTCGTGGAGAAAGTGGAACCCTCTTAAACTGTTGGTGAGAAAGCAAGTTGGTGCAGCTGCTTTGGAAAACAGTGCAGAGATTACTTAAGAAATTAAAAATAGAGCTTCCCTAAGACCCTGCAATTGCACCCAAAGATACAGATGCAGTGAAAAGAAGGGCCTCCTGTACCCCAATATTCATAGCAGCAAGGGCCACCGTTGTGAAACTGTGGAAAGAAACAAGATGACCTTCAATGGATGAATGGATACGGAGGATATGGTCCATATAAACTATGGAGTATTATGCTTCCATCAGAAAGGATGAATACCCAACTTTTTTATCAACATGAACGGGACTGGAAGAGATTATGGTGAGTGAGAGTCAATTATCATATGGTTTCACTTATCTGTGGGAGCATAAGAAATAACACAGAGGACATGGGGAGATGGAAAGCAGAAAGGAGTTGAGGGAAATTGGAGGGGGAGATGAACCATGACAGACTGAGGACTCTGAAAAATATCTGAGGGTTTTGAAGTGGCAGGGTGCGGGAAGTTGGGTGAACCTTGTGCTGGGTATTATGGAGGGCACATATTACATGGAACACTGGGTGTGGTGCATAAACAATTAATTCTGGTACACTGAAAATATATTAAAAATAAAAAAATAACAAGTTATGGAATGAAGAATTTATGGGAATAAATGGTAAAACATAAGGAAAAGAAAAAATAGATTTTAAAATTTAAAATACATACAAAATTGAATACCAAAATCCAAAATGAAATCATACAGTCCAACATAAAAAAGGAATTTAAATAATGCAAAAGTAAGTGAAGGAATCTAAACAACAAATTGTTATTGTGTTGTTATTTAAAGAATGAAAGAATATTTTAACTGAATCCTACAGTGATACTTTAGGAGAAATTTAGGTTAACATGGAATATTTGTTAATAGGAGAACTTATTTGGGGCCAAGGCTTATTTATGGAAGGAATGTTTATCCTCCTGTCAAATACTGTCATACCCCTCAACTGATATGGCATAAACTTACTGGGTTTATTCCATGCATTTTTTTTTTTATAGAATAGAATATACTCTTTTTTCCTGCCCCACCAGGCGAGATCCCAAACACGTATTAGAATCCAAGTAATGAAGTAAGTCTGCTTCTGATGGAATTAACGCAGATTTTAGCCACCTCCCTCTATTATATTTTTCTGCCAAGATCTGCTTTCTCCATCAATTTTCTGTAACATTTTACTGTATATCTGCTTTGTTTAAAAAGGACTCACCTGGAGCACCTGGGTGGCTCAGTGGGTTAAGCCTCTGCCCTTGGCTCGGGTCATGATCTCAGGGTCCTGGGATCAAGCCCCACATCAGGCTTTCTGATCATCAGGGAGCCTGCTTCCCTCCCTCTCTCTGCCTGCCTCTCTGCCTACTTGTGTTCTCTCTCTCTCTCTGTGTCAAATAAATAAATAAAATCTTAAAAAAAAGGGACTCACCTATTTCTTGGGGTAAATTATGTTTCCTCTCCTACTTTACAACTAGGACTAACTGAACATTGTGCAAAACATCCAAATGAGCTTACAACGTGAACACTGCTTTGGAACTACACCACCTTTGCCTGAGTATTAGCTGCTCTTCTAATGGTTGTCTAATTCTTCAAATCACTGCTTGAATTATGGCAATTTTAGACCTACAGATGGAAAAATTCAGATGTTTCACACAGGGATTTGGAGAATTAATTTTCCAAACTGAAAAGACTTACTATATCCTAGAAGACAAAAGTTGTTAATGATTTTGTGTGGTTTAGTAAGACCCAAAGAGGGGAAATGGGGTTAATATGTATACTTTCAAAGGGATAGTCTGAAACATTTTAGTTTGATTTCTAATTTCCTAAATAGTTTAACTTGCTTTATGTTTCATCCACTTATCAAAAAAGGCAATATGTAATCCATTCATTGGATTTTGTCTTTTGGCCCAGTGGTGGGGAGAAAGTTCTAGCCCTGTTATCTTCCCTGTGAATCTCAGAGCTGCTTCATTTGAATTAAGTAATGATTCCAAGTTCATTTTAGTACCTTATGGAACAAAGTAGGATAAACTCAGATAAAATATTCTTTCATCATTTAAAAGGGGCCATGCCCCCCTCTCAATGCAATTTTTAGGAAATAGATTAAATACTGCCCTAATTTGTGCTTTCTTTCTGCCCTTGGAGCAATGAACAAAGAATAGGGAAGAATCTGAAGAATCTGTAGGTCAGTTTCATTAGATCATGGGAGAAAAGCTCATGATTCACCTCATCACCCTTTCTTATTGTTTTTTTTTATTTGTTCCTTTGTTTTTAGGTCTCTGTTAATGCTCCATGGAATAGGAATACAGTGGTGCCAGTGCCAAATATGGTTTTAGATTTCATTTTCATTAACAGCTTGGTTTCCCTATTTAAAGAAATTAACTAAACCGCTGGGAAGAAAAGTGCTGACCAAGGTATGTAGCATGTTCAGCAAACTTTTATTGGGTGTATGATACTATATAAAAGACACATTTCCATTTTTGTAATATAAGATTTAACTTCACACTGAGACAACATTTTCTTCCAAGAGATCTTAGCATGAACCTCACATTTTCCTACCAACTCCATAGGAAGAAAACCATTCTTGTACCTGTATCTGTCAGGATTTGTACTTAAGTAGGGTGACCACATGGTTATTGTTCAAATAGAGACACTTGGGAGAGGAAAACATAATAGTGTTAATAATTAAATAAGGCATGAATAGAGGTGTCTCATGTAAATAAAGATACACATGACAGTAGAAATCAAAATAAAATAGGCTAAATGGGAGGGAGTCAAGATGGCGGGGAAGTAGGCAGAGGCGCCATTTCAACCTATACCCTAAAGTGAGCTGATTACCCACCAAAGAACTCCGGCCACCCATGAAATCAGCCTGAGATCAGAATTATACATGTCTGGATCTCTACAGGAGCAAAAGATGCCAGTGACAGGTAAAGCAGAGTTGGAACATTGGACTGATATTGGAAGATAAACAAAAGGGGGATGGAGCCACCAGAGGCAACCGATTGGAAAGTAATACCCCAATACGAGAGTGCCCTGCATCTGGGGACCAGCATTAACTTGGAGTCTGGTTGAAAGCACTCAAAAAACAAAGAGCAAAGGATCGCCGGGGGGGGGGATAGTGGGAATCTGGGCAGTTAGGGACAGGGACCTAAGTACCGGGACCCTGGACAGCCTCCCCTGGTGCTGAGCCAGAGAGAGCATGGTGGAGAAATCAGATCTCTGTCCCTGAGCCGCCAGTGTGCCTGAGCCACCTGTGCACCTGAGAAAGAGTGGGGTCAAGCTCCTGTGAGGGGCTGGGAGCGTGGCCAGACAGCAATCCTGAAATGGGCACATCCCACACCCTCCCTTGGGAGAGGTGCTCATAGGTGCTAGCCTGGAGCTCTGGCATCCGGAAAAACTAGACATTCCCAGCCCGGGACAGCGGAAAAATCTCAGTGTGCAATCTCTACTTGGAACCTCTCTGGAGGTCTGGAGCTGCCTAGACAGCCTCCACTGCCCTGGTATTGGGTACAATGAGAAGCTCCTGCATCCACAGGGACCATGACTCAGAACCGACTCTGCCAGCAGCTCTGCAGAGCTTTCTGAGGCTTCTCTCTGAGAGGGAGGTCGGGGTGCAGTTTGCTCTCCTCTAAAACTCCAAAAACCATCAAAAGCTGTCAAGGCAAGAGAAAACAGATGAAAGAACATAAAACCCCGCAGAGAGCAAAAGCCTGAAAAAAAAAAGTTTCCTCAGAGCCTACCACCTTTAGTGGAGTGGGAGGACCTAACTCAGGGAACATCATTGTCTGAAAAGCCACGTGGCAGGCCCCTCCCCCAGAAAACCAACAAGGAAGGAAGAAAAAAAAAAGAGGACTACAAGAGAACAATCACCACTACTTCATAAATACAACTTTTATTTTTAACTCTTTACCAATATTCTGGTTCTTTTTTTAAATACATACAGGTAATTTTTAACCTATTTACCATCACAATGAGATGTCCAGTACATCAAATTCCTTAATAACCTTCTAACCTGAACATTTTGATACATACACCTGTGTTTTTCTTTTGATTTTCTATTTTTTTAATTCTTTTTAAATTTTAACTTAGTTTAGTCTAGCTTATTCTTTTTTAATTTTTATTTTCTACTATACATATAGAGTTAAATTTCAAGGTAATCACCTTTCCCCAATCAACGCTACCCCTATAGGCAAACCAGTTTCTAAACCCCTGTAACTTAGGAAAGATGAGTCCCTTAAAAAAACATCCAGATACATCCAGGAAGAATCAAAATAACCTTCCTTCCCCACACTGAAAATTTATACCACTCTCCCAATTTTTCCTTCTGCCAGTGTTTCTGTGAATTTGTGTTTGTCCTGATAATATATAAATCTTATACTTGGGGTTCTTTCTGATGAGGTTCTTCCCTTTTTTTGCTTATATATATATTTTTTTTTCTCTTGTCATATACTTTTTTTTTGAGATTTTATTTATTTATTTGTCAGAGAGAGAGAAAGAGCAAGCACATGCAGACAGAGTGGCAGGCAGAGACAGAGAGAGAAGCAGGCTCCCTGCCAAGCAAGGAGTCGGATGTGGGACTCAATCCCAGAACGCTGGAACCATGACCTGGGCCAAAGGCAGCTGCTTAACCAACTGAGCCACCCAGGCGTCCCGCTTGTCATATACTTTTATCGGTCTTTTTGTTTGTATGTTTTTGTTTGTATACTTCATAAATCTTACCTTGGGGCCCATTTGGGCTGAACCTTCTCTTTTATCTTCCTTTCTTTTCCTGTCTCTCTCTCTCTCTTTTTCTTTTTTTCTTTTCCTTTTTTTTTCTTTCTTCTTCTCTATTTCTTTTTCTTTTCTTTTTGCTCTCATTTGGGTGGGGAACACTGATTGCAAAGAAGCGTTCCAGGGTGCAACTTGACTGCACCACAATCAATATATCCAGCTGCATCTGTTCAGTCATCTCTTACCAAAATGACTAGGAGGAGGAACACCCAACAGAAGAAAAATAAAGAGGATGGACCTTCTGCAACTGAGATAATGGCTATCCACATAGAAAATATGTCAGAAAAGGAATTCAGACTAGCAATTATCCAGGCAATAGCTAGGTTGGAGAAAGCCATGGATGACCAAACAGAATTGATTAGGGCAGAAATTGAAAGCCACCAGGGATGATGTTTACAATATTAGGGAAGAACTGAAAGCCACCAGGGATGATGTTTAAAATGCTCTCAATGAGTTCCAATCTAATCTCTAAATGCTAGGGTAACTGAGACAGAAGATAGAATTAGTGATCTGTAGGACAAACATATAGAGAGAAAGGATCAGGAGGAAGTCTGGAACAAACAGCTCAGAAGCCACGAAAAAAGAATCAATGAAATAAATGATGCCATGAAACTACCAATGTCAGAATTATTGGAATCCCTGAAGGGGAGGAAAAAGAAAGAAGTCTAGAAGATATAGTGGAAGAAGTGGTCTATGAAAATTTTCCCAATCTCACGAATGGAAACAACGTTCATGTACTAGAGGCAGAGAGATTTTATCCCAAGATTTTAGATTCTTGAAAGTCCTCACAACAACTTATAGTTAAAATGAGGAATTATGTTTCAAGACAGACCCTCTTAAAAACAGCTAGGACAAAGAAACTCCTTACATACAGAGGAAAGCCCATTAGAATAACGTCAGACTTTTCCACAGAGACCTGGCAAGCCAGGAAGAGCTGGCAAAATATATTAAGAGTACTAAGTGAGAAGAACATGCAGCCAAGAATACTCTATCCAGAAAGACTGACATTCAAAATGGATGGAGAGATAAAGAGTTTCCAAGACCGGCAAGGCTTAAAAGACTATGAAACCACCAAGCTGACACTGCAGGAAATATTAAGGGGGGGCTCCTATAAAAGGGAAAAAATCAGAGTCAAAATGGCGGAGAAGTAGCAGCCTGAGACTACATCAGGTAGCAGGAGATCAGCTCGATAGCTTATCTAAACATTGCAAACACCTACAAATCCAACGGGAGAGCGAAGAGAAGAAGAACAGCAACTCTAGAAACAGAAAATCAACCACTTTCTGAAAGGTAGGACTGGCGGAGAAGTGAATCTAAAATGATGGGAAGATAGACCGCGGCAGGAGGGGCCGGCTCCCGGCAAGCGGCGGAGCAACGGAGCACAAAATCAGGACTTTTAAAAGTCTGTTCCACTGAGGGACATTGCTCCAGAGGCTAAACCAGGGTGAAGCCCATGCGGGGTCAGCGTGCACCCAGGCCCTGCAGGGTCACAGAAGGATCGGGGGTGTCAGAGTGTCAGAGAGCTCGCAGGTATTAGAACGGAGAAGCCGGCTGCAGAGACAGAGCCGAGGACTGAACTGTCAGCTTGGGGTTACCTTGAACTGGTCGCGGGCTGGGTGAGCTCGGAGCGCGGCTAGAGGCTGGGGATACGGGAGTGATTGGGTGCTGTCCTCTGGGGGCGCACTGAGGAGTGGGGCCCCAGGCTCTCGGCTCCTCCGGGCCGGAGACTGGGAGGCCGCCATTTTCATTCCCATCCTCCGGAACTCTACGGAAAGCATTCAGGGAACAGAAGCTCCCAAAAGTGAACCCGAGCCGATTACTTAGTCCGGCCGCCGGTAAGGGCGGTGCAATCCCGCCTCGGGCAAAGACACTTGAGAGTCACTACAACAGTCCCCTCCCCCAGAAGATCAACAAAATATCCAGCCAGGACGAAGTTCATCTATCAAGGAGAAAGCAGGTTCAATTCCTAAGACAGCAGAGCAATTCCAGAGGAGGAGAAAGCAAAGCACGGAACTCATGGCTTTCTCCCCATGATTCTTTAGTCTTGCGGCTACTTCAATTTTTTTTTCTTTTTTCAATTTTTTTTCTTTTTTCTTTTTTCTTCTTCTGCTAAATTTTTTAAAACTTTTACCCTTTTCTTTTTTAACGTTTTTTGACTAGTTCATCTACATATATATTTTTTTCTTTCTTTTTTATATTTTTTATTGTTTTATTTTTAAATTTTTTTTTCTTTTTTTTTCAGAACCAGTTTTTATCCCCTTTCTCCCCCCCACAATTTGGGGTCTCTTCTCATTTGGTTACAGCGCATTTTTCTGGGGTCTTTGCCACCCTTTTAGTAGTTTATTTGCTCCTTCATAACCTCTTATCTGGACAAAATGACAAGGCAGAAAAAATCACCACAAACAAAAGAACAAGAGACAGTACCAAAGGCTGGGGACCTAATCAACACAGACATTGGTAATATGTCAGATCAAGAGTTCAGAATGACGATTCTGAACATTCTAGCCGGGCTCGAAAAAGGCATGGAAGATATTAGAGAAACCTTCTCTGGAGATGTTAAAGCCCTTTCTGGAGAAATTAAAGAACTAAAATCTAACCAAGTTGAAATCAAAAAAGCTATTAATGAGGTGTAATTAAAAATGGAGGCTCTCACTGCTAGGATCAATGAGGCAGAAGAAAGAATTAGTGATATATGTTAGGGTCCGTGATCCAAGGAACGAGACTGACACAAAGCGAAAATCAAGCAAAGTTTTATTTCGCACTATGCATCAGAAACCAAACTACATTAGAAACCAAATGCATTAGAAACCAAACTGCATTAGAAACCAAACTGCATTAGAAACCAAACCGACTGGGAGGTGCCCGAGTCTTGCTGGGGACCACTGCCTCCCAGTCGCTGGGGTCCCCCCTGGAGGCTCCCTGCCTCACCCTCACTGTACCACAGACCCACTCGCGGCATGGCTGCACCGTTGGCTCTTGAGAGGCTGCTCCTGATGGCGACGCTGCCCGAGGCGGCGTGGCTGCTTGCGGCGGCGTTGCTGCTGATACTTTGGCTCAGGGTGGCGTCGCTCGTGGCATCGCAGTGGCACCGCTGCCGCTGCTGCTCTGGGCGGTGCTGCTCGCGGTGGCGCTGCCGCCGCTGCTGCTCTTGGCGGTGCACGGGGCGATGCCGCTGGATTTGGCGCCGCTGCTGCTGCTGCTCTGGGCGGTGCGGCTCAGGAGGGGGTGCCGCTCGCTGTGGCGCTGCTGCCGCTGCTGCTCGCGGTGGTGCACGGGGAAATGCCGCTCGCTGTGGCGCCGCTGCCGCGGCTGCTCTGGGCGGTGCACGAGGCGATGCCGCTGGCTGTGGCGCCGCTGCCGCTGCTGCTCACGGTGGTGCACGGGGCGGCACCGCTCGTGTTACGGCTCAAGGCTGCCCCGCCGCGCTGCTGCTCTGGTGCAGGAGGGGGTGCCGCTCGCTGTGGCGCTGCTGCCGCTGCTTCTCGCGGTGGTGCACGGGGAAATGCCGCTCGCTGTGGCGCCGCTGCCGCTGCTGCTCTGGGCGGTGAACGGGGCGATGCCGCTGGCTGTAGCGCCTATGCCGCTGCTGCTCGTGGTGGTGCACGGGGCGGCACCGCTCGTGTTACGGCTCAAGGCTGCCCCGCCGCTGCTGCTGCTCTGGTGCAGGAGGGGATGCCGCTCGCTGTGGCGCTGCTGCAGCTGCTGCTCGCGGTGGTGCACGGGGAAATGCCGCTTGCTGTGGCGCCGCTGCCGCTGCTGCTCTGGGCGGTGCACCGGGCGATGCCGCTGGCTGTGGCGCCGCTGCCGCTGCTGCTCGCGGTGGTGCACGGGGCGGCACCGCTCGTGTTACAGCTCAAGGCGGCCCCGCCGCCGCTGCTGCTCTGGTGCACGAGGCGGTGCTGCTTGCTGTGGCGTCGCTGCCGCTGCTGCTCTGGGCGGTGCACGGGGCGATGCCGCTGGCTGTGGCGCCGCTGCCGCTGCTGCTCTGGGCGGTGCACGGGGAGATGCCGCTCGCTGTGGCGCCGCTGCCGCTGCTGCTCTGGGCAGTGCACGGGGAGATGCCGCTCGCTGTGGCGCCGCTGCCGCTGCTGCTCGCGGTGGTGCACGGGGCGGTGCCGCTTGCTGTGGCGTCGCTGCCGCTGCTGCTCTGGGCGGTGCACGGGGCGATGCCGCTGGCTGTGGCACCGCTGCCGCTGCTGCTCGCGGTGGTGCACGGGGCGGCACCGCTCGTGTTACAGCTCAAGGCGGCCCCGCCGCCGCTGCTGCTCTGGTGCACGAGGCGGTGCCGCTTGCTGTGGCGTCGCTGCCGCTGCTGCTCTGGGCGGTGCATGGGGAGATGCCGCTCGCTGTGGCGCCGCTGCCGCTGCTGCTCGCGGTGGTGCACGGGGCGATGCCGCTGGCTGTGGCGCCGCTGCCGCTGCTGCTCTGGGCGGTGCATGGGGAGATGCCGCTCGCTGTGGCGCCACTGCCGCTGCTGCTCGCGGTGGTGCACGGGGCGGCACCGCTCGTGTTACAGCTCAAGGCGGCCCCGCCGCCGCTGCTGCTCTGGTGCACGAGGCGGTGCCGCTTGCTGTGGCGTCGCTGCCGATGCTGCTCTGGGCGGTGCACGGGGAAATGCCGCTCGCTGTGGCGCCGCTGCCGCTGCTGCTCGCGGTGGTGCACGGGACGGCACCGCTCGTGTTATAGCTCAAGGCGGCCCCGCCGCCGCTGCTGCTCTGGTGCACGAGGTGGTGCTACTTGCTGTGGCGTCACTGCCGATGCTGCTCTGGGCGGTGCATGGGGAAATGCCGCTCGCTGTGGCGCCGCTGCCGCTGCTGCTCGCGGTGGTGCACGGGGCGATGCTGCTCGCTGTGGCGCTGCTGCCGCTGCTGCTCTGGTGCACGAGGGGGTGCCGCTTGCTGTGGTGTCGCTGCCCATGCTGCTCTGGGCGGTGCACGGGGCGATACCGCTGGCTGTGGCGCCGCTGCTGCTGCTCGCGGTGGTGCACGGGGCAGTGCCGCTCATGTTACAGCTCAAGGCGGCGCCGCTGCCGCGGCTGCTCTGGGCGGTGCACTGGGCGATACCGCTCGCTGTGGCGCCGCTGCCGCTGCTTCTCTGGGCGGTGCACGGGGCGATGCCGCTGGCTGTGGCGCCGCTGCTGCTGCTCGCGGTGGTGCACGGGGCGGCGCCCGCTCATGTTACAGCTCAAGGCGGCGCCGCTGCCGCTGTTGCTCTGGTGCACAAGGCGGTGCTGCTTGCTGTGGCGCTGCTGCCGCTGCTGCTCTGGGTGGTGCACTGGGCGGTGCACGGGGCGGCGCCGCTCATGTTAGGGTGCCACTCGTGTTACAGCTCGCGGTGGTGCAGGGCTCTTGAAAAAAAAAAAAAAAAAAAACCCTCCTCCATCCAGCCTCACAGACCATCTTTTATAGAGGTGGCTGAGCCCCGCCCACACACAGGTGGCCAATCGGATTTCAACCTACCACAGTTAACATATGCACACCCCTCTGACTGAATACGGCTCTCTGGCCTGGCCCGCCCCTATATCCAGGGTATACAGTTCCCCTGCCTAATCAGGGCCCTACAATATAGAAGACCAAATGACAGAGAATAAGGAAGCTGAGCAAAAGAGGGCAAACAGCTACTGGACCATGAGGGGAGAATTCGAGAGGTAAGTGACACCATAAGACGAAACAACATTAGAATAATTGGGATTCCAGAAGAAGAAGAAACAGAGAGGGGAGCAGAAGGTCTATTGGAGAGAATCATTGGAGCTAATTTCCCTAATATGGCAAAGGGAACAAGCATTAAAATCCAGGAGATGCAGAGAACCCCCCTCAAAGTCAACAAGAATAGGTCCACACCCCGTCACCTAACAGTAAAATTTACAAGTCTTAGTGACAAAGAGAAAATCCTGAAGCAGCCCGAGAAAAGAAGTCTGTAACATACAATGGTAAAAATATTAGATTGGCAGCAGACTTATCCAGAGAGACCTGGCAGGCCAGAAAGAGCTGGCATGATATATTCAGAGCACTAAACGAGAAAAACATGCAGCCAAGAATACTCTATCCAGCTAGGCTATCATTGAAAATAGAAGGAGAGATAAAAATCTTCCAGGACATACAAAAACTGAAAGAATTTGCAAACACCAAACCAGCTCTACAGGAAATATTGAAAGGGGTCCTCTAAGCAAAGAGAGAGCCTAAAAGTAGTAGATCAGAAAGGTACAGAGACAATATACAGTAACAGTCACCTTATAGGCTAATAATGGCACTAAATTCACACTCTCAATAGTTACCCTGAATGTTAATGGGCTAAATGCCCCAATCAAAAGACATAGGGTGTCAGAATGGATAAAAAAACAAAACCCATCAGTATGTTGCCTACACGAAACTAATTTTAGACGCGAAGATTTAAAGTGAGGGGGTGGAAAACGATTTACCATGCGAATGGGCATCAGAAGAAAGCTGGGGTGGCAATCCTTATATCAGATCAATTAGATTTTAAGCCAAAGACTATAATAAAAGATGAGAATGACACTATATCCTACTCAAAGGGTCTGTCCAACAAGAAGATCTAACAATTTTAAATATCTATGCCCCTAACGTGGGAGCAACCAACTATATCAACCAGTTAATAACAAAATCAAAGAAACACATCAATAATAATACAATAATAGTAGGGGACTTTAACACTCCCCTCACTGAAATGGACAGATCATCCAAGCAAAAGATCAACAAGGAAATAAAGGCCTTAAATGACACACTGGACCAGATGGACATCACAGATATATTCAGAACATTTCATCCCAAAGCAACAGAATACGCATTCTTCTCTAGTGCACATGGAACCTTCTCCAGAATAGATCACATCCTGGGGCACAAATCAGGTCTCAACCGGTATCAAATGATTGGGATCATTCCCTGCATATTTTCAGACCACAATGCTCTGAAGCTAGAACTCAATCACAAGAGGAAAGCTGGAAAGAACCCAAATCTATGGAGACTAAACAGCATCCTTCTAAAGAATGAATGGGTCAACCAGGAAATTAAAGAAGAATTGAAAAAATTCATGGAAACTAATGATAATGAAAACACAACAGTTCAAAATCTGTGGGAAACAGCAAAGGAGTCCTGAGAGGAAAATATATAGTGGTACAAGCCTTTCTCAAGAAACAAGAAAGGTCTCAAGTACACAACCTAACCCTACGCATAAAGGAGCTGGAGAAAGAACAAGAAAGAAACCCTAAACACAGCAGGAGAAGAGAAATCATAAAGATCAGAGCAGAAATCAATGAAATAGAAACCAAAAAAAAAAACAATAGAAAAAATCAATGAAACTAGGAGCTGGTTCTTAGAAAGATCAATAAGATTGATGACCATCAATAAGATGGTCAGACTCGTCGAAAAGAAAAGAGAAAGGACCCAAATAAATAAAATCATGAATGAAAGAGGAGAGATCACAACTAACACCAAAGAAATACAGAGAATTATAAGAACATACTATGAGCAACTCTACGCCAACAAATTGGACAATCTGGAAGAAATGGATGCATTCCTAGAGACATATAAACTACCACAACTGAACCAGGAAGAAATAGAAAACCTGAACAGGCCCATAACCAGTAAGGAGATTGAAACAGTCATCAAAAATCTCCAAATAAACAAAAGCCCAGGACCAGATGGCTTCCCAGGGCAATTCTACCAAACATTTAAAGAAGAACTAATTCCTATTCTCCTGAAACTGTTCCAAAAAATAGAAATGGAAGAAAAACTTCCAAACTCATTTTATGAGGCCAGCATCACCTTGATCCCAAAACCAGACAAGGATCCCACCAAAAAAGAGAACTACAGACCAATATCCTTGATGAACACAGATGCAAATATTCTCGCCAAAATAGTAGCCAATAAGGATTCAACAGTACATTAAAAGGATTATTCACCAGGATCAAGTGGGATTTATTCCAGGGCTGCAGGGTTGGTTCAACATCTGCAAATCAATCAATGTGATAGAACACATTAATAAAAGAAAGAACAAGAACCATATGATACTCTCCATAGATGCTGAAAAAGCATTTGACAAAGTACAGCATCCCTTCCTGATCAAAAGTCTTCAAGGTGTAGGGATAGAGGGCACATACCTCAATATTATCAAAGCCATCTATGAAAAACCCACCGCAAATATCATTCTCAATGGAGAGAAACTGAAAGCTTTTCCGTTAAGGTCAGGAACACGGCAGGGATGTCCATTATCACCACTGCTATTCAACATAGTACTAGAAGTCCTAGCCTCAGCAATCAGACAACAAAAAGAAATGAAAGGCATCCAAATTGGTAAAGAAGAAGTCAAACTATCACTCTTCGCAGATGATATGATACTATATGTGGAAAACCCAAAAGACTCCACTCCAAAACTGCTAGAACTTGTACAGGAATTCAGTAAAGTGTCAGGATATAAAATCAATGCACAGAAATCAGTTGCATTTCTGTACACCAACAACAAGACTGAAGAAAGAGAAATTAAGGAGTCAATCCCATTTACAATTGCACCCAAAACTATAAGATACCTAGGAATAAACCTAATCAAAGAGACTAAGAATCTATTCATATAAAATTATAAAGTACTCATGAAAGAAATTGAGAAAGACACAAAAAAATGGAAAAATGTTCCATGCTCCTGGATTGGAAGAATAAATATTGTGAAAATGTCCATGCTACCTAAAGCAATCTACACATTTAATGCAATCCCTATCAAAATACCATCCATTTTTTTCAAAGAAATGGAACAATTAATCCTAAAATTTATATGGAACCAGAAAAGACCTCGAATAGCGAAAGGAATATTGAAAAAGAAAGCCAAAGTTGGTGGCATCACAATTCCGGACTTCAAGCTCTATTACAAAGCTGTCATCATCAAGACAGCATGGTACTGGCACAAAAACAGACACATAGATCAGTGGAACAGAATAGAGAGCCCAGAATCGACCCTCAACTCTATGGTCAACTAATCTTCGACAAAGCAGGAAAGAATGTCCAATGGAAAAAAGACAGCCTCTTCAATAAATGGTGCTGGGAAAATTGGACAGCCACATGCAGAAAAATGAAATTGGACCACTTCCTTACACCACACACGAAAATAGACTCCAAATGGATGAAGGACCTCAATGTGAGAAAGGAATCCATCAAAATCCTTGAGGAGAATGCAGGCAGCAACCTCTTTGACCTCAGCCATAGCAACATCTTCCTAGGAACAACGGGAAAGGCAAGGGAAGCAAGGGCAAAAATGAACTATTGGGATTTCATCAAGATCAAAAGCTTTTGCACAGCAAAGGAAACAGTTAACAAAACCAAAAGACAACTGACAGAATGGGAGAAGATATTTGCCAACGACATATCAGATAAAGGGCTAGTATCCAAAATCTATAAGGAACTCAGCAAACTCAACACCCAAAGAACAAACAATCCAATCAAGAAATGGGCAGAGGACATGAACAGACATTTCTGCAAAGAAGACATCCAGATGGCCAACAGACACATGAAAAAGTGCTCCATGTCACTCGGCATCAGGGAAATACAAATCAAAACCACAATGAGATATCACCTCACACCAGTCAGAATGGGTAAAATTACAAGTCAGGACATGACAGATGCTGGCGAGGATGTGGAGAAAGGGGAACCCTCCTCCACTGTTGGTGGGAATGCAAGCTGGTGTAACCACTCTGGAAAACAGCATGGAGGTTCCTCAAAATGTTAAAAATAGAACTACCCTATGACCCAGCAATTGCACTACTGGGTATTTACCCTAAAGATACAAACATAGTGATCCGAAGGGGCACGTGTACCCGAATGTTTATAGCAGCAATGTCTACAATAGCCAAACTATGGAAAGAACCTAGATGTCCATCAACAGATGAATGGATAAAGAAGATGTGGTATATATACACAATGGAATACTATGCAGCCATCCAAAGAAATGAAATCTTGCCATTTGCGATGACGTGGATGGAACTAGAGCGTATCATGCTTAGTGAAATAAATCAATCAGAGAAAGACAACTATCATATGATCTCCCTGATATGAGGACATGGAGAAGCAACATGGGGGGGGGTTAGGGGGATAGGAGAAGAATAAATGAAACAAGATGGGATTGGGAGGGAGACAAATCATAAATGACTCTTAATCTCACAAAACAAACTGGGGGTTGCTGGGGGGAGGTGGGATTGGGAGAGGGGGAGCGGGCTATGGACATTGGGGAGGGGAGGTGAACCATAAGAGACTATGGACTCTGAAAAACAACCTGAGGGTTTTCAAGGGTCAGGGGTGGGAATTTGGGGGAACAGGTGGTGGGTAATGGGGAGGGCACGTTTTGCATGGAGCACTGGGTGTTGTGTAAAAAGAATGAATACTGTTACGCTGAAAAAATAAATAAAATGGGGAAAAAAAAGGGAAAAAATCCTAAGAATATCATTGAACAGAAATATAGAAGCAATTTACAGACAGAAAGACTTCAAAGGTAACACGATGTCAATAAAAACCTATCTCTCAATAATCACTCTCAATGTGAATGGCCTAAATGCACCCATAAAACGACACTGGGTTGCAGATTGGATAAAACGACAGGACCCATCCATATGTTGTCTACAAGAGAACCATTTTGAACTTAAGGATACACCCAGCCTGAAAGTGAAGGGATGGAGAAGCATCGTTCATGTTAATGGGCATCAAAAGAAGGCCAGGGTAGCGATTCTCATATCAGATAAATTAGATTTTAAACTAAAGAGTGTAGTCAGAGATACAGAAGGACACTACATAATTCTTAAAGGGACTATCCACCAAGATGAACTAACAATTGTAAATATCTATGCCCCCAATATGGGAGCAGCCATAAGAAAACTATTAATCAAGATAAAGAGTCATATAGATATGAATACAATAACAGCAGGAGATCTTACTACGCCTCTCTCAGAAATAGACAGATCATCAAAGCAGAAAATTAATAAAGAAATAAGAGCATTGAATTAAACATTGGACCAGATGGACCTCATAGACATATACAGAACATTCCACCCTAAAAATACAGAATACTCATTCTTCTCAAGTGCACATGGAACCTTCTCCAGAAAAGACCACATACAGGGTCACAAAGCAGGACTCAACTGATACCAAAAGACTGACATTATACCCTGCATATTCTCAGATGCTTTGAAACTGGAACTCAATCACAAGGAAAAGTTCAGAAGGAACTGAAACACCTGGAAGCTAAAGACGATCTTGCTTAAGAATGCTTGGATCAACCAGGAAATCAAAGATGAACTTAAACAATTCATGGAAACCAATGAGAATGAAGACACTTTTGTCCAAAACCTATGGGATACAGCAAAGTCGGTTCTAAGGGGGGAATACATAGCCATCCAAGCCTCCCTCAAAAAAATTGAAAAATCCAGAGTACATCAGCTGTCTCTACACCTTACAGAACTGGAGAATCAACAACAAATCAAACCAACTCCACATGCAAGAAGGGAAATAATCAAGATTAGAGCAGTGATCAATGAGGTAGAAACCAGAGATACAGTAGAATGTATCAATGAAACTAGAAGCTGGTTTTTGAAAGAATCAATAAGATCGATAAACCATTGGCCATACTAATCCAAAAGAAAAGAAAGAAAGCCCAAATTAATAACGTTATGAATGAAAAGGGAGAGATCACAACTAACACCAAGGAAATAGAAACAATCATCAGAAATTATTACCAACAGTTATATGCCAAAACGCTAAGCAACCTAGATGAAATGGATGCATTCCTGGAAAACTATAAACTCCAAAAATGGAACCAGGAAGAAATCGACAACCTGAATACACCGATATCTACTAATGAGATTGAAGCAGTGATCAAAAGACTCCCCAAAAACAAGAGCCCAGGACCTGACGGATTCCCTGGGGAATTCTACCAAACTTTCAAAGAAGAAATAATACCAATTCTCTTGAAGCTGTTCGAAAAAATTGAAGCAGAAGAAAACTTCCAGACTCTTTTTATGAAGCCAGAATTAACCTGATCCCCAAACCAGGCAAAGACCCTACCAAAAAGGAGAATTTTAGACCAATCACACTGATGAATATGGATGCTAAGATTCTCAGCAAGATCCTAGCAAACAGGATCCGGCAGCACATTAAAAAGATTATCCACCATGAGCAGGTGGGATTCATCCCTGGGTTGCAAGTTTGGTTCAACATTTGCAAATCAATCAATGTGATAGAACAAATCAATCAGAGAAGAGAGAAGAACCACATGGTCCTCTGAATTGATGCAGAAAAAGCATTTGACAAAATCCAGCATCCGTTCCTGATGAAAACACTTCAAAGTATACGGATGGAGGGAACATTCCTGAACTTCATAAAATCTATCTATGAAAGACCCACAGCAAATATCATCCTCAATGGGAAAAAGCTTGCAGCCTTCCCGTTGAGATCAGGAACACGACAAGGATGCCCACTCTCACCATCTTGTTCAAGATAGTATTAGAAGTCCTAGCAATGGCAATCAGACAACTAAGAGAAATAAAATTTATCCAAATTGGCAAGGAAGAAGTCAAACTCTCTCTCTTCGCAGATGACATGATTCTTTATATGGAAAACCCCAAAGACTCCACCCCCAAACTACTAGAACTCATACAGCAATTCAGTAACGTAGCAGGATACAAAGTCAATGTACAGAAATCAGTGGCTTTCTTATACACTAACAATGAAAATACAGACAGGGAAATTAGAGGTTGATTCCATTTACTATACCTCCAAGAACCATAAGATACCTGGGAATAAACCTAACCAAAGAAGTAAAGGACCTGTACTCGAGGAACTACAGAACACTCATGAAAGAAATTGAAGAAGACACAAAAAGATGGAAGACTGTTCCATGCTCTTGGATTGGAAGAATAAACATTGTTAAAATGTCTATACTGCCTAGAGCAATCTATACTTTTAATGCCATTCCGATCAAAATTCCACCGGTATTTTTCAAACAGCTTGAGCAAATAGTCCTAAAATTTGTATGGAATCAGAAGAGACCTCGAATTGCTAAGGAAATGCTGAAAAACAAAAACGAAACTGGTGGCATAACGTTACCCCGATTTCAAGCTTTACTACAAATCTGTGATCACCAAGAGAGTGTGGTACTGGCATAAAAACAGACACATTGACCAATGGAACAGAGTGGAGAGCCCATATATGGACCCTCAACTCTATGGTCAAATAATCTTTGACAAAACAGGAAAAAATATACAATGGAAAAAAGATAGTCTCTTCAAGAATTGGTGCTGGGAAAACTGGACAGCAATATGTAGAAGAATGAAACTCGACCATTCTCTTACATCGTACACAAAGATAAAATCGAAATGGATAAAATACCTCAACGTGAGAAAGGATTCCATCAGAATTCTAGAGGAGAACATAGGCAGTAACCTCTTCGATATCAGCCACAGCAACTTCTTTCATGATATGTCTCCAAAGGCCAAGGAAACAAAAGCGAAAATGAACTTTTGGGAATTCCTCAAGATCAAAAGGTTCTGCAGAGCAAAGGAAACAGTCAACAAATCAAGGAGGCAACCCACAGAATGGGAGAAGATATTTGCAAATGACAGTATGGACAAAAGGTTGATATCCAGGAGAACTTCTCAAACTCAACACACACAAAACAGATAATCATATCATAAAATGGGCAGAAGATATGAACAGACACTTCTCCAATGAAGACATACAAATGGCTAACAGACACATAAAAAAATGTTCATCATCACTAGCCATCAGGGAGATTCAAATTAAAACCCCATTGAGATACCACCTGACACCAGTTAGAATGGCCAAAATTAGCAAGACAGGAAACAACTGGTGTTGGAGAGGATGTGGAGAAAGGGGAACCCTCTTACACTGTTGGTGGGAATGCAAGTTGGTGTATCCACTTTGGAGAATAGTGTGGAGATTCCTGAAGAAATTAAGAATAGAGCTTCCCTATGACCCTGCAATTGCACTGCTGGGTATTTACCCCAAAGATACAGATGTAGTGAAAAGAAGTGCCAACTGTACCCCAATGTTTCTTGCAGCAATGGCCACGGTCGCCAAACTGTGGAAAGAACCAAGATGCCCTTCAACAGATCAATGGATAAGGAAGATGTGGTACATATACACATGAAGTATTATGCCTCCATCAGAAAGGACGGGACTGGAAGAGATTATGCTGAGCGAAATAAGTCAAGCAGAGAGAGTCAAATGTCATACGGTATCACTTATTTGTGGAGCATAACAAAGAACACAATGGACATGGGGAGATGGAGAGTAGAGGGAGTTGTGGGAAACTGGAAGGGGAGATGAACCATGAGAGAGTATGGACTCTGAAAAACAACCAGAGGGTTATGAAGGGGCGGGGGGTGGTGGGAGGTTGAGGAACTAGGTGGTGGATTATACGGAAGGCATGTACTTCATGGAGCACTGGGTGTGGTGCAAAAACAATGAACACTGTTACGCTGAAAATAAACATATAAAAAATAGGCTCAATGTGTCACTGAACTTGAATTAGTTTTGTGATCAGAAGTTATCTCTAGAGATCCTCTGTGTAAATATATGTAAATATATTTTAGAATGACTTAAGCAAAGCCCCAATTTACCATTCTACACTTCCAACAACGAAAAATATTTTCTAAAGTTGTCAAGGAACAATATATCAAACTTTTGCTGGGCTCTCAGTGTTTTCTCCATGCTCTTCCAGTAAGGGTCTTTGTTTTGTATGCACGTTTTAAATCAAGAACTCTGGGACACCTGGGTATCTCAGTTGGTTAAGTGTGTGACTTTGGCTCAAATCATGATCCCAGAATTCTGGCACTGAGTCCCATGTCAGGCTCCTTGTTCCTGGGAAACCCATTTCTCCCTCTCCCTGCTGCCCCCTGCCTCTGATTTTGTTTTCTCTCTCTGGCAAATAAATAAATACAATCTTTAAAAATAAATCAATAAATCAAGACCAAGGAGGTTTACTTACTAAAAAAAATATATATATTCTTGAGTATACAGCTGCATGAATATTCCCACCACAGCATCAATATATAGCATACATCCATCATATGACAAATTTTCTTTAACAGCCATTTTTCTCTGCCCAAAGTCAGAAACTGGCAACTATTCATCTATACCTTTTCCAGGATGTCATAGAAATGAAATTATTTATTATGTAACTTTTAGAGGCTGGCTTCCTTCACTTTGCATACTACAACTAAGATATGTCTATGCTATTGCATGGATCAGTAGTTCATTGTGTTTTTATTAATCTTTCTGCTGAGCAGTATTCCACTGTATAACAGTATCACAGATTATCCACTCAGCAGCTGAAGGACATTTGTATTTCGGGTAGTTGTGTTTATAACCACTGTATCTCTGCCTTCCAGATCTTTGAGTGAACATTTTTTTGTATTATTTCAGAGGAGTGGGATTGTTGGTTTGGATGTAAATGTATGCTTAATCTTATAAGATACTACCAATTTGCTTTCCATGGTGATTGGTTTTCCTTCCCCCCAGCAGTATGTTAGAACTCCAGGTGTTTCACACTCTCACCTGCAACTGGTATTGCCATGGCATCGTTTTTATCCATTGTCTATACATGTGATTCTATCTCATCAGAGATCTAACTGGCATGTTCCTGTAAGTAATAATGTTGAACATATTTGCCTGTGCTTATGGATCACTATTTATCTTCTTTTGTGAAGCAGCTGTATAAACCCTATTTTTAATAGTGAGCATTTACTTATTTTTATGAATTTCTTCCCTCCTCAAGGGAGAAAAAGGTGGGGGGGGGATAAAAAGAAAAAAAGAAAAGGCACCTGGGTGCCTAAATAGGTTAAGTAACTGACCCTTGATTTTGACTTAGGTCATAATCCCTGGGTGATGAGATCAAACCCTGCTTTGGGTTCTGTGCTAGCCTTGGAACCTGTTTGGGATTCTCTCCCTCCATCATCCTCTGCCCCTCCTCACTTTCCTGCTATCTCTCTCTCAAAACAAACAAAATCACAAAGCTTTATGTACTTTGGGCACCATTCCTTGGCAAAGGGGTGTGTTTCGCATTTTCTTCCAGTAGTTTATAGTTTTCCCCTGCATTTTCAAAAATATTTAAAAGGAAGAAATGTTAACTTGGATGAACAATAATTTACCATGTTTTCCTTTATACTTCCTTATACTTTCCTTATACTTGTCATGTCCTATGCAGGAAATAAATTGTAGCTTAACCGGAGGTTGCAAAAATTTTTTTCTTGTAAATTTTACTCAAAAAAACTTTTAGATCTTTACTTTTTTGTCTGTTATCTATTTTATGCTAATTTGTGTATGTGGTACAAGGTATGAGTTGAGGTGGGGTTTTGTTTTGTTTATGTTTATGTTTTTGTTTATTTTGTTCTGTTTTGCTTATGGATGTCTAATAGCTCCAGCACTATTTCCTGAAAATACATTCTTTTCTGTATTTGACTGCTTTGGCTTCTTTACCTGACCATATACATGTGTATCAATTTCTGGACTCTCTTATTCTCTTGACCTAGGAGTCTATACTTTTTTCCATATATACTCACTCAATTAGAGTTAGTCTTAAAATTATGTAATGTGATTCCTACTCTAACTCTGTTTTTCTCCTTCTTTCTTCTTTTTCTTTTTCTAAAGTCTACTCTAATTCCTTTGCTTCTCTGTATACATTTTTTTTTACTTTTCAAAGATCAATTTATTTAGAATTACAAATATTAAGGATAAAGGATTTATGCATTTCTAACCAACAGAACAGTTTAGCCAATTATAAACAGCAGTAAAGTATACAAAAATTTAAATTAAAAAATAATCTTGTTTTAGTTTTATATTCATTAATATATAAAAAGTCCCATTTTATGAGACATCTAAAGGAATCAAAACCACGTCTACAGCTCTATCTTAAACTCCAAATCTGACAACAATTTTCATGTATTTGACTTAATAATAGTCTATATTAAAACAAAGAAAATCCCAAATACACACTTTTTACAAGATTATCATTTTAGGCAGGGTTTTTCCTTAAAAACAACAACAACAACCAGAAAACCCACAACCAAATAAAAATCTTTTTTTTCTGCATTTCATAGCACTGGTTAATATATGTGTTTTCCTTATAACATCTTTTGACTTTATAAATTGTGCACGGTTCAATTTTAAACCATCAGCTCCTTGAAAATTGTGCAAATAAAAAATATGAAAATAGTGTGTTACCAGTCTTTTTAAATGAGTCTCATAACAACAGGACTTTTTGCCCTGAATTGATGGGAAAAGTCAGGCCAAATCCATTTGCTGAAATGTAGCATTTTGCAAGTAATTTATTTTTCTTCTGCTTCTTCCTTTTTCTTTCAACAAAGAACAATAAAAAATTATTTTATAAATTTTGAGAAATTAAAATATTTATAATTATTAAAATGATTTCTAGAGCCATGTCACCCTTCAGGTATCCACCCCACATACTTGTCAAGGCTGCGTCTCCCATGGCTGTTCTGGTGGCTTCCTCCACAAGTAACTTCCTGCCTCTGGAGGGTGCTCTCTTCCAGAGCCTGGGGGAGGGGGCAGCTAATCCTCTGGCAAAGCAGCCCTCAGACCACAGCTACCCGCAGTAGGTACTTTTCTGAGGGCACTAGCCAGAGAAACAGCTGTCTGTGCCTCTTGACTGAATTCATGCACGTTGATGAATGGGTCTGTACACTCTTCCATGAAAGCATCTTACCTTCAGACTGTTTTGGGTGAAAAATATTTGCCAATAATCATGTAACATAAGTGATGCTACTGAAGCTGAATCATAGGAAGAAAAATAAGCAGAATTATGGTCAGCAGTGGCAGTTCAAGGAGCATGAGAGTATGTTCCAGTGTCTTCAGTGGAGATGCACAGTTCCCTTGTTTTCCAGCACGTGGGTCTTTGGTGATGGAAGCCGAGGTGAAAGAACACTACCGCCCTGTGCGGCTGCAACAGGGAAGGCTGTTTCTCCGTCTCTGTTGGTTTCCCTTGTGGCGAAGGCTTGCAGACTTCCCCTCTGGTTCAGGCTACTCTGAATGTGTGAAACGTGGATTTCTACATTATTCTGAGAGCAACTTATATTAGAAGCATCTATTGTAGTCCTGATACCATTTAATGACTCTGTGAGTGATTTGAGCTCAAAGGAATTCAGCTCTCCTCCTTCTACCAGACACTTAATTTGTAATAAAATAGGAGTGAGCTGGAGATAAAGTCTGTCAGAGTTTCAGTCTCAACATGGGGCCATCAGGTGGAGGCCCTGGCTGACAGTCAAGCTTCTGGGCTTCCTCCTCACACCTCCATCTCCAATCTGTGGGCTGGCTCACAGGCTGCCTGCCCTGGTCTGGAGAAGGCTCATAGCAGTATCGCTGCACTTCATCCAAAACTTTGTTGAGGTCCTTGTTGAGTTGCTCAAGATCCAGAAGGATGGTTGCATATCTCTGCTGAAATTCAGTGCCGATGGGCATGGGATAGGATTTCAATTTTTCTGCTTCTGTGTTCATTGCTCTTAATTTTTTGATATGTTCCGTTTTAATCATGAGAATTTTTGACAATTTGATCACTTGGATAAGGAATTTTACTGGAAAACCACCCAGCGTTTCAGTGTCAGAGCCAGAAATCTTACTTCTCCAAGGTGACTGCTAGTACAGGTTCATCCATAATTGTTGACTGGAGAGGAGGAGTATAATGCAGTGGAGTCATAAAGAATCAGGAAGGTCCCTGTTTTGTCCAAAGGCAGAAACTGGCCTTGACTCATGAAGCTCATTACTAAGAATTTTATAGTCAGGGATGGTATGGGTGCCAAGCCCTGCCCTATCAAAAGTTACTCTATAAGTAGCATTAAAAGTATCCACAGCATCTATTCTTCTGATCTAGAGACCGTCATGAACACCACATAATCAAGGTGTATCTTTGTTTCCAGTAACCAGGGGCAAAGGAATTTCATCTGGGAGATTTTCAAACTGGGAAACATCTGCAACTTTCATTTGTTGTAAGAGTCTTATTTTCTGTCGTTTCTGTTTTAATGCTGGTCTCTCTTCCTCAAAAAAGTCACAAGAACATCTCTGTGGTTTTCCCATGAGTTGACTGATTTTTCTATTCTTGTTAATTTTCTAGTTTTTAAATTAGGAAAGTACTCCTCCTGACAGACACAGAAGTCATCATCGCCTTCAAAGTATTGCTTATCTATATTTGAGTAGAACCATTCATATATGCACCATTTATGTGCTTTGGGAAGCTTGAGTAGCAATCAGAAACAAATCTTCTGTGAGGCTTTCTTATTTGGTGTGGACACTGTTGCCATAAATTTCAGGGGACCATTGCAACTCTGGTTTCTTTTTGTCACTTTGTATTTAATTGTCTGTCATCGTCATTGGAAAAGGGTCAACTCCATTTTGAATTCCTGAAAAGCATCTCCACAGTGGAGCCCATATACCTGCCTTTCCAAAAAGGTGTTTTTTGGTAAAGAGCTGTACTTTTCATTCCATGTGTTCTATAAGCTTCCAACTTTTAAATGGAAAAGGGCTTTTGCTAAAGAGCTCTGGTCATGCAACTGGTAGAGCTTCACCATTTTGAAAGAGTGGACTTTATATACATTTTAATATCAGCTTGTTGATCTCACAAAGCAAACAAGCAAATAAATGAAATAACTTGCTTGATTTTATTTATTTATTTATTTATTTATTTATTTATTTGACACAGAGAGAGATAGACAGTGAGAGAGGGAACACAAGCAGGGGGACTGGGAGAGAAAGATGCAGTCCCCCTAGCAGAGCAGGAAGCCTGATGTTGGACTATATCCAAGGACCCTGTGTTCATGACTGGGGCCAAAGGCAGATATCCAATGCCTGAGAGCCCCATGCTTGGATTTTTAAAAATATTATTATGTTCAGTTAACCAACATCGTACATTATTAGTTTTTGATGTAGTGCTCAACGATTCATTAGTTCCCTATAACACCTAGGGCACATCACCACATGTGCCCTCTTAATACCCATCACCCAGTTACCTCACTCCCCTGCTTCTTTAATGCTTAGTTTGTTTCCCAGAGTCCAGGGTCTTTCATGGTTTGTCTCCCTCTCTGATTTCTTCCCATTTAGTTTTCCTTCCCTTCCCCTTCCGTCATCTGTGCTATTCCTTATGTTCTATACATGAGTGAAACCATCTGATGATTTTCTTTCTCTGCTTGACTTTTTTCACTTACCTTGCTTGGATTTTAATTAGAAGTGAATTTAAGTGTAAATAAATTGGGAGAATTGAAATATTAACAATTTGACTCAATTAATGAGCACAGTACATTTCTCCATTTATCTATGTCTTTGATTTCAATGTTTTCAGTGTCTTATTATATAAATCTTAGATACATTGTAAAAATGTATTTAAATGTGAAAAATACTTCGAAATATTTTTGCTACAATTGTGCTTGGTCATTACTATTTCCATTTCTAATTACAATTACTTCAGTGTAAAAGGAGATCGGTTTTTTTCATATTGCTATTATACCTCATTATATTGGAGTTCATTTATTGGCACTAGTGGTTTTTCTTGTAGAATTTTTAAGCTATTTCTGTAGAACATCATGTTGTATATGAGTGGAGTCACTTTTCTTTTTTCTTTCTTTCTTTATCTCTTAGTATTGGCTAGGACAACCACTGTGATGTTGATTAGGAACAGTGAGAGAAGAACACTTGCTTTGATTCTGATATAAGAGGTGAAGTATTTACTCATTTGTTTTGAAGTGTGATTTAGGCATTGTTTTGTCTTGTTTCGTTCTTTCTTTTGCAGATGCTCATTATCAGGTTGAGAAAGTTTCCTTCTATCATTAGTTTGTGAAGTTATTTATGTCATAAAGGAATTGTTGAATTATATTAGAGGTATTGACTGTTTCTATTGAAGTGGCTATATGTTTTTCTTCTTCAGCTTATTAAGTGGCTAATTAAATTGATTTATTTTCATATGTGAAATTACATTCCTGCATTCTTGAGATAATGCCCTGATGTGTTACGCATTTCTGGATTCTACCCATAGTATTTTTTGAGTATTTTAATGTCTCTATTCATGTAGGATTTTGGGGTATAGTTTTTGTTTCTAGGAATATCTTTGTCTGGTTTCTTTGTCAGGGTAATCCTGGAGCTGAAAAGTGCACTAGGAAGTGTTATTTACCCTCTACTTTCTGGAGGGTTCTATTCTGTTGATGTTATCTTCAGCTGCTTGGTAAAATTCACTAGTGACACATCTGGGCCTAAAATTGTTTTTGTTGCTTGTTTTGGTTTTTGGTTGTCAGTGGTAGAAAGTTAGTAACTTACAATTCAATTTCTTTAATAAATATAGTATTATATTATAATGAACATAATAAATATAGAATTATTGAAATATACGATTCTAGTAATATATGTCATCTCAAGTAATCTTTAGTACCTTGTGCCATTCAAGAACTTTGTCCATTTTATCCAGATTTTAGGATTTATGAACATCAAGTTGTTTATAATATTCTCTCAATAACCTACTGATATTAGGGTGAACTGCTGGTATGTCCTTTTCTTTCTTGCTAATATTGCTTATTTTTACATTCCTTTTTCATAAAATATATTGTTAAAGCTTAGTGATTATATTGATCTTAGTAATTAGCTTTTGGTTTCATTCATTTTACTGCTTGTCTTTCTCTTTTCAAGTTTATTGCTTTTACATTTTCTTTATTATACCTTGCTTTTGTTTGGCCTGAGTTTCAGTTGCTCTTCTCATTCTAGTTTCTTAAGATGAAAATTAATATCACTTTGAGACACATTCTAATATCAGCATTTAATCGTATTACTTTCCTGTTCATTAGCCACATCACACAGATTTTGATATGTTATATTTATTTTCTTTTTTAAGGGTTCATTTATTTATTTGCAAGGAAGAGAGAGAAGGAAAGAAAGAGAGATCATGAACAGGAGAGAGGGGCAAAAGAAGAGGGAGAAGCAGGCTCCTGGCTGACAAGGGAGCTCAACATTGGGCACAAGACCAGGAACCTGGGATCATTACCTGAGCTCTAGGTACCTGCTTAACTAACTGAGCCATCCAGTTGCCCCACAGTACTTTTATTTCCAATAAAATATTTAAAATATTTTCTTTTTTAAAATATTTATTTTTATTTGTTTATTTACAGCATAACAGTGTTCATTGTTTTGGCATCACACCCAGTGCTCCATGCAGTACGTGCCCTCCCTATTACCCACTACCTGGTTCCTCAACCTCCCACTCCCCCCCACCCCCCTGCCGCCCCTTCATAACCCTCTGGTTGTTTTTCAGAGTCCATAGTCTTTCATGGTTCATCTCCCTTCCAATTTCCCTCAACTCCCTCTCCTCTCCATCTCCCCATGTCCTCCATGTTATTTGTTATGCTCCACAAATAAGTGAGACCATATGATACTTGACTCTCTCTGCTTGACTTATTTCGCTCAGCATAATTTCTTCCAGTCCTGTCCATGTTGCTACAAAATTTGGGTATTCGTCCTTTCTGATGGAGGCATAATACTCCATTGTGTATATGGACCACATCTTCCTTATCCATTCATCCGTTGAAGGGCATCTTGGTTCTTTCCACAGTTTGGCGACCATAGCCATTGCTGCAAGAAACATTGGGGTACAGTTGGCACTTCTTTTCACTACATCTGTATCTTTGGGGTAAATACCCAGCAGTGCAATTGCAGGGTCATAGGGAAGCTCTATTCTTAATTTCTTGAGGAATCTCCACACTGTTCTCCAAAGTGGCTGCACTAACTTGCACTCCCACCAACAGTGTAAGAGGATTCCCCTTTCTCCACATCCTCTCCAACACACGTTGTTTCCTGTCTTGCTAATTTTGGCCATTCTAACTGGTATTAGGTGGTATCTCAATGTTGTTTTAATTTGAATCTCCCTGATGGCTAGTGATGATGAACGTTTTTTCATGTGTCTGATAGCCATTTGTATGTCTTCATTGGAGAAGTGTCTGTTCATATCTTCTGCCCATTTTTTGATATGATTATCTGTTTTGTGTGTGTTGAGTTTGAGAAGTTCTTTATAGATCCTGGATATCAACGTTTTGTCTGTACTGTCATTTGAAAATATCTTCTCCCATTCCGTGGGTTGCCTCTTTGTTTTGTTGACTGTTTCCTTTGCTGTGCAGAAGCTTTTGATCTCGATGAAGTCCCAAAAGTTCATTTTTGCTTTTGTTTCCTTGGCCTTTGGAGACCTATCTTGAAAGAAGTTGCTGTGGCTGATATCGAAGAGGTTACTGCCTATGTTCTCCTCTAGGATTCTGATAGATTCCTGTCTCACGTTGAGGTCTTTTATCCATTTCGAGTTTATCTTTGTGTACGGTGTGAGAGAATGGTCGAGTTTCATTCTTCTACATATCGCTGTCCAGTTTCCCCAGCACCATTTATTGAAGAGACTGTCTTTTTTCCATTGAATATTTTTTCCTGTTTTGTCGAAGATTATTTGACCATAGAGTTGAGGGTCCATATCTGGGCTCTCCACTCTGTTCCACTGGTCTATGTGTCTGTTTTTATGCCAGTACCACGCTGTCTAGGTGATCACAGCTTTGTAGTAAAGCTTGAAATCGGGTAACGTGATGCTGCCAGTTTTGTTTTTGTTTTTCAACATTTCTTTAGCAATTCGGGGTCTCTTCTGACTCCATACAAATTTTAGGATTATTTGCTCCAGGTCTTTGAAAAATATCGGTGGAATTTTCATCGGAATGGCATTAAAAGTATAGATTGCTCTAGGCAGTATAGACATTTTAACAATGTTTATTCTTCTAATCCAAGAGCATGGAACAGTCTTCTATCTTTTTGTGTCTTCTTCAATTTCTTTCATGAGTATTCTGTAGTTCCTCGAGTACAGGTCCTTTACTTCTTTGGTTAGGTTTATGCCCAGGTATCTTATGGTTCTTGGTGCTATAGTAAATGGAATCGATTCTCTAATTTCCCTTTCTGTATTTTCATTTTTGGTGTATAAGAAAGCCACTGATTTCTGTACATTGACTTTGTATCCTGCCACGTTACTGAATTGCTGTATGAGTTCTAGTAGTTTGGGGGTGGAGTCTTTTGGGTTTTCCATATAAAGAATCATGTCATCTGTGAAGAGAGAGAGTTTGACTTCTTCCTTGCCAATTTGAATACCTCTTATTTCTCTTTGTTGTCTGATTGCCGTTGCTAGAACTTCTAATACTATGTTGAACAAGAGTGGTGAGAGTGGGCATCCTTGTCGTGTTCCTGATCTCCACGGGAAGGCTGCAAGCTTTTTCCCATTGAAGATGATATTTGCTGTGGGTCTTTCATAGGTAGATTTTATGAAGATCAGGAATGTTCCCTCTATCCCTATACTTTGAAGCGTTTTCATCAGGAACGGATGCTGGATTTTGTCAAATGCTTTTTCTGCATCAATTGAGAGGACCATGTGGTTCTTCTCTCTTCTCTTATTGATGTGTTCTATCACACTGATTGATTTGCGAATGTTGAACCAACCTTGCAACCCAGGGATGAATCCCACCTGGTCATGGTGGATAATCTTTTTAATGTGCTGCTGGATTCTGTTTGCTAGGATCTTGTTGAGAATCTTTGCATCCATATTCATCAGTGATATTGGTCTGAAATTCTCCTTTTTGGTAGGGTCTTTGCCCGGTTTGGGGATCAGGGTAATGCTGGCTTCATAAAAATAGTCTGGAAGTTTTCCTTCTGCTTCAATTTTTTGGAACAGCTTCAGGAGAATTGGTGTTATTTCTTCTTTGAAAGTTTGGTAGAATTCCCCAGGGAATCCGTCAGGTCCTGGGCTCTTGTTTTTTGGGAGGTTTTTGATCACTGCTTCAATCTCATTACTAGATATCGGTCTATTCAGGTTGTCAATTTCTTCCTGGTTCAATTTTGGGAGTTTGTAGCTTTCCAGGAATGCATCCATTTCATCTAGGTTGCTTAGCTTATTGGCATATAACTGTTGGTAATAGTTTCTGATGATTGTTGCTATTTCCTTGGTGTTAGTTGTGATCTCTCCCTTTTCATTCATAATTTTATTAATTTGGGCTTTCTCTCTTTTCTTTTGGATTAGTGTGGACAATGGTTTATCGATCTTATTGATTCTTTCAAAAAACCAGCTTCTAGTTTCATTGATACGTTCTACTGTATCTCTGGTTTCTACCTCATTGATCTCTGCTCTAATCTTATTTCCCTTCTTGCATGTGGAGTTGGTTTGATTTGTTGTTGATTCTCCAGTTCTTTAAGGTGTAGAGACAGCTGGTGTATTCTGGATTTTTCAATGTTTTTGAGGGAGGCTTGGATGGCTATGTATTTCCCCCTTAGAACCGCCTTTGCTGTATCCCATAGGTTTTGGACCGAGGTGTCTTCATTCTAATTGGTTTCCATGAATTGTTTAAGTTCGTCTTTGATCTCCTGGTTGATCCAAGCATTCTTAAGCAAGGTGGTCTTTAGCTTCCAGGTGTTTGAGTTCCTTCTGAACTTTTCCTTGTGATTGAGCTCCAGTTTCAAAGCATTGTGATCTGGGAATATGCAGGGAATAATGTCAGTCTTTTGGTATCGGTTGAGTCCTGCTTTGTGACCCAGTATGTGGTCTATTCTGGAGAAGGTTCCATGTGCACTTGAGAAGAATGAATATTCTGTTGTTTTAGGGTGGAATGTTCTGTATACGTCGATGAGGTCCATCTGGTCCAATGTTTCATTCAATGCTCTTATTTCTTTATTAATTTTCTGCTTTGATGATCTGTCTATTTCTGAGAGAGGCGTATTAAGTTCTCCTACTATTATTGTATTTGTATCAATATGGCTCTTTATCTTGATTAATAGTTTTCTTATGTAATTGGGTGCTCCCATATTGGGGGCATAGATATTCACAATTGTTAGATCGTCTTGGCGGATAGTACCTTTAAGAATTATGTAGTGTCCTTCTGTATCTCTGATTACAGTCTTTAGTTTAAAATCTAATTTATCTGATATGAGAATCGCTACTCCGGCCTTCTTTTGAGGCCCATTGGCATGAAAGATGCTTCTCCATCCCTTCACTTTCAGTCTGGGTGTATCCTTAGGTTCAAAATGGGTCTCTTGTAGACAACATATGGATGGGTCCTGTCGTTTTATCCAATCTGCAACCCTGTGTCGTTTTATGGGCGCATTTAGGCCATTCACATTGAGAGTGATTTTTGAGAGATAGGTTTTTATTGACATCGTGTTGCCTTTGAAGTCTTTCTGTCTATAGATTGTTTCTGTATTTCTGTTCAATGATATTCTTAGGATTTTTCCTCTCTTATAGGAGCCCCTTAATATTTCCTGCAGTGTCGCCTTGGTGGTTGCATAGTCTTTTAAGCCTTGCGGGTCTTGGAAACTCTTTATCTCTCCATCCATTTTAAATGTTAGTCTTGCTGGATAGAGTATTCTTGGTTGCATGTTCTTCTCATTTAGTACTCTGAATATATTTTGCCAGCCCTTCCTGGCTTTCCAGGTCTCTGTGGAAAGGTCTGACGTTATTCTAATGGGCTTTCCTCTGTGTGTAAGAAGCTTTTTGTCCTAGCTGCTTTTAAGAGGGTCTCTCTTGAAACAAAATTCCCCATTCTAATGATAAGGTGCCATGAGGACTTTCGAGAATCTAAAATCTTGGGAGGAAATCTTTCTGCCTCTAGTACATGAACGTTGTTTCCATTCGTGAGATTGGGAAAATTTTCATAGACAACTTCTTCCACTATATCTTCTAGACTTCTTTCTTTTTCTTCCCCTTCAGGGATTCCAATAATTCTGACGTTGGAACGTTTCATGGCATCGTTTATTTTCCTGATTCTGTTTTCGTGGCTTCTGAGCTGTTTGTTCCAGGCTTCCTCCTGATCCTTTCTCTCTATCTGTTTGTCCTCCAGATCACTAATTCTATCTTCTGTCTCAGTTACCCTAGCTTTTAGAGAATTTAGATTGGATTGGAACTCATTGAGAGCATTTTGGACATCATCCCTGGTGGCTTTCAGTTCTGCCCTAACATTGTGAACATCATCCCTGGTGGCTTTCAGTTCTGCCCTAATCAATTCTGTTTGGTCATCCATGGCTTTCTCCAACCTAGCTATTGCCTGGATAATTGTTAGTCTGAATTCATTTTCTGACATATTGTCTATGTCGATAGCCATTAGCTCTGTTGCAGTAGGCCCATCCTCTGTATTTTTCTTCTGTTGGGTATTCCTCCTCCTAGTCATTTTGGTAAGAGATGACTGAACAGATGCAGCTGGACTTATCGATTGTGGTGCAGTCAA
This sequence comes from Meles meles, assembly GCF_922984935.1. Lineage (NCBI taxonomy): Eukaryota > Metazoa > Chordata > Mammalia > Carnivora > Mustelidae > Meles > Meles meles. Next base: position 36,683,346 of record NC_060088.1, on the reverse strand, counting down.
TGTTCACCCTGGAACGCTTCTGTGCAATCAGGATTCCCCACCCAAATGAGAGAAAAATGAGAAGAAAAAGAAATAGAGAAGAAGAAAGAATAAAAAGGGGGGGGGGGGAAAGAAAAAAGGAAAAAAAAAGAGAGAGAGAGATAGGAAAAAAAGGGAAGATAAAAGAGAAGGCTCAGCCCAAATGGGCCACAAGGTAAGATTTGTGGAGTATACAAACAAAAACAGACAGACAAAAAGAGTGATAAAATTATATGACAAGAGAAAAAAATATGTATATATAAGCAAAAAAAAAAAAAAAGGGAAGAACCTCATCAGAAAGAACCCCAAGCATAAGGTTTATATATTATCAGGACAAACACAAATTCACAGAAACACTGACAGAAGGAAAAATTGGGAGAATGGTTATAGATTCTCAGTGTGGGTGAGGAAGGTTATTTTGATTCTTCCTGAAGGTATCTTGATGTTTTTGTTAAGGGACTCAACTTTCCTAAGTTACAGGGGGATTAGAAACTGGTTTGCCTATAGGGGTAGCATTGATTGGGGAAAGGGAATTACCTTGAAATTTAACTCTATATGTATAGTAGAAAATAAAAATTAAAAAAGAATAAACTAGACTAAACTAAGTTAAAATTAAAAAAGAATTAAAAAAATAGAAAAACAAAAGAAAAACACGGGTGTATGTATCAAAAAGTTCAGGTTAGAAGGTTATTAAGGAATTTGATGTACTGGAAATCTCAGTGTGATGGTAAATAGGTTAAAAAATTACCTGTATGTATAAAAAAAAAAAGAACCAGAATATTGGTAAAGAGTTAAAAATAAAAGTTGTATTTATGAAGTAGTGGTGATTGTTCTCTTGTAGTCTTTTTTTTTTTTTTTTCTTCCTTCCTGGTTGGTTTTCTGGGGGAGGGGCCTGCCACGTGGGTTTTCAGACAATGATGTTCCCTGAGTTAGGTCCTCCCGCTCCCCTCAAGGGGGTGAGCTCTTTTTTTTTTTTCAGGAAACTGTTTTTTTCAGCCTTTTGTTCTCTGGGGGTTTTTATGTTCTTTCATCTGCTTTATCTAGCCTTGACAGCTTTTGATGGTTTTTGGAGGTTTAGAGGAGAGCAAACAGCACCCGACCTCCCTCTCAGAGAGAAGCCTCAGACTGTTTTGCAAAAGCTGCTGGCAGAGTCCGTTCTGAGTCACTGTCCCTGGGGATGCAGGTGCTCCTCATTGTACCCAAAACCAGGGCAGCGGTGGCTGTCTAGGCAGCTCCAGACCGCCAGAGAGGTTCTGAGCAGAGATCGCACACTGAGATTTTCCCACTGTCCCGGGCTGGGAATGTCTGGTTTTTCAGGCTGCCAGAGCTCCAGGCTAGCGCCTATGAGCACCTATCCCAAGGGAGGGTGTGGGACACACGTGTTTCAGGATTGCCGTCTGGCCAGGCTTCCAGCCCCTCATGGGAGCCAGACCCCACTCTTTCTCGGGTGCGCTGGCGTTCAGGTGCACTGGCCACTCAGGGACGAAGACCTGATTGCTCCGCCGCACTCTCTCTGGCTCCGCACCAGGGGAGGCTGTCCTGGGTCCGGGGACTTAGGTCCCTGACCCTAACTGCCCAGGTTCCCACTATTACCCCCCGCGATCCTTTGCTGTTTGTTTTTTGAGTGCTTTAAACCAGACTCCAAGTTAATGCTGGTCCCCAGACGCAGAGCACTCTCGTGTTGGGGTGTTACTTTCTGATCGGTCACCTCTGGTAGCTCCCTCCCCCTTTTGTTTATCTTCCGATATCAGTGGGATGTTCCCAGTCTGCTTTACCTGCCACTGGCATCTTCTGCTCCTGTAGAGATCCAGACGTGTACAATTCTGATCTCAGGCTGATTTCATGGGTGGTCGGAGTTCTTTGGTAGGTAATCAGCTCACTTTAGGGTCCAGGTTGAAATGGTGCCTCCTCCTACTTCCCCGCCATCTTGACTCCCCGTCTCTTTCCTAAAATATTTTCTAATTCTCCTTGTGATTTCTACTTCAACCCATCGGTTATTTAGAAATGTGCTGTTTAGTTCCAGATCTACTGAGGAGCTGAAGGCAGATACTGTTGTTCTTTGACATCAGGTTTTTATATTTATATCATTTTCACCTTTTTTCCCCTATAATTTCTAATACTCTGCCAAACCTCCATATATTCATTCTTGATATTGATCTCTCCTACTTTAACCTGTAATATATTAATCATAATTATTTTGAATTCTATACCTGATAGTTTGAGTACCTGGTCATTTCTGAGTCCTTTCCTATTGATTATTTTGCCTCTTGACAATGGGTTATTTTCTTTCTTTCTTCCTTTTCTTTCTTCCTCTCTTTCTTTTCTTTTCTTTCTTTCTTTCTTTTAACCTGTCTTGCGACCTACTGAAGGACCATTACAAAGGAATTGCCTTTAACACACCTAACTCACAGATCCCCTAGTGTTGAGCTGCAAACCCAGGACATATTAGTTATGAAAGTTTTACAAGCAATTATATTAGTTGTTTTGGCCTTGGGAAAGAGATAACTCTTGGGAAAAACAATAGACTAACCAAAGTTTGGAAGGAAAGGCTGGGTTTTGAGATGCTTTGGGTCGTAAGACTTTGATAAGCTCTGACATATTCCTGGAAACTGAGAAAGCCATGCATTGCACAGGGCAATGCTATTATATTAGGATTGGTGTGTTTGTGATTGGTGGAGGATTTCCCTCAAAGTTTGTTTCTGCTCCCAGTTTTAGCCATTCTGTAAGTCTGTGCTGCAATAATGTTCTCTTAAGCCACTCTTGTTTCTCCCCAAGGTTAGACTCTTATGGCTTCTACTTGGTGCTTGATTTTATATAGTTTAGTTCACCTTCAAGTCAGGTAAGCTCTGTGTCGCATCAGAGGTGGGTTTCTCTCAATGTACCTGCTCCACCTTCCCAAGGTAGAAGGGAACTGTGAATTGTGTTGAAGTACATCTTATGCAGCAGAACATTTTTTTTTGCCATTCCCCAGATGTAGAAGACTTATCCATTAGTATTGGTGTAAGAAGCTGTGCTCAGAGCTGTTAGTTTCCACTTCTTCTGAGGTAGAGGGCTTTTGTTCCTGTATGGGAGTGATAGACTTAGGATTTTTAGAGAAAAGTTTGGAGATGTGTGCCTTTTCTAGGGGGAACAAATAATTTCCTGAATTCCTTCCAGTTAAAAAGGAGACCCTTTCTTGTATCTGCACCTTTTCCCTGTCTTTCTCATTAGCACCCAGTGGAAGTCCATGGATGGATAAATGCCTATCTATGAGTACAAATGTCCTTGTTTCCATAGTTACAGGGGTTCTACAGAGTGATTTTAACCTCTACCTCTACCAAGCCTTAATAAATTGAAAAAGAAATTGGCTGATTTGTTCTTACTTGTTTGCATAGTAGCGCTATCTGTTCTCATACTCTGCCAATCTGTGATAAGAAAGACCTATTTCTTGATGTTGATGTTGTTTTGTTTTGTTTTTCTTGGGGACCCCATCTCTCCTTGGATTTCAGGTTTCTAGTCTGATTTGGGGATTCAGCTGCCTGATGTGCAAAGGAAGAGTTATTTTGTGGTTTATCTGTCTAGTTTTTTCTCATTGTTATCAGGATAGTGGCAACAATTTTTTGAGAACTCCACATCCTAGTCATAAAGGGAGACTCCAGTGAATTTTTGAATCCTAAAAATATATGAAACAACTAAATGAGGGAATGGTGAAGCTAACTCTTCCACATCATGGTTTCTGTTCCTCAGCTGTGGAAATTTATGGAGGAAGTCTCTTCATGCCTTAATGATATATTTTTCTACAATATTATTCATGGACAAGACATCTATGACAGTCATTTCTTTCAGTGTATATGTCTTCTTGAGTGTGGTCGTCACCACCTAATTGAATAAAATACAGTTATCCTTTAGAAGATGGTATTTTTATTTTTATTATTTTTATCAAGTTGTAATGCTTGCCTTAGGAATTGTTCTTAAAATGTTTGTTACAAAAAAAAATGTTTGTTACATGATTACAAAAGAATGTGGAGAGTAGAGGGAAGGCCTGTGTCACTCTATACATTTTTAATTTAATATAAACATACATAAAAGTTAAATAAATAGACTATCACACATTGATGTCTCTTGTTTGCTTTCCTATCACTTGATGGATTTGGACAATTTCACCTCCAACCTCCAAACAAATAGAAATATTTTTATCATGAGAAATCAAATCTTTTCTAAATTATATGCCAGACTCCATGTGCATAATACTCATATCATTACCCTCAATTACTTTCCATATTATAATCTTATCATTTGTTGAATTATTTCTTGATTCATGTTCTTTACTCCATCTAAGCATTTTTTTTTAAATTTTCACCTTTACAGAAGGCTATCCCTGCCATATAAAATCTAAAATAAGAGCTATCCTCCCCAATATCACGATCTATTCTGCTACATTGTCCTTCAGTTTTCCTCAAAGAATATTGAAACATGACATTATATATTTTTTTTTTCACTAAGGAATATGTATTCTTTATTTCTAACACAATTACTCTAGGTTAGGAATATGAGAATGCATATACAAATGGAAATGATGACTAGAAGAAACTAGGACAAAAGCAACTGATATTTTATGTGAATCTATAAGTTTAAGTTTCAATACTAGCCCCCCAAATTGTTACATCTTTCAGTTTGCATCTGACTGTACTGAGATCTTTCTTTCAGTTTTGAGTTTGCCCAAGCAGGCTTGGTGATGGCAGACAAGAGGAGCTAAGAAAGCATTCTCAAACATTGTTCTTCTGTCAGATTCCATATTACCAATGTACCTGTTTACACCAGCAGAGATGACAGCCACTTGTTCATCAACAGCCATAAGGAAACATTGTAGTTGTTTCAAAAATTCAGTCAGAAATACACTAAGACTCAAGATTTGTGAGTTACATCATTGAGATCAGAAATGAACTAGGCAAAAATATTGACCTCATGTTAATGATGCAATTCCTCATACCTGCGACCTGGTTTAAGGCTTGATATATATAAATATATTATATAATATATAAATAAATAAATATATATAATATATATATAAATATATGAATGTATAAATATACAATAATATAATAAAATAAGTATAATATATTTATATATTATTTATGTACAATAAGTATATTATGTATGTATAATACATATATAATATGTATATTATATATGCATATATATGTATATATACATATATAGGATAGATTTTCTTTTATATATTTTATATATTTTTTTCTTTTATACATATATAGATTTTATTCATATACATGTATTATTTTATACATATATAAGTTTTTCTTTTCTTTTATACATATATATGCATATACATATAAAAGATGTATACATATGAAATATATATGTATGAAATATATTATATATATATTATGTATATATATTATGTATGATATGTATAATATATTATGTATATATATAATGTATGATATGTATAATATATATTATATATATTATGTATTGTATATATGTATAAAAGATATAAAATATAAAATATATACATATATGTATAAAAGAAAATCTATCCTTTCTGAATCCATTCAGGCCTCCTTATCATACTCTCCAATGATACACATAAAAGACAGTCTGGCTCACAGATCCAGAGAATTTTATATATACCATGAACCCTGTGGACCCTGTGAGTATGCTGCCATTGATTCAGGTATGACATGGAAAATAAGACTTTCATAAAGACTATAGCAATGAACTACAAATGACCATGACAGATCCATATTGAGGCTTACAGCAGTTACTCTGTTCTTGATTTCAGAATAACTGTTATCACCAGAAAAACTCCTTTACATAGTGATCAATGCACACTCTATAAAACCAAACTTCCTGGATTGGATCCTGGGTGAATAATTCTAGGGAGACTATTTAATTTTTCTTTGCTTCAGTTTCTCATCTCAAAATGGGAATAATAATAATACATATCTCAGTGCTATTACAGGATTAAGTTAGTCAACATATGCAATGTGCTGAGAATAATGTCTGAGGTATAGAAAACCTTCAACAAATGTGAACTCTTGTTAATATCACCTTATAAGAAACAGAGAGCATCCTTTACCAAAATGCTGACTTTTAATGTTGAACTCTCAGAAAGAGTTCGTTCTTTGTTAGCACTTCAGGATATGAAGTGCTAGCAATTAATTTGGAGTTTACAATCTTCCCAGGCTTCTTGGCATCTCATAATATCTAAAGTCCATTTGTGTTTTGTCAGTGCATAATATGCACGCAACAAAACTCTTCAGTTGTAAACCAACTTGATAACTTTCTCATTTCTTATATGCTGCTTAGACATCCTGGCACCAATAACATCTCCTTAATAAAAACATAAACAAAATCCAGGTCTAAAAAAGATGCATGAAATCAAGAGAACTATGGTCAAAAAGCCATGTCTGCACTTAAAAAATGATATAAGCCTATTATATACATATTTGCACCCTTTGTTATGTACATAATTCTTATAAAGTTGTGACTTTTGGAACTCCATTTGGTGGACTAGCTTATCTTCAGGAAGGGCCAGCTTGAATCAAATGGTCATATCTTTTTACATTACTTATAGTAATTTGCCCTAAGTCCTACTACATACATGCATTCTTATGCATTGGCAACACTGTTAAGATTCAGTCCCTCTAATTTAAGGAGTTACACATTTTTTAGAAGGATGATATTAATGTATATGAAATAAGATCAGAATGTTTAAAATAAACGCACAAATTGTGATAACATTTATTACTAGTATCCATATTTTCTTAAAAGCAGCATGTCCATGTGGCCTGGAGAATACAGGGAACAGCACACCAGGGAGCTGCTCTGAAGGAGTAGACCTCGGATTCGATTCAGAACTCACTTCCTGTCCAGGATAGCATGCCTCATATCTTATCTCTAGCTACTTTTGAACATTACTATTGACCCATCACTGCCATATGCTGCTTATTTTTTTCCTTTCCAAATGTAAATATTTCTGAGTATTTTAATGCACCTGTACTACCATAGGGTATGTGGTGGACATATAATTTGTCTTTTTGGTTCTTAAATATGTAAATCAAGAGCAACCATGTTCTGATCTGATATAGATATAGAATATCATAATATTAACGTGTTGATCTTATATGTTGAGTTTTCTTTCTTGAGGAGGACATGAGTATATTTTGTGGGCATATTTGATGGACAAGAGTGGAAAGTCAATATTTGTGACAAGCAGAGTAAACTGCAGTAGCCTTTATACATTTTCAAAAGGTTAGCTGCTGCTCTTTTTGGAAGGACATCCTAATTCTATGATATCAGGCTTGGCCATGGGATTTCCTCTGTCTTTTAATGTGAAAAGGCATCCTTTTCATGTAATAAGCAAACATCACAACCCTTCAGTTGTAGACCAGTTTAGTGACATCAGGCGTCACCTAGTGGCTTGCTTTGTCCAGAGGAATGTGAACTGATGTAAATGTTGCAATTAGAGCAAAAGCTTTAACAACACTTACCATTTTGTTTAATATTACTTCCACAAGAAGAATGTCATTGTCCCAGGTGAGACTGCTCTCTCAATTTGAGGTCAGAATTGAGATTATGTAGAGAATCACAGAGCTACTGATATTAGAGCAGCGTGAGTGTTGTTGTTGTTGTTGTTGTTGTTGTTGTTGTAAACTACTAAGAACTAGGAATTGCTTCTTACTCTACTATGACTTAGACAAAGCTGACTGATACAGAGTCGTTGAATTTGTTTTGGTGGTAGGAAAGACGTATCCTCATATAACATTTGCAGATATGAGTGAAGAATACTGCAACATGTTTTGGGGGAGCATGAAGGAGGTAAGTTTGAGTAGAACAGAAGTGTTACAAAGTAATGAGTTATGAGCATTTTATGTAGGTCTTTTTTGGGTAATGGGAAATCTGAAAACACGTCACTGTATTTTATATTTGGTCTGGTAATGATGATGGATATTTAGCCTTTCATTCAGGGATTCATAAGATGAAAACCCATGTAATTATTTCTTTTGGATGTTAAATATAATCAGAAAACTTGGATGAGAAAGCAACAGAAATCCTGGAAAAGCTAACGAATGGACCACATTTCAACCATAGTCAAACTGTCATTTGACTATGATTGAAATGTGGTCCATAACTGTGGAGCTAGGAAGAAGGTGAAGAAAAAAATTTATAAAAAATAAAATAGATAAAATAAATTTAAAAATTTATAAATAAAACTATGGAGTTCTCTATATTTACAGAATATAATGAATAAATAAGAGGAATTGGTCAAACGTATCTTTATAGCTTCAAATCTGAGGGGCGGGGACAATGGAAACACTATTAACAGGGACAGGTAAATTAGAAAAAAAGGCTAATTCTGAGTGAAAACTTTGTGTTTGGAGTAAATATCTTTTTAAAATTTTTTTGATAAACCATTCAATGAAAATTTGGATCAGAGAGAGGTCAGGTCCCTTGATAGAATTTTTTGAGTTGTCCTCATAGAGATTATCACTGAAGGCAAGAAAATGAATGAGTCTTCTCCAATGAAATAGAGAAAAATAAAAGAAGGTTAAGAAAGAAGTTATGTTAGGGGGTTGGAACTAGAGATGTTATAGGATCAAGACGTTGGATATGAACTTATACTAGACATAGGAATTTTCAAAGCAGTCTACGGCCATCCCACCCTGAATGCGCCTGATCTCGTCTGATCTCGGAAGCTAAGCAGGGTCGGGCCTGGTTAGTACTTGGATGGGAGGAATTTTCAAAGCATTACCTTTCACCCCAAAGGTAGTTTATTTAGGATTATTTGAAGCAGGGAAAGGCAAGAATAGAGAGGATAGGTAAAATTCATTAGGAACATCAATGCTCATGGTCTAAGCAAAGAGTTATTTACTGATGAAAAATTGAGATTGATGAAGTTTAAGGATATCATACAATAAACATTTAAAGTCAAATTTTCTCAGAAAAGAGAAAAGTGAGAAGTATAGAAAGAAGCAGGGACTTTGAAAAATGAGAAATGGATGGGCTGGGGGACACAGGTGGGGGGATTAAGTTGCCTTTAGGTGGGATAAATGCTTTTGATTTACTTGCCTGGGTGAGCTGGTGTGAAAATAAGAAAAATAGCCATCATGTTTGGTCCTTCACTATGTGTGTGAGAGGTATTATGTCATTTAATACACCAAATAACTTTACTGGGTAAGTGGTGCTTATTATAATCCCCATTACAAGGAATAAGCAAGGCAGTAAAAGTAAGAAGAATTAACGTAGCTCACTAGTAAGTGACAGAAAAGAAAGTCAAACTCATGAATTTGGATTCAGAATCAGCATCCTAAACCACTACATTTAGAATGGAAGTTATCAGAGTTGAATTTGAACCAAGGAAAAGTGGGTGTGACCATTATAACAAGGAAATTGAGGGTACTAGCAGCATTTTAAACAAAATGTCATTAGATGCATATATCCCATCTAGTTCCTACCATTTCAAATACTGGAACATTTCACAATAAAATAAATACTTTAAAAAATTCAGTAAGTGATTTAGCTTAACTCCTCACCATTTATGATTCATCTGTAGTATTTCATTTGGTCCTTACAGCAACCTATGTAAAATGTATTATTGAATTTTTTTTTCAACAAGTGAGATGACCTAAGAGGAGAGGAGGAAGAAGTTGATTTTGTCAAAGTTACTCTGATAGAATGTGGCAGAGATGGAGCTCACACCTAGGTAATCCCTTCACTTGATCCCATCAAACTTGATGTTCTTACTACTTTGCTAACTAATTTCTACCAAGCACCTATTCTTTTGAAAATTACAGCGTCAATACACACCTAGCATTTGATAAAGTCCTCTAAGTTTCTCTCATTATTCCTGAAGAAGGCATAACATAAGAATTAGAGATATCAGGGCACCTGGGTGGCTCAGATGGTTTAGTATCTGCCTTCTGCTCAGGTCATGATACCAGGGTCCTGGGATCAAGCCCTGCATGGGGATCTGTGCTCAGAAGAGAGCCTGCTTCTCCCTCTCCTTCTGCTGCTCCCCTTGCTTGTGCTGTCTCGCTGTCTCTGTCAATTAATAAATCAAATATTTTAAAAATAATCAGAGAAATCTAACTCTCCATGAGACAGGTCTCCATGCTAGAGTGACTTTCTGATTTCTCCACTCTCTGCACAAATTCCATTCACTGTATTGAATCCAGAAACACTAATAGTTCGCTCATAGGGAATGCTTCAGACCTATTTCTCTATTACTTTTGAGAACCTGTTCCCTGAGGTGGTAACAAAGCTCCTGCACAGCCATTTCATCTTCCCATTCAAAATATAAAGTATGTTTTAGCTTTGAAGTTGAGCATCACTAGGGATGGAAAGGCATCATTTTCCCCATGTTCTATGAGTCATGTATTTTCACAAAGTCCAACTTGTAATATTTGATCACAATGTTGTAACAGCTTTCCTTCAATATTATTCTTGTTGCATAAGTTAATAGGAATAATTTTAGCTATAATTAAAAATAACATTTTAGCTCCCATTATTCCATGGGGCACTTTACAAATTATTTTTGTTTACTTCAATCCTGCACTGTGAAGTTACCCACAAATATTTGGATTTTCTTCAAAACATAATGCATTATTTGTTAAGTATCTAGTAAAGAAAAATAAAATTCATCACTGTTACTCTTAGTTTTTTCTTTTCCCCAGATTACCTAAATGACTTAGCTTATTAAACCACCATAGCTTACTTTGGAAAAGGCCTGAAGAGTTTGTCTGTTGAATTGAACACAGATGTTCAGTTTTCCTGAATAATAATCCATGGAAGTGAACAGCCATAAGCAGATGTTACATAGTAGTATCCTGTTCAGAGATCTGCTATGCTGATTGTTCAGTTATCCATACCGTAGCTCTCTTCCTGGGAGATGGTAGATGAGACTCCAACAGTTTCCTATTGCCACAGTTGATTAGAACAAAAAAATCTCCATTCATGCGTAGCATAATCTAAGTAGAGTTGGATTTGAGAAGACTTCTTCTCCCTTCCTCCTCCTCCTTCTCCTCGTCCTCCTCCTCCTCCTCCTCTTCCTCCTCCTTCTTCTTCTTCTTCTTCTTCTTCTTCTTCTTCTTCTTCTTCTTCTTCTTCTTCTTCTTCTTCTTCTTCTTCTTCTTCCTCCTCCTCCTCCTCCTTCTTCTTCTTCTTCTTCTTCTTCTTCTTCTTCTTCTTCTTCTTCTTCTTCTTCTTCTTCTTCTTCTTCTCCTTTTTGGTATAAAAACATAAACACCTTTTCTTTTTTAAAAGTAAACTTTACACCCAGCGCAGTGCTTGAACTGAAAGACCCTGAGATCAAGAGTCAAATGTTGTACTGACTGAACAAGACAGGGTAACCCTAAATTTCTGGATATAGATTCTTAATCTCCTATGATCACCATCTGGCATATCATAAGCAAACGTGTGTGGTGTTTTCATCTCTTTTTCTATGTAATTTCTTTTCTCATCAGTTATTTTCACTATTTCACTATGACTAGCAGAGTAAATACTTGTGAAATCTGTGAGGTAATGAGTGAGTGAATGAATGAATGAATTAAAAATGCTTTACCCTTTCTGCCATCCCCTGAAGGGCATTTCCCAACTGTGTTTGCTATCTGTGCTATTCTCTTTCAATCATGCCCCAACCTGTGATTGCAGTTGACTCATCCCCTCAACCCCCAACCTGTAGAGGAGTGTCTCCAGAAGCTATCTGTTGTCTGTTGTCTCCTCACATTTCACATGCTTGGGGGGGTGCTTTCTGTTATTTTGTGTTCTATGGAATACTCCATATCACAGTGACTTCTAGTAGATGCTGAGAAATATGTCTAAACCTTTCATTTAAATTCTTCAATTTTGTTTTACTATTTCAGTGTTGCAGTCCGATCCCCCCTTCTGAGTCTTTAGATTTTGAAATTCTACCCCCACTGAAGTCTACAGAAGTCTTTGAGCAGTTTGCGTCTATCACCGTGTCTAATTCTCACTGTCACTTTAGGATGTACACATAAGAAAACAGATTCCAGTGGGGTGGACAGTGGCTCAACCCTGTAGCTGAGATGGTTGAACCTGATTTCAAAGGGGTCTGTTTCTGCCAAAGCAGATGTTTTTCCACCCTGCTGTGCATCACCACCTGGCCCAGTTTTTGCCCCCTTCTGGCTTCATGTATTTGAAAGACCAAAACACTCACTGATGAAATGCCTTGAAATAGATCACTCTCTCATAAGAAGTACGAACAATCCCGTTAAGTTTTCTTGCCCTTGTTTTGCCATGAGGACTTTCAAATGACTCCTTAATGAAGGAGCTGCATGCAGTGGTGGGAACTGTCATGTGCACACATGGATTGGCACTTTGCAATGCTTAATTATACGTGTCTTGCTTCCCAATATTGTTCAAATCCCCTCTGGTTATTTTCATCTTCTGTTCTCTTATTTTTGCTGCACTAATGGCATTCTCCATCTTCTTCCTCTCCAAAGCAAGTCAAGCATTACCAGTAGCTTGGCCTGCACTTTGACGTTTTCAATATCATCTCCTTCTCTCTCATTTGATGGCACTATTCCTCTTGCCAAAGCTTTCCTGGAGAACCCTTTATAGATTTTAAATATTCTCGTCTTTGGTTTGTCCGCTACTGTCAAAATGAGTTATCTGCAGAAGGCACTTAGGCTTACTAATTAACCTTTGATAGCATCTCTTTTTCACATCATTTCCATTTGTCTTCTCTCTGATTTGTTATTTATTTTCTTTTGAGAGGGTCTATAGAGCACACATGAAAATAAAGGACTGTGTGGGTAGACTTGCCTCCTGCTGCTTGTCACATTAATTTATTTCTTCTCCCACCCACCCAGCATTAGAATATGGGTAACTTTGATATATAACATCCTCACTTATTTTCGCAGCTTATCTGCCAAACACTATTTTGGGTCCAGGTTTACAAAAATAATCATTGTAGTTTAACACCAAAGCCATTTTTTGAATAAACTAATAATTTTCTCACCTCTCTATTTTGGCCTGTTTCAGATCTCCTCTGAAGTTCACAATCAGCCATTTTTGAATGTCAGACACATCACTTGTCCTGTGTGTCATACCTTCTGCTAAGCTTGCCAACCTTTGCAGCAACATGTCTATGTAAATCCTCTGATCAGTACTCAGATACACTCCTGGTTTCTGGGTTCTAATGCCTTTCTTCTCTCCTTTGTAATTATTATTGGTAGTTTTCCTTGTTCTGACCTGTTGCCCTTTTATTCACATACCTTTAATCCAAAAGCTTTTTAGAATTCCTTTCGTTTAAAGAGCTGAAACGCTCAGCGGAGAACCATCAAATGTCACACCCAACAGAAAGATCACATTCTACCTTAATCACTCTGTGCAGTATTTGAGTTTATATATTTGCCATAAAATAATTTTTAACTTCTCTTGGGGAAGGTATGTGCTATGGTGAGTGCTATGAAGTTTGTAAACCTAGCGATTCACAGGCCTGTACCCCTGGGGCTAATAATATATTATATGTTAATAAAAATAAAAAAATAAAAAATATATTTTTTAACTTCTTGATTAATTCCTTGCCATTGGCACATAGTATTTCTGTTTTATGTAACATATCATTTTCTCTCTTTAATAATTCTTTTTTATACTCTTACTGTTTATTTTTAATATGTGAAAAACCAATCCTAATTTCCTTTTCTTTGCACATTCCATATTTCCTGTGTGACAATTAATTCTTGTCTGAACTTTTCTTTATACTTTCTACCTTGATGTTATAGACAGATTTTTTCACCTGCATTCAGATTTTTGCTATGTTAGCTTTAAATTATTTTCTCTCCTTTGCTGTTCTGTTCTTATGTTCTCCATCAAAAGTTTCTGTAGTCTTATGGAATATTGACTTTCTCCTTGAAAGACTTGTCTCTACTCAGCCCCTTTCAGAACCATTCTTCATATCACTCATAAGTTCTTCACTCACTCTCTGGCATCTTAAAAGGGACATCCATCATTCACTCTCTTAATCCAGCTTCCTAGAAAGCAACTCATACTCTGTTTACCATTATATTTTAATTTTTTTTTGCTCTAAAACTATCCAACAAAAACCTTTATAGACTTTATTCAAAGGGAATATAGAATGCTATGGATAATTTAAAAAAAAAAGGAAAAGACTGAAATAGAGAGGCAGGTTTCCCATGAATTCTCCCTGGAATTGTTCTGCCTGCAAGGTTGTGGCCCATTCAGATACTCAGGCACTTTTTACTGTAAGTGGGGCTTTGGAAGGTGGTTTGGACATTACCTTTTTGGACAGAGAAGAAGAGGGTCTGCAGCTCTAGCTGCAGTCTGGACAAAAGTCTGGACTTTGTTATATTAAATCTTAGGGCTCATCCTCATCATCATCCCCTTCAGGTGCAGTGAACTTTATGTTATTCCTCAAACCTTATTCTCTGTCACCCCAGGGCCTTCATGCTGTTTCCTTTCCCTGCAAAATTTTGATCTCTCATCCCATCATCCAGTCATCATACTTGATGCATCAGGCTTCAGTTTAGATGGGTCTTTCCTGTTCTCATTCTTTGGGTTAGAGAGTTCTCATATGTGTTCTCATTAACACCTTAAATACAACCCAGTGTAGCTTTTGCCATACTTTATTATAACTATTTGGTTCCTTGTGCCAGTCTTTAAGTTTTCTGAGAACACATGCGAATCTCAGAGTCATCTTCAACATGATGCCTAGAGGTACAATCTTGCTACCTATGACTTTTACTGGCTCACAGTCTTAGGAGAGTGACCCACCTCAGACCCTCATTTACTCACCTATACAGCAGGGGTGTTATTATACTTGTCTCGTTATTTTGTGTTTCTGACAATCAAATGTTTAGAAAAATTCCCAGCCTGATTCATAGTGGGTACTCTGTAAAGTTGGCTAAAAAGCCTACTACAACAGCAGTTCTTCATAATTTTATATATTTATATATAATAAATCATAATATCATATTATAGGTTATTGTATATGCTATATATTACTCTATAATTTATATTATATATAAATATATGTATATTTATATATATAAAATCATATTATAGGTTATTGTATATGCTATATATTACTCTATGATTTTATATTATTATTATTAGTCACAGACTTATTCCCAGGATATGTAGCACAATATTGACCATAGAATAGTACTAAATCAATGTTTGTTGAATAAATGAAACAAAGAAAAATGTATCCAAATCTGAATATTCCACAGTCCACTTTTAAAAATAAGATTAATTTATTTATTTTAGAAAGAAAGAGTGAGAGTGGGAAGTGCACATGAACATGGGAAGGGCAGAGGGAGAAGGAGAGAATCTCAAGCAGATTCCATGCTGCCATGGGGCTCATCTCACAATCCTGAGATCATATCCTGAGACAAAATCTAGAGTCAGATGCTAAAGCAATTCATCCTGCCAGGTGTCGCTTCCACAATCCATTCGTGCAATGCAATGAATATTGCATTCTTCGACTTGATCTCCAAACAAATCTTGCAAGGTGGTATAAGGAAGGTATAAGCCATAGGTATTTTAAAGAAGTGTATTTTTTAAAAGATTTTATTTATTTATTTGACAGAAATATCACAAGTAGGCAGAGAGGCAGGCAAAGGGAGAGGGGGAAGCAGGGTCCCCACTGAGCAGAGATCCTGATGTGGAGCTCAATCCCAGGGACTCCAAGATCATGACCTGAGCTGAAGGCCAGGGCTTATACCACTGAGCCACCCAGGTGCCCCAGAAGTGTATTTTCTTTTGTAATGCTAATAGTATGGTGTTTTCTATATACTAATAATAAATGATAATAGGAATAAAAATTCTAGTAAAAAATAACATTTATTGAGCCCTTCCTATCTGCCAAGCCTTGTTCCACGAATTTTACATACATAAATCCGCTTAGGTTTTACAAAAAGCCCATAAGTACTATGTGTATTTCCACTTCATAAATGAAGAAGCTGGGTAATAGATCCTAACAGTTGCTTATTATTAAACATATGTTGAATAAAAATATAAAACTATGCATATTATTGTTAATATAATCTGATAAAAATGGCTAATTTTCAATATAGTAGGTAATACATGCTCCAAGGAGGGAAAGAGAGTCATGATATGTGACATTCTGAATTGTGGCCTCTGACACTGTCTAAATACTTTACACGTATTGTCTAATGTAGGTCTCAAATTATTTTCATAGTTCTTATTATTGGCTCGGTTTTATAGAAAAGGAAACGTAGGTTCAGATGGAATCAATATGTGATTCAAGGTCACAGACCTATCAACTGAAAAAGGAAATTCAAGAAATCAATAACAAACATGAAAAATTCAACCTTAGTAGTTAAGAAATGCAAACTAGTAAAAAAGAAATACTATTTTCGTTATCAAATCAAGCAAAATTTGAAAAACAATATTGGCTAATGATAATAAAATGGTTATAGAACTTACATAGCCAAGAAGAGTTTTAAATGTGACAAACTGTATGATGAATACTTTGGGAATATATATATATATGTGTGTGTGTGTATATATATATATATATTTTTTTAAACCTTTTTACCCCCTTTCTTCTCGCACTGATTTTGGGTTCCCTCTAATTTTAGTAGCATACTTTTTATGGTGTCTTTGTCACCCTTTTAGTATTTTGTTCTATCATTCATATATTTTTATCTATATAAAATGACAAGGTGGAAAAACTCACCACAGAAAACAAAACAAAACAAAAAAAACAAACAAACAAAAAACAAGAGGCAGTAACGAAATCTAGGGACCTAATCAATATAGACATTGATAATATGTCAGATTAGAGTTCAGAATGAAGATTCTCAAGGTGTTAGATGGGCTCAAAAAAAGCATAGAAGATATTAGGGAAATGCTGTCTGGAGAAATAAAAGCCCTTACTGGAGAAATAAAAGAATTAAAATCTGCCCAAGCTGAAATAAAAAAAAATCTTTTATGAGGTGCAATAAAAAAATGGAGGCTCTTCATCCCTTCCTGATCAAAACTCTTCAAAGTGTAGGGATAGAGGGCACATACCTCAATATTATCAAAGCCATCTATGAAAAACCCACCGCAAATATCATTCTCAATGGAGAAAAACTGAAAGCTTTTCCGTTAAGGTCAGGAACACGGCAGGGATGTCCATTATCACCACTGCTATTCAACATAGTACTAGAAGTCCTAGCCTCAGCAATCAGACAACAAAAAGAAATTAAAGGCATCCAAATTGGTAAAGAAGAAGTCAAACTATCACTCTTCGCAGATGATATGATACTATATGTGGAAAACCCAAAAGACTCCACTCCAAAACTGCTAGAACTTGTACAGGAATTCAGTAAAGTGTCAGGATATAAAATCAATGCACAGAAATCAGTTGCATTTCTGTACACCAACAACAAGACTGAAGAAAGAGAAATTAAGGAGTCCATCCCATTTACAATTGTACCCAAAACTATAAGATACCTAGGAATAAACCTAATCAAAGAGACTAAGAATCTATACACAGAAAATTATAAAGTACTCATGAAAGAAATTGAGGAAGACACAAAGAAATGGAAAAATGTTCCATGCTCCTGGGTTGGAAGAATAAATATTGTGAAAATGTCCATGCTACCTAAAGCAATCTACACATTTAATGCAATCCCTATCAAAATACCATCCATTTTTTTCAAAGAAATGGAACAATTAATCCTAAAATTTATATGGAACCAGAAAAGACCTCGAATAGCCAAAGGAATATTGAAGAACAAAGCCAAAGTTGGTGGCATCACAATTCCGGACTTCAAGCTCTATTACAAAGCTGTCATCATCAAGACAGCATGGTACTGGCACAAAAACAGACACATAGATCAGTGGAACAGAATAGAGAGCCCCGAAATCGACCCTCAACTCTATGGTCAACTCATCTTCGACAAAGCAGGAAAGAATGTCCAATGGAAAAAAGACAGCCTCTTCAATAAATGGTGCTGGGAAAATTGGACAGCCACATGCAGAAAAATGAAATTGGACCACTTCCTTACACCACACACGAAAATAGACTCCAAATGGATGAAGGACCTCAATGTGAGAAAGGAATCCATCCAAATCCTTGAGGAGAATGCAGGCAGCAACCTCTTTGACCTCAGCCACAGCAACATCTTCCTAGGAACAACGGCAAAGGCAAGGGAAGCAAGGGCAAAAATGAACTATTGGGATTTCATCAAGATCAAAAGCTTTTGCACAGCAAAGGAAACAGTTAACAAAACCAAAAGAAAACTGACAGAATGGGAGAAGTTATTTGCAAACGACATATCAGATAAAGGGCTAGTATCCAAAATCTATAAGGAACTTAGCAAACTCAACACCCAAAGAACAAACAATCCAATCAAGAAATGGGCAGAGGACATGAACAGACATTTCTGCAAAGAAGACATCCAGATGGCCAACAGACACGTGAAAAAGTGCTCCACGTCACTCGGCATCAGGGAAATACAAATCAAAACCACAATGAGATATCACCTCACACCAGTCAGAATGGCTAAAATTAACAAGTCAGGAAATGACAGATGCTGGCGAGGATGCGGAGAAAGGGGAACCCTCCTCCACTGTTGGTGGGAATGCAAGCTGGTGCAACCACTCTGGAAAACAGCATGGAGGTTCCTCAAAATGTTGAAAATAGAACTACCCTATGACCCAGCAATTGCACTACTGGGTATTTACCCTAAAGATACAAACATAGTGATCCGAAGGGGCACGTGTACCCAAATGTTTATAGCAGCAATGTCTACAATAGCCAAAATATGGAAAGAACCTAGATGTCCATCAACAGATGAATGGATAAAGAAGATGTGGTATATATACACAATGGAATACTATGCAGCCATCAAAAGAAATGAAATCTTGCCATTTGCGACGACATGGATGGAACTAGAGCGTATCATGCTTAGTGAAATAAGTCAATCGGAGAAAGACAACTATCATATGATCTCCCTGATATGAGGACATGGAGAAGCAACATGGGGGGGTAGGGGGATAGGAGAAGAATAAATGAAACAAGATGGGATTGGGAGGGAGACAAACCATAAATGACTCTTAATCTCACAAAACAAACTGGGGGTTGCTGGGGGGAGGTGGGATTGGGAGAGGGGGAGGGGGCTATGGACATTGGGGAGGGGAGGCTAACCATAAGAGACTATGGACTCTGAAAAACAACCTGAGGGTTTTGAAGGGTCAGGGGTGGGGGTAGGGGCAACCTGAGGGTTTTGAAGGGTCAAGGGTGGGAGGTTGGGGGTACAGGTGGTGGGTAATGGGGAGGGCACGTTTTGCATGGAGCACTGGGTGTTGCGCAAAAAGAATTAATACTGTTACGCTGAAAAAAATAAATAAAATGAGAAAAAAAATGGAGGCTCTTACTGCATGGATAAATGAGGCAGAGGAGAGAATTAATGATATAGAAGACCAAATGATGGAGAATAAAGAAGCTAAGCAAAAGAGAGACAAATAAGAACTGGACCATGAGGAGAGAATTAGAGATAAATGATATCATAAGAGGAAAAAAAAATAGAATAATTGGGATTCCAGAAGAAGAAGAGACAGGGGGACAGAAGGGATATTGGAGAGAATTATTATAGAGAATTTTTTTAATATGGCAATGGAAACAAGCATCAAATCCAAGAAGCACAGAGAACCCCCTTCAATGTCAATAAAAATAGGACAACACCCTGTCATCTACTAGTAAAACTTACAAGTCTTAGTGACAAAGAGAAAATCCTGAAAGCAGCTCAGGACAAGAAGTCTGTAACATACAATGTTAAAAATATTATTTTGTCAGCAGACTTACCCACAGAGACCTGGCAGGCCAGAAAGAACTGGCATGGTATATTCAGATCACTAAATGAGGAAAACATGCAGCCAAGAATACTATATCCAGCTAGGCTATCATTGAAAATACAAGGAGAGATGAAAAACTTCCAGGACAAACAAAAACTAAAGGAATTTGTAAACACCAAACCAGCCCTACGGGAAATATTGAAAGGGGTCCTCTAAGCAAAGAGAGAGCCTAGAAGTAGTAGACCAGAAAGGAACAGAGACAATATACAGTAACAGTCACCTTATAGGCAATACACTGGCACTAAATTCATATCTTTCAATATTACCCTGAATGTACCCTTTCAATAGTTGCCCTGAATGTAAATGGGCTAAATCCCCAATCAAAAGAAACAGTATATCAGAATGGATACTAAAATAAAACCCATCAATATGTGGTCTACAAGAACCTCATTTTAGCCCACAGACACCTACAGATTTAAAGTGTGGGGTTAGAAAACAACTTGCCATGCTAAGAGACATCAAAAGAAAGCTGGGATGGAAATCCTCATATCAGATCAATTTGATTTTAAACCAAAGACTAAAATAAGAGATGAGGAAGGACACTATATAATACTCAACAGGTCTTCCCTACAAGAATATCTAACAATTTTAAATATCTATGCCCCTAACATGGGAGCAGTCAATTATATAAACCAATTAATAACAAAATCCAAGAAACACATCAACAATAATACAATAATAGTAGGGGACTTTAACATCCAACTCACTGAAATGGACAGATCATCCAAGAAAAATATCAACAAGGAAATAAAGGCCTTAAATGACACGCTGGACTAGATGGACATCACAGATATATTTAGAACATTCCATCCCAAAGCAACTGAATACACATTCTTCTCAAGTGCACATGGAACATTTTCTAGAATAGATCACATCCTGGTTCACAAAGCAGGTCTCATCCAGTACCAAAAGACTGAGGTCATTCCCGCATATTTTAAGACCACAAAGCTCTGAAGCTAGAGCTCAATCACAAGAGGAAAGTTGGAAAGAAATGGAATACACGGAGGTGAAAGATCATCCTATTAAAGGATGAATGGGTCAATCAGGAAATTAGAGAAGAATAGAAAAAAATCATGGAAACAAATGATAATGAAAACACAGCTGTTCAAAATCTGTGGGACTCAGCCAAGGAAGTCTTGAGAGGAATGTATATAAATATTCAAGCCTTTCTCAAGAAACAAGAAAGGTTTCAAATACACAAACTAACCCTACACTTAAAGGAGCTGGAGAAAGAACAGCAAAGAAATCCTAAACCCAGCCAGAGAAGATAAATAATAAAAATCAGAGCAGAAATCAATGAAATAGAAACAAACAAACAAACAAACAAACAAACAGTAGAAGGAATCAATGAAACTAAGAGCTAGTTCTTTGAAAGAATTAATATGTTTGATAAATCCCTGGTCAGACTTATCAAAAAGAAAGAGAAAGGAACCAAAATAGACAAAATCATAAATGAAAGGGGAAAGAGCACATGCAACACCAAAGAAATAGAAACAAGTATGAGAACATAGCAGAGCAACTATACGCCAGCAAGTTTGAGAATCTAGAAGAAATGGATGCATTCCTAGAGACATAAACTACCACAACTGAACAAAGAAGAAATAGAAAACCTGAACTGACCCATAACCAGTAAGTAGATTGAAACAGTCATCACTAATCTCCCAACAAACAAGAGCCCAGGGCCAGATGGCTTCCCAGGGAAATTCTACCAAATATTTAAAGAATAATTAATACCTATTCTTCTGAAAATGTTCCCCACCAAAAAAAAGAAAAAAGGAAAAACTTCCAAACTCATTTTATGAGGTCAGCATCACCCTGATCCCCTGATCCCAAAAGCAGACAAAGATCACATCAAAATGGAAAATTAAAGACCAATATCCTTGATGAACACAGATGTCAAAATTCTCACCAAAATACTAGTCAATAGGATCCAAAAGTACATTAAAAGGATTATTCACCACCACCAAGTGGGATTTATTCCAGGGCTGCCGGATGGTTCAACATCCACAAATCAATGTGATACAATACATTAATAAAAGAAAGAACAAGAAACATATGATACTCTCAATAGATGCTGAAAAAGCATGTGACCAAGTACAGCATCCTTTCTTGATCAAAAGTCTTCAAAGTGTGGGGATAGAGTGTGCCTACCTCACCTTCTATGAAAAACCCACAGAGAATATCACTATCAATGGGGAAAAACTGACAGCTTTTCCCCTTAGTTCAGGAGCACAGGAGGGATGTCCATTATCACCACTGCAATTCGATATAGTACTAGAAGTCCTAGCCTCAGCAATCAGACAACAAAAAGAAATTAAAGGCATCCAAATCAGCAAAGAAGAAATCAAACTATCACTCTTTGCAGATGATATAATGCTCTATGTGGAAAGCCCAAAAGACCCTGTTCCAAATGTGCTAGAACTTGTACAGAAATTCAGTAAAGTATCAAGATATAAAATCGATGCACAGAAATCAGTTGCCTTTCTTTACAACAACAACAAGACAGAAGAAAGACAAATTAAGGAGTCAATCCCATTTATAATTGCAGCCAAAATCATAAGATAACTAGGAATAACCCTAAACAAAGATGTAAACAAAGAATCTGTGCTCAAAAAACTATAAAGTACTCATGAAAGAAATTGAGGAAGACACAAAGAAATGGAAAAAATGTTCCTTGCTCATGGATTGGAAGAACACATATTGTGAAAATGTCTATGCTACCTAAAGCAATCTGCACATTTAATGCAATCCCTATCAAAATACAATTTTTTTCCAAAGAAATGGAACAAATAATCCAAAAATTTTATGGAACCAGAAAAGACCTTGAATAGCCAGAGGAATGTTGAAAAGGAAAGCCAAAGTTGGTGGCGTCACAATTCCAGACTTCAAGCTCTATTACAAAGCTGTCATCATCAAGATAGATTGATGCCAGTATGGTTTGGCACAAAAACAGACATATAGATCAATGGAACAGAATAGAGAGCCCAAAAATAGACCCTCAACTCTATGGTCAATTAATCTTTGACAAAGCAGGAAAGAATGTCCAATGGAAAAAAGACAGTCTCTTCAACCAATGGTGTTGGGAAAACTGGACATCCATTTGCATAAAAATCAAACTGGACCATTTCCTTACACCACACACAAAAATAGACTGAAAATGGATGAAAGACCTCAACGTGAGAAAGGAATCCATAAAAAAATCCTTGAAGACGACACACACAGCAACCTCTTTGACCTAGCTGCAGCCACTCCTTCTTAGAAACATAGACAAAGGCAAGGAAAGCAAGGGCAAAAGTGAACTATTGGGACTTCATCAAGATCGAAAGCTTTTTCATGGAAAAGGAAACAGTCAACAAAACCAGACAACTGACAGCATGGGAGAAGATATTTGAAAATGACATATCAGATACAGGGCTAGTATCCAATATCTAAAAAGAACATCTCAAACTCAACACCCAAAGAACAAATAATCCAATAAAGAAATGGGCAGAGGACATGAACAGACATTTCTGCAAAGAAGACATCCAGATGGCCAACAGACACTGAAAAAGTATACCACATCACTTGGCATCAGGGAAATACAAATCAAAACCCCAATGAGAAATCACATCACACCAGTCAGAATGACTAAAATTAATGTCAGGAAATGACAGATGCTGGAGAGGATGCAGAGAATGTGGAATCCTCTTACAATGATGGTGGGAATGCAACCTGTTGCTGTCACTCTGGAAAACAGCATGGAGGTACCTCAAAAAGTTGAAAATAGAACTATCCTAGGCCACATAAATTGCACTACTGGGTATTTACCCTAAAGATCCAAATGTAGTGATCTGAAGGGACATGTGCACTCGAATGTTTATAGCAGCAATGTCCACAATAGCCAAACTATGATAAGAACCTTGAAGTCCACCAACAGATGAATGGATAAAGGAGATGTGATACACACACACACACACACACACACACACACACACACACACACAATGGAATACTATGTAGCCATCAAAATAAATGAAATCTTGCCCTTTGCAATGACGTGCATGGAACTAGAGGGTATTATGCTCAGTAAATTAAGTCAATCAGAGGAAGACAGCATATGATCTCCCTGATATGAGGAATTTGAGGGGCAAAGTGGTGGGTTTGGTGGGTAGGGAAGAAAAAAGTGAAACAAGATGGGAGGGAGACAAACAATAAGAGACTCTTAACCTCACAAAATAAAGTGAGGGTTGTCTGGGAAGGCTGGTAGGGAAAGGGTGGTTAGGTTAAGGACACTGGGGAGAGTATGTGCTATGGTGAGTTCTGTGAATTGTGTAAGACTGACAATTCACACCAGTAGCCCTGGGCTGAATAATATGTTATATGTTAATTTTAAGAGATGATAAAAAATAAACAAATATATGAGCATATTGTTTTTGTCTCTTGAAAATAACATTTTAATATTTATGTGTGAGGTAAGAATATGCAGACTAGCCACCTTGATTTGAGAGTGAAAAGGGATAGTTCACTTTCATTTTGTTGGTGAGAGTATAAATTGAGGAAAGATATCTAGAAATTCTAAATCCAAGCATTTAGCCTAATTAAAAAAACTATGTTTGCAAATAGAGCATCCTACTAACACATATGCATACCAATTCATAAAAACAATTTTTTAGAGATTTCAAGGCAATTATATAATGATATTTATTATATTATATTATATTATATTTATTATATTATATAATATTACTTATATACAGTTTATCTTATATATATGACATATTATTTTAAGACAATAATATATTTTAAGCCAACACATTATTTAAGACTATTTGAGACATAAAGATGGAATTGTCTATACAGTTGACCCTTGACCAACACAGTTTGGAACTACCTGAGTCCATTTATAATGTGGATTTTTTTCAATAAATATATTGGAAAAGTTTTTACAAATTTGTGAAATTTTAAAAAAAAATCACAGACAAACCACATGTCTTACTGAAAAGAATTAAACAGGTTTTATTGTATGAATACAGTACATAATACATATACCATACAAAAATATGTGCTATTGACTATCTATGATGTCAGTAAGACTTCCAGTCAACAGTAGGTTATGAGTAGTCAGTGTTCAGGGAGGCCAACAGTCATACACAGATGTCTGACTGTGGGGAGTGTTGGTGCCTCTAATCCCATTTAGTGTGTGTGTGTGTGTGTGTATCACACTCTTTTCTACTAGACACTTTAAAGGAATTATCTAGCACTGCTACAAAGAGAGATCATCCATCATTATCCATTAACTGACTTGGAATAATATCCGAAGTATATTTTATGTGAAAAGGGGAGTGAAAATACTATGAACATTATAATGAAAAAGTGAAATTTTTATAAGATGAGGAAATTTTATCTATTGATAGTCCCCTGGGACAGAGCTTCATATATATTTGAGAAAAAATGGTTTACAGTGGTGTAGAATCATGAGGGTCATACTCATGTAGCAGGTGCTTGTCTTCAAAAGAAGGCAGAGATCATGAATACAGGCATTTAGTTCATCAAGACGAGTTTGGTTTGATGATGGAGTGTCAGCTCAGGAAGAATCAACCTATTCATTGTGTGTAACAAAATAGATATCTGAGTGATATCTGTTAAGAAAGGCCAGATATTGGTGAAGATTGTAGGGGAAGAAAATGTAGGTAGCTCTGTGATCAGAGTTGAGATTGTATTTGTGGAAGAAAATAAATTGTCATGGGGATTTTTATTTTTATTTTTTTTTAAATTGTGGGATGTGTGATATAAACAATTGAATTCATCTCCTCAGTGAAATCCACAGTAAGTTTTGAACATTTCATCATGAATAAGAGTTTATGTTTCCAGAGTGTGAATGATAGAATATGCTGAATTATGTATCCAGCACAGACACAACCACAGAGATGCTGAAGTGAGAGGAACAGAGACCAGAGATGTTTTCCCTTGAGAAAAAAGTCAAGAGGGACAAGTGCCAGAACTCTCCACACAATGCACCAAATTGTTAACTGCCATCTCTTGCTTTCTGTTTCTTCATTTCAAATTATATATAGCCTAATCTTTCATAACAAACATGTGCTGATAGCTAGGAAATCTATTGGTTTTATTAAAAGAGCTGTGCTCACCCGGTGGCTTGTTTAGAGTTTCATCCCTATTGATTGGGTGTGGATCATATGCCAGTGTCATGTGTTTCTTGACTTTTAAAATTTTACTTGCTCAAAACTCTCATCAGCCTGACCGGGGTTTACTTGCAACTACATGAGTTCAAGGTGCTCTATACAAAGCCCTTTGTCTTTCCTTTCTTTTGGCCCAGATGTCACCCTGCATCACAGCACAAAGGTTTCTCCACCTCCTCCCACTCCCTAGTAATATATCCTTTAGAGAGGGTGGCCCTACCGATCTTGTCCTGTCTGCCATCTGCACCCAGAGGCCCTAGGTGATACTGCTGGTGACAAATAGCTTCTAAGTCTGAGCATTTGACACACATCTTGCCCACACCCTAACTATAAGGTCATGAAACGTCATTCAGTGATTCAGTCCTGCCTGATACTCAAGCCAGAAAATACTGCTTAATAGGAATCAAGTGAGTAGGATCTTGATGGTGACCAAAAATAGCCAAGAACTGGGAGCATTTATTTGCCATGGTAGATTTTGCTTTTGGTTCTGTTTGTCCCCTGCTCCCAGCATGGCATCCCAACTAGAATCTTACTGAATCTCCAGAAACCTTAGTATTGGGTGCCCTGAAGTACAATTGCCTGTACCTGTGAGTTGTCTTCTTGGGTTACCCATTACAATTTTGAGTAAAGCACATAAGCAAATAGATTAATATATATCCTGTATATACCACTCTAATTTAGTCAATATCTGCACAAGATTTTATGATATAACAGAAAAAATGTGTAGTCTTATTTTTGCAGTCCTAACAACAAATGTCAGTCTCAAATAATATTCATTTAAGAGAATTTAATTAATAGAAATTATTAATTTAATCAATAGAAAATGCTGGAAGAAAGATGTGAAAATGTTAATAAGAGCTGTTCTTGGGAAGTACATTGCTTTGTAGTTTTTTAAAATAAATTGCATAAGTTTTATGTATTTGGCATACCTATTAGTCAAAGACCAGTCCAGAGAAAAAGAAAACACACCAATTATTTAAACAGATGCATTTGCTGTCTGGAATTGTTAACCATGTATTTCAGAATTGGAGTATCATAAAGAAAGAACAAACACATTATGGAATAGGAACTGTACAAAGCAGCTGCTACCCTCCGAGTTCAGGGAACAAAAGAAAGAGATTTTAAATTTTAAACCATGGATGCTTGCAGAGGGGCTGAGGGCTGGCCTATTTGGCTAGAGCTGAGCTTGGCATAGAAAGAGCTGTGCACTTAGTGTAAGTCCTTCTGCAGCTCAGAGGGATCACAGTGCTGCCATCTTGACCTCAGATCATGGAGTCATTGCTGGTGTAAGTGCAGGTAGTGCAAAAATGGGCAGGAGTCATCCTGTATAGCTCATCTCACCAAAACATATCCCTCTGGGGCTCACTTTGAGCTGCCCCAAGGAAGGAGTTGGAAGCTCAAAGGGGAATATGGTTGTCTGAGATGACCCACAAATCCCAAAAAGAGAAGTATGGGTTGAAACTTAAGACAACAACATAATACTTGGTGGAGAATATTTCACTTCAATGGGGGAAAAAAAACACCCTCATATTTTACTAAAGTCAACAGACTATTTAGTGCTTAGATGGGAGTCTATACACAGTAGAAGATCATTGATGGATGTCCAAGTTTACTTGGCCATTAACAAGCTAATTGGAATTAGCAAAATGTGATTCAAAATCTCCTAACACTATGCCAAATTTATAAAAATAACAAAAGCAACAACAACAACAACAACAACTCAATAGACCTTCACAAGAGTAGGAAATCTTGGGAAATTATTGTAAGATATAAAGTTTCAGGGCTTGGCTTCCAGAATTTGAGAAAGAGAGTTGAATTTGTAATTGATTTTACATTTTCAAAGCTCAGATATTTTATGTTTAAAGCAGAAGCAGTTTGATCTTTGGGTGACTGTATTCCTGATTTGACCCATTTTTCAGTAAATGAGTATACACATTGAGAAGGTGATGATCCCTCGATTTGCACATCAGGGCAAAAGAAATGGATTGCCTGGAATAATTCCAATGAGAGTATTTATTGAAGTGGAGCAAGCATGGGTCTGAGAAGCCAGAGATGAGCTACTGCTAGAAGCCATGGCATCCCTGGGGACAGAAAAGCAGGAGATAATCTGAAGAGGGGGCAGTGCCTCTTGAAATTCTACAGTGTGAAGGAACATTGCAATATCTCTCAATCCAGTGCTGCAACCAAGAGTAAGAAGGAGAAATCCTGAAGCTTCCTCCAGGCTAGGCGTATTCTACCAGTGCTCAGGTGAGCTAACCCTCACCTCTGGACATCTATTATGGTAGCCTGGGTTATGCAGAACAAGGCCATAGCCTTTCTCTGTAAAGGTCAAGGCAAGCATGAACAGAGATTAATTTAAAACGAGGATGATCAGCAAAAGAGCTCCAAACGGTTTTCCAGCCCACTATTAGAATGCAACTTGTGAATGAGTAGCTTCCCTTTTTTAATTAATTAATTAATTTTTTATGAGCGGATTTCTGTATACAGGTTATGACTAGTTTACAGGATAAGAACTAGTTTGGATGACTGAGAGGTTTTATGCTCTGCCAACAGCCAGGATCCATCCAGGTTTCACATATTTTTTTAAAAATTAAATATCATATTTCCTATGATAATAATTATTCATTTTTTTGAACTCACAGTGCCTATCATAAATTTTACACATTTCTCGTGAAGATAAACCACGACCTCCCATAATGGGGGACCCTAAAACAGGATTTTGGTGTATCTACCAATGGCGAGTGGTTTAAATGTCATACAGTGAACAAGACAAATTATGGCAAATACAAGCAAAAGTAATAGAAACAAAATGCTAATACAAATCTTTTCCTTGTATTTTGTACAGAATATTATTTAGAAATGTGTTTGAGAGATGGTTAATACAGCTAGACTACATCGGAATGAAGTCTTTTTAAGATAAATTTTTATTTATTAGCTGCAATTGTGACATACCTTTATAGTATGTCATATAGTACTATTTATTAAATTATTCCCAAATCTTTGTCTTCCAGGAACAAGTGAAAGTGGCAATCCCCTTGTTCTTTACTTTGGCTAATAAAATGTGAATGGCAGTGTCATGTTCATTCCTAGGGGCACTTGGAGAGTCTCCCTGCACTTCCACAGTTAACAGCAATTCTGCAAAGACTGGCCAAAGTGCAGACTCAGGTCCTTAATCAGAAGAATGCAGGGAATCATAGCAGCTATTTTGTTTGAAGCCACCAGATTGTGAGTTTGGTTTACTGCAGGATGATATTGCTTGTGTTGTTTGGTAGAACAAGTGTTCAAAACAAAAGCAGCTCATGTTTGCAAAGCCTGCCATCAACGAAGTATGTGGTAGCGGTGATACGATCAACTTTTTCATGATGGTGGCTTCATGGCTTGAGAAAATGGCTCCCACCTTCAAACCTTCCCTTTGCTACATATTTTATATTAAAAAAAAAACAAACACAAAAACTTGAGGCCTGAGAGACTCTTGGTAATGGAGGTTATTTGTGCCTAAGCGGTCTGTTGGTGAGGTGTTTGGGGAACACTACCCTTTGCACTGATGCCATCATGCAACATCTTGGTTGGTGGAAAAATGTGGGTTCCCAGATTTATGCAAAGGCTGAGCTTCACACAGCTCACACATCCGAGCTGCGGGACCTCTTAAAAATAATTAATGACAGACATCCGGAAAACACAGATTACTGAGGCATTCATAGCCTCAGAAACATTCTCTATGGATAACCAAGGCCTAGTTATATTTTTGTTTAAAAAAAAAAGAGTATTTTCCATTTTGCTTTAAAAGAAGCTCATTGACCATGCATATAAAACGCAAATATTTAAATGGGGTGAGCTCATTCCGAATTTTTTCTTAGAAATTTCAGAAGCAGAATGATTTCTCCAGAAAAGAGAATTTGACAGGTTCACAGGAGGCATTGCACAGCAGGCCCATAAAGTTTTATGCCAGCATTCATTCTGTAAATGTTTCCAGAGAACCAGCAGTATGACGGACGGCTGTGCCAATTGCTGAGAATACAAATGTGAATGAGACATTTTCTCCAGTCTAGTGGGATTTAGAAACAACACATCAGTGGAAACAGAGTGGTGGTCTAGTGGAAGTATTTACATTGTTGGTCCAAAGCAAATTTACTGGCTAACTTTTAGGGATAAATTTGATGCCATGCTTGGCTTTTCATAAATGACCAAGAAAAACTGAAAATATCCTACATTCCTGCTCATTTTAAAACTCCATTCTTTAATGTCTGGGTAGATGTGTGATAATTAGTTTATGGTAACTTCAAAGCCATCTGAGACCTAGATCTCCATCCCGCCTCCCTCCCTGAATGGTGGTAGTGCTGCTGAGGGGCCAAATGGGATATTAAGAAATAGAATACAGTCTCATCTTACTGTGGAGAATAAACATCTTCCAGTAGTGTTAAGTGGATGCTAAATACACAAAGCTAATTATTTTCCTGAACGGGTGTCCTTCAGAGATTAAATTGTAGTCTATTTCCTGCCCACTCTCAGTTGTGTCAAGAATTCTCCAAGCAATGCAATCTAAGAACAGAAACCATGGTAGAGGGTATTCCTGCCATGCTGGTCCTTGAATATCTTTTGTGGGTACTTGAAATACATTGCTAATTTTTTCAAGGGTCCACTTTCCTTTGCTGGTGTTGACCAGGTGAATGTAAGGTTCTTCCCTCTAACATCTCAGTGGGTGTCTTTGAGAGCAGGAAACACTCATCTGTGGAAGAAAGAGCTGAAATGTTTATACCGTGAGAGGGGATATTCATGCAGCATTTATCAGACCCAAAATCTGCCTGAGTTGGGCTTCCATCTGTTCAGGTTTATTTCTTGGAGGTACTGACTGAGGAGAGACCCCCCACCAGAGTTAATAAAGTGATATCTTTGATGTCTTATGGGAACAACTAGATTGCTTCCCCAAGTATAATGGCTATCAAGAGGAAAGAAGGTTCTTTGAAAGTTTAGAGGAAAGCAAACTCAGGGTCCTAGGATTGAGCCCCACATCAGGCTCTCTGCTCAGCAGGGAGCCTGCTTACCTTCCTCTCTCTCTCTCTCTGCCTGCCCCTCTGCCTACTTTTGATCTCTGTCAAATAAATAAAATCTTAAAAAAAAAAAAAAAACCTTGCCAGTGTTGGAAACTCTTTATCTCTCCATCTATTTTGAATGTCAGCCTGGCTGGATAAAATATTTGTGGCTGCATGTTCTTCTCATTTATTTCCCTGAATATGTCTTGCCACCCTCTCTGGCTGAAGTATTGAATCACTATATTGTGCATGTGGAACTAATATAACATGGTATGTTGAGTAGCTAGAATTAAAATAAAATTTTAAAATATGAAATAAAAAATAATTAAAATAAAAATTTTTTGAAATTAAGAAACATAAAAGTTTGTCATTCTTCCAAGCTATTTTTTTTAAACTGGTTATCTAAAGAGGGTAAACTCAGGACAAAAACCTAAATGTAAAAGAGAAAGTTGTAAAGCCTTTTAAAAAGGGAATGTTTGGAAAGGAATGTTATGCATGGTCAGGATGGTCTAATATTGGAATGAAGAATTTTACAATCAAAAGTAAGCTTGTTAAACATCAGAATTTGGTTTTCCTTCCTCAAGAGAATGAAGGATTTTGTGGATTTTTTTTTTCTTAATTTTCTTTTCAGTATTGGCCCGTTTAAGTCTCTTTGACCTGGAACATCCCAAAGGATTTGCTAAATTAATTTAGCTTATTTGATATGAAAAATTACATGGTAATCATTGTCAAATAAAACTCCATACTAAGTTTTTTTTTCTTTGCTATTATAGTTTTAATATTGTGGCATATATAGATTAGGTCCATTCTGGTTCAACAAAACATGGCTCCTCATTGCCAGATGCAGACCATCCGGATGTCTTTGTAACGTGGCATCTGTTTCCTGCCGAATCAGAGAGAAGACAGTGGGTAAAGAATCGGAGTGATTTAAAGAAACAGTCAGGGCTAAGGGAAAACCAGGACACCATTTGATTCTTCCCAGATCCCTGGCAAGCCGCATTTTTCTTGATTTTTTTTCTATTCCTTCACCCAACATAAGGCATTTAAGATGATTCAAATGATAAATGGACATTAGTGGGAACCCTTCTAAAACAGTAAAAAAAAAAAAAAAATGTTTAGCAGCATTGTCTAACCTATCAGGTCCATAATCCTGAACAACTTTTTGTCTCCAGGGGTTCCAGGCCCCCTTCCTGTGGACCCTTTGAATACCTGAAGCTGGGTTCATTCCACTGCGACTTAGTAGGGTTTGTCATATACCCTGTTGTTCTTTCTGTATTTCCTGGATCACATAAAGCCTTTCCCTGCCAAGAGGCTGGTGATTGCACTGTGCAAAGACCCTATTAAAAATGGGTTTCTCCCTTGGGGCACACTTTCTATGATCTCCATTGAACAGGACACATATTTCACAGGGCAAATCACAGGAGCCTTTAGGAAAGAAATCCTTGCAGATTTCATTGAATTGTCTCCGTGTACAACCTTTTACTGATCCATTGTGTTGCATGCTGGTCTATCCAAATACTGTAAGTCTGCAATGTCCAGTGCTCAAGCCTATCATCAACAGGTTATGGAAGCCGTTCTAGATCAGAGTTAAAAGGATCCTCTCCATCATAGTTTACAGTCTGGTGATTAAGTATTTGAGACACATCATTAGAGGAAGACAGCCATTGAAAGCCAGTATAACAGGGACCTTTCTAAATCTCCTTCTGTAAAACTCAAATGTATTGAGCCTCCGGTGCACATCCCACAGCTACAGAAGTCTCCAGCTGACACTTGGTCCTGCACAGACACTTGATATTTCTGCATCTACTTGGAAGAAAGTGAAATAGCTGACATTTAGGTAGACCATGCTCACCCAAGGCAATGGATCAAGACTCCAAGCTTTGACCAAACATGTGATCCTTTTTCTCTCTTCTCTTTTCCTTTATTCTGGCAATGGCCTGGAAAGGTAACACCCTCATCTGTATTGCCCAGGTCATTACTACAGCAGTAGTCTCTGGAATTTAGAGCAACCTCTTATTTCAAGAAAATTCAACACTTGTCTGAAAATTACTCAAGCTAAATAAGACACTTCATTGGTTAACTTCCCTACATTCGTGTTCTGAGTTAGAAGGGAATGACCAGTAAAAATTGTGCTCCAAGATTCATACCTTTGGCTGGCCTTACTTCCCTAGTTAGGGATAAATGTAGATGGAGTATGATCAGGAGCTTTTCCTT
The DNA here is from genome assembly GCF_922984935.1 of Meles meles. Taxonomy (NCBI): domain Eukaryota; kingdom Metazoa; phylum Chordata; class Mammalia; order Carnivora; family Mustelidae; genus Meles; species Meles meles. The sequence continues at coordinate 36,650,054 of NC_060088.1, read as the reverse complement.
CATTCTTGAAATTGTTGCAGAATCCCTTGTCAAAGCAATGTCCTCCCAACAAGAATCCTTACACTCTGGCCAAAGGAGTTCTTAAAAATAAGATATCCCGGGGCGCCTGGGTGGCTCAGTGGGTTAAAGCCTCTGCCTTCAGCTCAGATCATGGTACCGGGGTCCTGGGATCGAGCCCCGCATTGGGCTCTCTGCTTGGCGGGGATCCTGCTTCCTCCTCTCTCTCTCTCTATGCCTGCCTCTCTCCCTACTTGTGATTTCTATCTGTCAAATAAATAAATAAAATCTTTAAAAAAATAAGATATCCCTTGTTTATCTCTTAGCTGAGCAAGGCTGGGTCTGTGCTGTAGACAACAGCATGTGTTAAACCCCAATGAACAGTTTTGGGGAAGTTGAAGCATAATAACATCAGATTACTGAGGAAGCCATGTGGCTACAAGAGTGACTTCTTCAGCAGGGTCTTTCTTACTCGTTTGTTTTTAATTGCTTTGAGTCTTCAAGAACATGGGCTCAAATTCCACTCCAAACATTGAGAATTATCTTGTTTTTCATAATAAATATAATCTGTGTGGTGCTTTATGTTTTCTCAAAAGCTCTAAATGCAAATGCAGAGACACTAACCTGCATACTAATCATCCTTATAAGACTAGAACATCAGAAACACACACACACACACACACACACACACACACACACACACAAGAAGAGCATGACCAGTTCAAAAATTGTAAGACTGCAGTGGTGACCTGTGAACATCACAAGGGTTAATCAGAAAGGTCAAGGATTCTGAATACTACGCTGAGGAGCAATAAGTACTGTGAGCACTTCAGAGCACTTGCTGAGAGTGACATTAATGCCTTCAAATTAGAGTCCATCTCTCAGTTAAGCTGAGAGTCTGATCAAAAGATGGGGTTGTTGGGGACACCTGGGTGTCTCAGTGGGTTAAGGCCTCTGCCTTTGGCTCAAGTCATGATGCCAGGGTCTTGGGATCAAGGCCTGCATCAGGCACCCTGCTCAGTGGGGAGCCTGCCTCCTCCTCTCTCTCTGCTTGCCTCTCTTCCTGCTTGTGATCTATGTCTGTCAAATAAATACATAAAATCTTAAAACAGCAACCCAACTGCAGTTTCAACATCCAGAACTATACAACTTTTAGCCAGCCAAGGTGGGAATTTCCTGGTCAGCGCTAGGAAGTCTACTGATCTACTGGACCCTCTGTTTCCCTTAGGAGGGTGATCTTGCCTAAAGCAATGGATTCTTAGCTGATTATGTTTAATTTTCTCCCTTGCTGTCTTATTTTTAAGATTTATTTATTTGTTGGGAGGGGTCAGTGAGAGAGGGAGAGCAAAACACAAATAGGCTCTGTGCTAAGCACAGATCCCTGTGCAGGACTGGGTCCCAAGAACCTGATAGGTGGGATGCTAACGAGGTGGGATGCTAACATTTTCCTTCTTTGAATTTACTCACATGCCTATACCTCAAACCTACTTCTTCCAGAATACACCTGCTGCCAGGCCCTATGCAGAAATTCTCTTAGGGCTGTCTCCCACTGATTATGTCCAGGGCACACGAGTGCCATTGGAGAAGCCAGGCAGCCACTGGGCAGCGGTAGGGTAGCAAGGAGGGTCTGCATGGGGGAGGGACAGTGGCAGGATGGGAAGCAGCATCGGGAAGGGGTGGCAGAAACCAGAGAGGTTGCAGTGAGGCAGCATGTGCAACAGGGTGGGGCAGCGGGGAAGCAATGCCTGGGGTGGTGGGCTGGTAGGCAGTGGCTGGGGTGAAGGGGTGACAGTGGAGGGCGGGCACAGCAGGGCAGTACCAAGGTGGCAGGCAGCGGGAAGCAATATCATTGGGTTGCAGCAGTCACAGCGGCGTTGGGGAGGTGCAGTGTGGTGGCAGTGGCGTTGGCGGGGCACAGTGGGTCAGCAGCAGAGTGGAGAGGGAAGCAGCACGGTATTGGAGTGGGGATAAATTGTGGGGGGTGGGCAGTACCAGCGGGGCGGTGGTCTCATGGTAGTGGGGCAAGGCAGCAGCAGCCGGGCAACCAAGGAAGTGGCTGTGGCCTTGGAAACCCTGAGAGCAGCATCCAGACCAGTGGGTGGTGGGGCAGGGATGGGGGGATGTGGGCAGGGCGGCAAGAAGGGGAAACCTGGGGAGTATGTTGGGGAGGACTGCAGTGGCGCTGGGGTGGATGTGCAGCGGGACAGCAGGTCCCTGGGGTGCTGTAGCTGTGGCAGGCGCGGTGTGGCAGTGGGAATCAAGGGCAACTCAGTAGGGCAATGGGGTAGTCATGGCGTGGGGTAGTAGGTGGGGCCGTGGGGCTACCCATGCTGGAGGAGGTGACAGCCAAGTGATAATCCTATGGTAGGGGGGCGGGACCCGCAGGGAGGGATAGGTGTCACCAGAGCCAGGTGAGGGGACAACCAGTTGGTTGTGGCACAAGGAGTGGTGGTGGGCCTGTCGTGGGGGAGCTGTGTGACAGCCAAGTGGGGCAGCCCTGTGGCGACTGTTTGGGGGTGGGTGAAATCTAGGGGGCAACAAATGGGAGTGGGGTGGGACCAGCCTGGAGGCAGTGGCTCAGCAGCAGCAGCAGAGGGGCAGGCGTGGTGGGCGGGCCCACAGTGCACATCAAGTGGGCGGGGCAGCAGCCATTAGGAAGGCATGGTGGGCGGGCCCACAGTGCACATCAAGGGGGCGGGGCAGAAGTGGGTTGGAGCCTGTGGTGGGCGGGCCCACAGTGCACGTCAAGGGGGCGGGGCAGCCGCAGTTAGGGGCCGGTGGTGGGCGGCCCATCATGCATGCACGTCAAGGGGACCTGGCAGCAGCAGTTAGGAAGGCGTGGTGGGCGGGTCCATCATGCATGTCAAGGGTCCTGGGCAGCAACACTTAGGAGGGTGTGATGTGCGAGCCCTTAGTGTGTGTCAAGGGGGCAGGGCAGCAACAGTAAGGAGCCCGTGGTAGGCGAGCCGTTAGGGGTTCGTGGCGTGTGGTGGGAGGCGAGACCAGTTGGGCATCAGGGAGGCATTAATGTCATGGTGTGGTGGGCTACATGGGCCTGAGGAGTTGGCAACCAGGAGATAACACTGAGGTAGGGGTATGGGATCACAGGGGAGATAGCAGGGTCACCAGATCAGGGAAGCAGGAAGGCAGTCCTGGCACAGGGAGGGGTGGGAGCTGAGTGGCACCCAAGTGGGGAAGCCATGAGGCACCTGTGGGGGATGGGTGGAATCTAGGCAACAGCAGAGGGGTTGAAGGGGTGGGACCAGGGGTGAAGGGATAGGACCAGGCAGCAGTGCAGCAACAGTTAGGTGTCCATGGTGGGTGGGCTAATTGTGCATGTCACTGGTGCGGGGCAGCAACAATTAGGAGGGCAAGCTGGGTGGGCCCATTGTGAATGTCAAGGAGGCGGGGCAGCAACAGTTAGGAGGGCATGGTGGGCGGGCCCACAGTGCACGCCAAGGGTGTGGGGCAGCGAAGCAAAGCTGAGGCTGGGGCATAGGGCAACAGTGGGCAGCAGCAGCCATGGTCGTGTTGGGGGTACAGCAGGCTGGCAGTGGTGCATGTGGGGGAGCAGCAAGGTGGTAGCAGCGTGAGGGGGACAGGGGGCAGGTGTGCGAAGCAGTAACACACATGGCAGTGGGGAGGCAACAGAGCAAGGGAAGGGGGAAGTAGCTAGGTGGTCGTGGCGGGTGGAGGGGAGGGACCAGCCTGGCATCGACAGGGCATCAGTGTCATGCTGTGGTAGGCGAGGCTGCCGGCACTATGGGCAGGACAAGGTGGCATGAGGTGTGGCCAGTGGGGAAGGAGTGGGGGTGTCACCAGGCAGCAGTGGTACAGGGAGGGGGAGCTTCCTGTGGGAGGGGAATGTGTGTGACACCCTAGTGGGACAGCTGTGTGGCACCTGGAGGGAATGGGTGGAATATAGGTGGGAGGGAAGAGAGGGTGGTACCAGTCCTGAAGCAGCAGCACAGCGACAGTTCATAGTGCATGCAAACAAGGCGGGGCACCGAAACACAGCAGAGGCCTGAGGCACAGGACCAAGTCAGCACAGCAGTAAGGGGGCCTGTGGAGGGGGGGCACAGCTGTGCAGCAGGGGTGCATTTGGGGGGGCAGCAAGCTAGTAGCAGTGTGGAGAGTGGTGGACATGCTGGGTAGTCACACGCTTGGCAGCCAGGAGGCAACAGAGTGGGGTGGGGGGGACAGTAGCTAGGTGGTAGTGTCACTTGGGAGTGGGCAGGACTAGCTGGGTATAAGCTGGATGTCAATGTCTTGCGTGGTGGGTCAGGCAGCGAAGTAAGGGCCTGGCTTTGCTGGGCTTGGTGCAAGTCTACAGGGCAGGATCACCAATAGCATGAGCAGCGGGGACCCAGGGTAACAGTGGAGAGGCAATGGTGAATGTAAGTGGGGGCGCTGTGGACTGGGGTGCATCGCGGTGGGAATGGCTCATGTTGTGAGGGAAGCCTGGTGGTACCAGTGCGCGGAAGGTGGAGTAGGACGAGTGGGGCGGCAGCAGCATAGCAACAGGGGTAGGGAATCAGGAAGTCTCCAGAGTGGGGGGGGCAGGGGTAGCAGCCAGGTGGTAGATGCAGGGAGGAGTGGGCAGGAACAGCAGGGGGACAGTGTGGCACGTGGGGCAGGCGTGCAAGTCAACAAGGCAGGGCTGCGTAGGGCTGGGCTATGAAGACCAGCAGCAACGGGACACAGGGCATCAGCAGGACTTAGGACAAGAGTGGGACACAGGACGGCAGCAGATCAGAAGCAGGGTGGCGGTAAGGGGGCAGTGAAGGTGAGGGGCAGGGGGTGGTAGTGGGGGTGTCGTGCACCCGGCAGGGTAGAGGTGCGGGGAGAGCACAGAGGCATGGTAGCAGCAATGCGGTGAGGCAGCACCACAGTAATGAGCATGGTGGTGGGCGGGGTGGGACAGTGTGGCTGCATGGGTACACGTGGGGTGGTGGGCGGGTGGTGGCATGCGGTGAAAGGGGGACAGAACCAGCTGGGAGGCAGCGGCACAGCAACTGCACAGGAAGTGCATGAAGGGCGGGGTAGGGCCTTAATGCATGTCAATGGGGGCTGGACAGTGAAGGTCAACCCTGGCCTGGGGCACAGGGCAGAAGCCTGGCTGCAGCAGCGGTGGTAAGGTGCACAGTATGAGGGGTGTGCTGCGGACCACAGGGTCACAAGGTGGGGGCACCCAGGCAGTAGTAGCATTGCGAGAAGACTGGGATGAGTGGGGCGGCAGCAACAGGTCAACAGGGAGGGAATCTGGAGGTACTGGAGCCGGGGTAGGGGTGCCGGCAGGCACTAGCAAATCAGGGATGTTTGGTGGGATCAGCAGGGCAAGAGCACCAGGTTAATAGCTGTGTGGGCAGGGCAGAGGCTTTGCCCAGCCGCAGCAGCAAGGGGGCAGGATGCAGTGAAGAAATGGCAGTGGGGGCCAGTGAGGTAGCCGTGACTTGAGGAAGTGCAGTTGGATGGCAGCAGACATGGAGGCAAAGCAGGGAGGCGAAGCAGAGAGGGATTGGCCCGGATGGGACCAGCCGGGCAGCAGCTGCGGGGCAATGGCGCAGCCTGGCTTGGGGGCAGGGCGGGGCAGTGGAGATGGGCAAGAGCAGCAGGGCGACCATGGTAGCAGTGGTGGTGCTGTTGGAAGGCACCAGGGCAGTACAAGCACTGGAGGGTGACACAGCAGGGTGGTAGAGTCCTGGGGGGGGGTGCACACGGCAGTGTTAGTTGCACTGGGGGTGGCACAGCAGCACATCAGTTGCAACGGCAGGGCAGCAGAGCAGCTATAGCGAGGGTTAGCAGTTGTGGGAAAAAGGGACACTGCTGTGGAGTAGCAGGGTGGAGGGTGGCAGCGGTGGTGGCAGCGGCCTGTCAGGAATGGGGGGTGGAAGGGACAGCGGCAGGTGTGTTGGACACAGCAGGGTGGCAGTGGGGGGATGGCACAGTGGGGTGGCAGTGGTACAGGGTGTGGGGACCAGCCAGGCAGCAGAAGCACAGGCTGGGTGGGGGTAGGGGGGTCAGTGATTTGGTAGCAGCGCCCTCAAATGTTTTTTCTGCATCTGTTGAGATGTTCCTATGATGTTGATCCTTTGTTGTGTGAATGCAGCACATTAGTTTGACTTGTGTATGTTGAACTGCAGTTTCATCCCTGAAATAAATCTTACTGGATCATACCTCTCCCTGTATGGTAGAATTCGGTTTGCTGATATTTGGGTGAGGATTTTTTGTCTATGTTCATGACAGATACTAGTCTGTCATTTTCTTGGGGCACCTTGGGAGGTTTTGATAAGGGCCATGCTGGCCTCATAAAATGAGGTGGGGAGCATTCCTGCCTCTTGTTTTTCTGGCAGAGTTGGAGAAGGATTGGATTTCATTTTTTTCTGTGGATGATTCATAGAATTCACCAGTGAAACCATGGGGTCCTGGACTTTTGCTTGTTGGAAGTTTTTGATTTCTTATTTAATCTCCCTACTGGTCATTGGTCTGTGCACAATTTCTGTTTCTTCAGGATTCAGTCTTGGCAGGTTGTATGTTTCTGGGAATGTAACCTTTTCTTTTGGATTATCCAGCTTGTTGGGGTGTAATTGTTCATACTACTTTCTTATGAGCCTTTGCATATCTATGGTATCAGAGAACATCTCTTTCATTTCTGATGATGAGTACTCTTTCTTTTTTTTTTAGCTTCAGTCTGTCTGAGACTCTGTCAGCTTTGTTCTTTTCAAAGAACCAGCACTTTGTTGATCTGTTGTTCTTGTTTTTGTTATATATATAAACAAATATATATATATATATATATATATATAAAATCTTTCTGTTGTCTTTTTAGTCTGTATTTCTGTTCTGATGTGTTCCTTCCTTTCTTCTACTAACTTTGGACTTTATTTGTTCTTTTTCTGTTTCCTTGAAGTATCAAGTTATGTTGTTTATTTGAGATGTTCCTGGTTTCTTAGTTAGGCCTGTGTCACTATAAACTTCCTTCATAGAACCACTTTTTTTTTTTTTAAGTTAGGTCTAAGAGGTGCCTGTGTGACTCAGTCTGTTAGGCGTTGGGCTTTGGCTCAAGTCATGAATTTAGGGTCCTGGAATTGAGCCCTGCATCAGCTCCCTGGTCAGCATGGGGAGCCACTTTCTCCCTCTTCTAGTGCCTGCTGCTCCTTCCACATTGCTCAGTCTCTCTCTCTCTCTCTCTCTCTCTCTCTCCCTTCCTCCCTCCCTTCCTCTATGTCAAATAAATAAATGACATCTTTAAAAAGTAAAGTGAGCTCTATGCCCAGCCTGGGGTTGAAACTCAAAACCACAAAATCAGGAGTCACAGAACTCCACAGACTAATTGGCTAATTGGATGCCGCATTTTAAAACCTGCTTTACTGCATTCTGTTTCATTGTATTATTTTTTTCATTTGTCTCAAATTATTTCTGTGTTCCTAATTTGGTTTGCCCATTTGCCCAATTGGTTGTTCAGTAGCATGTTGTTTAGTCTCTGTGTTTATGAATTAACAGTTTCCTTCTTGTAATTGATTTCTAGTTTATACCACTGTGGTTGGAAAAGATGGTCCATTTGATTTCAGTCATCATTTGGGAAAATTCTAGGCTTCTGGATTTTATTGACTTGTCTTGTGGCCTCACATATGACCTATGGTGGAGAATGTTCTACGTATACTAGAGAGGGATGTATTATATGTGCTGCTTTTGGATGGAGGGCTCTGTATGTATCTGATAAATCCATCAAAGTAATTTGTTGTCTGAGGCTAATGTTTCCTTTGTGATCTTCTTTTGGATGGTGTATCATTGAGAGAAGTGTGAGGTATTAAATTTCCATATGGTATTGGTACTGATGGCTTCTCTTAGGTTTGTTTATATATGCTCTACATATGTAGTTGCTCCTCTGTTGGGTGGGTAAATATTTATAAATGTTGCACTGTCTTACTGCATTGATTCCATTATCAGTTTGTAGTGCCCTTCATTGGCTCTTGTTACATTGTTTGCATTTTTTATTTTTCTCCTCCATTGGACTGAAAATCAAAGATTGTCTGTTAGCTCTGCAGCCATGAACAAAGCACACCCCTGCTCTAAGTCTGGTTTTCTTTTTTTCCCCCTCTATAAATAAACAAAATATATTCTTCTCCCAGGACCATATCTGTCTCCAATAAGAGAGTGAGTATAAAATTGATTTGTAAACTAGGAGGTACTGCCCAGTTATGAAAGTGATTATACAACCACCAAATGTCCAGGACAGGAATGAGTTTTTGTTTTGTTTTGTTTTGTTTTGTTTTAAATTAATTTATTTATTTTCAGCATAACACCACTCATTGTTTTTGCACCACACCCAGTGCTCCATGCAATACGTGCCCTATCTATTACCCTCCACCTGGATCCCCATCCTCCCACCCCCCACAACTTCAAAACCCTCTGGTAGTTTTTCAGAATACATAGTCTCTCATGGTTCCAGTTTCCCACAACTCCCTTCTCCTCTCCATCTCCCCATGTCCTCCATGTTCTTTGTTAGGCTCCACAAATAAGTGAAACTATATGATACTTGACTGTCTCTACTTGACTTATTTCACTCAGCATAATCTCTTCCAGTCTCGTCCATGTTGCTACAAAAGTTGGGTATTCATCCTTTCTGATGGAGGCACAATACTCCATCGCATATACGGACCACATCTTCCTTATCCATTCGTCCGTTGAAGGGCATCTTGGTTCTTTCCACAGTTTGGCAACTGTGGCCACTGCTGCTATAAACATTGGGGTACAGATGGCCGTTCTTTTCACTACATCTGTATCTTTGGGGTAAATACCGAGCAGTGCAATTGCAGGGTCATAGGGAAGCTCTATTATAAATTTCTAGAGGAATCTCCACACTGTTCTCCAGAGTGGCTGCACCAACTTGCATTCCCACCAACAGTGCAAGAGGGTTCCCCTTTCTGAACATCCTCTCCAACACATGTTGTTTCCTGTCGTGCTAATTTTGGCCATTCTAACTGGTGTCAGTTGGTATCTCAATGTGGTTTTAATTTGAATCTCCATGATGGCTAGTGATGATGAACATTTTTTCATGTGTCTGATAGCCATTTGTATGTCTTCTTTGGAAAAGTGTCTGTTCATATCTTCTGCCCATTTTTTGATATGATTATCTGTTTTGTGTGTGTTGAGTTTGAGGAGTTCTTTATAGATCCTGGATATCAACCTTTTGTCTTTACTGTCATTTACAAATATCTTCTCCCATTCCGTGGGTTGTCTCTTTGTTTTGTTGACTGTTTCCTTTGCTGTGCAGAAGCTTTTGATCTTGAGGAAGTACCAAAAGTTGAATTTTGCTTTTGTTTCCTTTGCCTTTGTAGACATGTCTTGAAAGAAATTGCTATGGCTGATATCAAAGAGGTTACTGCCTATGTTCTCCTCTAGGATTCTGATGGATTCCTGTCTCACGTTGAGGTCTTTTATCCATTTCCAGTTTATCTTTGTGTACTGTGCAAGAGATGGTCGAGTTTCATTCTTCTACATATAGCTGTCCAGTTTTCCCAGTTCCATTTCTTGAAGATACTGTCTTTTTTCCACTGTATATTTTTTCCTGTTTTGTGGAAAATTATTTGACCATAGAGTTGAGGGTCCATATCTGGGCTCTCTACTCTGTCCACTGGTCTATGTGTCTGTTTTTATGCCTATACCATGCTGTCTTGGTGATCACAGCTTTGTAGTAAACCTTGGAATCAGGTAACGTGATGCCACAAGTTTTGTTTTCATTTTTCAACAATTCCTTAGCAATTTGGCATCCCTCTGATTCCATACAAATTTTAGGATTATTCTCCAGCTCTTTGAAAATTTCTGGTGGAATTTTGATCAGAATGGCATTAAAATTATAGATTGCTCTAGTCAGTATAGACATTTTAACAATGTTTATTCTTCCGATGCAAGAGCATGGAATGGTCTTCCAACTTTTGTGTCTTCTTCAATATCTTTCATGAGTGTTCTGTAGTTCTTCCAGTACAGATCATTTACCTCTTTGATTAGGTTTATTCCCAGGTATCTTATGGTTCTTGGTGCTATAGTAAATGGAATTAATTTTCTAATTTCCCTTTCTGTATTTTCATTGTTAGTGTGTAAGAAAGCCACTGATTTCTGTACATTGACTTTCTACCCTGCCACATTACTGAATTGCTGTATGAGTTCTAGTAGTTTGGGGGTGGAGTCTTTGGGGTTTTCCATGTAAAGAATCATGTCATCTGTGAAGAGAGAGAGAGAGTTTGACTTCTTCATTGCCAATTTGGATATATTTTATTTCTCTAGCTGTTGCTAGGACTTCTAATACTATGTTGAACAAGAGTGGTGAGAATGGGCATCTTTGTCGAGTTCCTGATCTCAACGGGAAGGCTGAGAGCTTCTTCCCATTGAGGATGATATTTGCTGTGGTTCTTTCATAGATAGATTTTATGAAGTTCAGGAATGTTCCCTCTATCCCTATACTTTGAAGCCTTTTAATCAGGAACAGATGCTGGATTTTGTCAAATGGTTTTTCTGCATCAATTGAGAGGACCATGTGGTTCTTCTCTCTTCTCTTATTGATTTGTTCTATCACATTGATTGATTTGTGAATGTTGAACCATCCTTGTAACCCAGGGATGAATCCCACATGGTCATGGTGGATAATCTTTTTAATATGCTGCTGCATCCTGTTTTCTAGGATCTTGTTGAGAATCTTAGCATCCATATTCATCAGTGATATTGGTCTGAAATTCTCCTTTTTGGTAGGGTCTTTGCCTGGTTTGTGGATCAAGGTAATGCTGGCTTCATAAAAAGAATCTGTAAGTTTTCCTAGTGCTTCAATTTTTTGAAATAGCTTCAGGAGAATTGGTGTTATTTCTTCTTCGAATGTTTGGTAGAATTCCCCAATGGAATCAATCAGGTCCTGGGCTCTTGTTTTTTGGGAGATTTTTGATCACTGCTTCAATCTCGTTGCTGGATATCTGTCTATTCATGTTGTTAATTTCTTCCTGGTTCAGTTTTGGGAGTTTATAGTTTTCCAGGAATGTATCCATTTCATCTAGGTTGCTTAGCTTATTGGCATATAACTGTTGGTAATAATTTCTGATGATTGTTTCTATTTCCTTGGTGTTAGTTGTGATCTCTCCCTTTTCATTAATAATTTTATTAATTTGAGCTTTCTCTCTTTTCTTTTGGATTAGTGTGGCCAATGGTTTATTGATCTTATTGATTCTTTCAAAAAACCAGCTTCTAGTTTCATTGATACGTTCTACTGTATCTCTGGTTTCTACCTCATTGATCTCTGCTCTATTCTTGATTATTGCCCTTCTTGCGTGTGGAGTTGGTTTGATTTGTTGTTGATTCTCCAGTTCTTTATGGTGTAGAGACAGCTGGTGTATTCTGGATTTTTCAATTTTTTTTGAGGGAGGCTTGGATGGCTCTGTATTTCCCCCTTAGAACCGCCTTTGCTGTATCCCATAGGGTTTGGACTGAAGTGTCTTCATTCTCTTTTTTTTCCATGAATTGATTAAGTTCTTCTTTGATCTTCTGGTTGATCAAAGCATTCTTAAGCAAGGTGGTCTTTACCTTCCAGTTGTTTGAGTTCCTTCCGAACTTTTCCTTGTTATTGAGCTCCAGTTTCACAGCATTGTGATCTCAGAATACGCAGGGAATAATATCAGTCTTTTGGTATCAGTTGAGTCCTGCTTTGTGACCCAGTATGTGGTCTATTCTGGAGAAGGTTCCATGTGAACTTGAGAAGAATGAGTATTCTCTTGTTTTAGGGTGTAATTGTCTGTATATCTCTATGAGGTCCATCTGGTCCAATGTTTCATCCAATGCTCTTGTTTCTTTAGTGATCTTCTGCTTGGATGATCTGTCTATTACCAAGAGAGGGATGTTAAGATCTCCTACTATTAATGTATTCATATCAATATGACTCTTTATCTTGATTAATAGTTTTCTTACATAATTGGCTCCTCCCATATTGGGGGTGTAGATATTTACAATTGTTAGATCATCTTGGTGGATAGTCCCTTTAATAATTATGTAGTGTCCTTCTGTATCTCTGACTACAATCTTTAGTTTAAGTTCTAATTTTTCTGATAGGAGAATTGCTATCCCGGCCTTCTTTTGAGGCCCATTGGCATGAAAGATGCTTCTCTATCCCTTTACTTTCAGTCTGGGTGTATCTTTAGGTTCAAAATGGGTCTCCTGTAGGCAACATATGGATGGGTCCTGCCATTTTATCCAAACTGCAACCCTGTGTCATTTTATGGGCACATTTAGACCATTCACATTGAGAGTGATTATTGATAAGTACGTTTTTATTGACATCATTTTACCTTTGAATTCTTTCTTTCTGTAGATTTTCTCTATATTTCTGTTCAATGATATTCTTAGGATTTTTTCTTTTTTATAAAACCCCCCCTTATTTTTTCCTGCTGTGTCAGCTTGGTGGTTGCCTAGTCTTTTAATCATTGCTGGTCTTGGAAACTCTTTATCTCTCCATCCATTTTGAATGTCAATCTTGTTGGATAAAGTATTCTTGGCTGTATGTTCTTCTCATTTAGTGTCCGGAATATATTTTGCCAGCCCTTTCTTGCTTGCCAGGTCTCTGTGGACAGGTCTGACATTATTCTAATGGGCTTTCCTCTGTATGTAAGGAGCTTCTTTGTCCCAACTGCTTTCAAGAGGGTCTGCCTACAGTTATAATTCTTCATTCTAACTATCAGGTGTCACGAGGACTTTCCAGAATCTAAAATCTTGGGGGGGAACCATTCTGCCTCTAGTTCATGAACGCTGTTTCCATTCGTGAGATTGGGAAATTTTTCATAAACAACTTGTTCCATTATAACTTCTAGACTTCTTTCTTTCTCCTCCCCTTCAAGGATACCAAATAATTCTGACATTGGAACATTTCATGGAATCATTTATTTCCCTGATTCTGTTTTCTTGGCTCCTGAGCTGTTTGTTCCAGACTTCCTCCTGATCCTTTCTCTCTATCAGTTTGTTCTCCAGATCACTAATTCTTTCTTCTGTCTCAGTTACCCTAGCTTTTAGAGAATTTATGTTAGATTGGAACTCATTGAGAGCATTTTGAACATCATCCCTGGTGACTTTCAGTTCTGTCCTAACATTGTGAACATCATCCTTGGTGGCTTTCAGTTCTGCCCTAATCAATTCCATTTGATCATCCATGGCTTTCTCCAACCTATTTCCTGGATAATTGTTAGCCTGAATTCCCTTTCTGACATATTGTCTATGTCGATAGGGATTAGCTCTGATGTAGAAGGCCCATCCTCTGTATATTTCTTCTGTTGGGCATTTCTCCTCCTAGTCATTTTGGTGAGAGTTTACTGATCAGATGTAGCTGGATGTATCCACTGTGGTGCAATCAAGGTGCACCCTGGAATGCTTCTGAGCAATCAGGATTCCCCACCCAAATGAGATAAAAAAGAAAAGAAAAATGAAAGAAAAGAAGAAAAAAAGAGAGAGGGAGAGAGGGAGAGAGGGAAAAAAAAGGGAAGATAAAAGACAAGGCTCATCCCAAATTGACCCTAAGGTAAGATTTATGAGGCATACTGACAAAAACAGATAAACAAAAAGACTGATAAAAGTATATGAAAAGAGGAAAAAGTATATATATATATATATATATATATATACACATATATATATATATATATATGTATATATATATATATATATATATAATATAAAAGTTTAAATATATATATAATATATGATATATATATATAAAATAAAAAAAGGAAGAACCTCATCAAAAAGTACCCCAAGTTTAAGATATATATACTATCAGGACAAACACAAACACACAGAAACACTGGTAGAAGAAAAAGATTGGAGAGTGGTTATAAGTTCTCAGTGTCAGTGAGGAAGGTTATTTTGATTCTTCCTGGATGTATATTGATATCTTTGTTAAAGGACTCAGCTCTCCTAAGATAAAGGGGGATTAAAAATTGGTTTACTCATAGGGGTAGCATTAATTGGTGAAAGGGGATTACCTTGAATTTTAACTCTATATGAATATTAGAAAATAAAAATAAAAAAAGAATAAACTAGACTAAACTAAACTCAATTTTTAAAAAAATTTAAAAAACAGAAAAGCAAAAGAAAAACATGGGTGCTTGTATCAAAAATTTCAGGTTAGAAGGTTATTATGGATATTGAAGTACTGGACATCTCACTGTGATGGTAAACAGGTTACAAAATTATCTATATAAAAACATGAATCAGAATATTGGGAACAAGTTAAAAATAAAAGTTGTATCTATGAAGTAGTGATGGTTGTTCTCTTGTTGTCTTTTTTTTTTTCTTCTTTCCTTGTTGGTTTTCTGGGGGAGGGGCCTGTCACGTGGGTTTTCAATCAATGATGTTCCTTGATTTAAGTCCTCCTGCCCCCCTCAAGAGGGTGAGCTCTGAGGAAACCAGTTTTTCAGGCTTGTTCTCTGGAGGTTTTTATGTTTGTTTGTTTGTTTGTTTGTTTTTCTCTCGTCTTGACCGTTTTTGATGGTTTTTGGAGGTTTAGAGGAAAGCAAACTGCACCCTGACCTCCCTCTCAGAGAGAAGCCTCAGAACAGGTTCTGAGTTGAGGTCCCTGGGGACTCGGATCTCCTATTTGTATCCAAAACCACGGCATTGGCGGCTGTCTAGGCAGCTCCAGACCGCCAGAGATGTTCCAAGCAGCGATCACACACTGACTGAGATTTTTCCCACTGGCCTGGGCTGGGAATTCCTGGTCTTTCGGGGTCAGAGAGCTCTTGGCTGGTGCCTGTGTGCACTATCCCAGGGGTGAGTGTGGGGTGCACGCTTCTCAGGCTTGATGGCGTGGCGCAGCGCTGGTCTAAGAGTGAGTGCCAGGCTGGTGCCTGCCTGCACCTCTCAGGGGAGGGTGTGGAGCACGCGCTTCTCAGGCTCTAATGGTGGGGCACAGCGCGGTTCTAAGAGCATGCAACTGAATGGTGCCTGCCTGCAACTCTCTCAAGGGAGGGTGTGGGGTGCTAGCCTCTCAGGCTCTGCTGGCAGGGCCCAGTGTTCTGCCATCTGGCGAGACTCCCAGCCCTTCACAAGAGCTGGACCCTACAAGTTCTTGGGCACACTGGCAGTTCAGGGACCAAGACCTGGTTTTTTCTGCCACACTCTCTCTGGCTCAGCACCAGGGGAGGCTGTCCTGGGTCCGGGGACTTAAGCCCCTCTCCCTAACTGCCCTGATTCCCACAATTTCCCTCCATGATCCTTTGCTCTTTTTGAGTGCTTTCAACCAGACTCCAAGTTAATGCTGGTCCCCAGTCACAGGGCACTCATCACATGTCCTTCTTCATCACTTATAATAGCCTTCATTTTAAAATCTAGTGTGTCTAATGTAGAAGGATGGATCCTCCAGCATTCCTTACATTTCCATTAGCATAATAAATGATTCCCCATGCCTTCAATTTCAATCTTGATGTATTCTTGCCTCTGCAGTGAGTCTCTTGTAAGCAGGATATTGATGGTTCTTGTTTTTCTTTTAATCCATGTTTATACAGTATATCTTTAGATTGGGGCATTGAGTCCATTTGCCCTCAGAGTGATATTAAAAAGTATAAATTCAGTGCCATTTTATTACCTGTAAAGTTGCTGTTTCTGTAGATTGTCTCTGTTCCTTTCTGGATTTTTCTTAACTTTGGGCTCTCTCTACACTCACAGGATCCCCAAAAATGTTTCTTTCAGGGTTGGTTTAGTGTTCACAATCCTTAAGTTTTCTTTGCCCTGGAAAGCTCTTTATCTCTACTTCTACTCTTAATGACAGGCTCCCTGGACTATGTATTCTTGGCTGCACAAGTTACACATTTTGCACATTGAATATATCATGCATTCTTTTCTGGCCTTCCCGATGTCTGTGGGCAGGTGTGCTGCCACCCTTATGTATCTACTCTTAGTGGTTAAGTTTCTCTTGTCCTGAGCTACTTTCAGGATTTTCTCTTTATCACTGCACTTTGAAAGCTTGACTCTTATATGTCAAGATGTTGAAATATTTTTATTGATTTTGAGAGGAGTTCTGTGTACCTCCTGGACTTGAATACACGTTTGCTTCTGCTAGGTGGGAAATTCCCCAGCTCCAATTTGTTGAAATAAACCGTTCCCCCCTCTGCCCCTCTTATCATCTTCTGGTACCTCTTTATCTGGAGATTATTTCACTCTATGGAAGTGCTGAGTTCTCAAATTCTGCTTTGGTGATCCAATAGTTTTCTTTCTCTCTTTTTTAGCTTCCTAATTTTCCATTATTTTATCTTCTATTTCACTGACTTCCTCTTCTGCCTCACTCACAGTCCTTCCCATAGTCTTCATTTAGGACTGAATCTCTGTAATAGCATTTTTAATTTGGGGCCGTCTAGATTCGTGTTCCTTTATTTTTATAGTGAGGGATCCTTGTTGTCTTCTATGCTTTTATTAGCCTGTCTAGTATCTTTTGAATCATTGTTTTAAGTTCTAGTTCACATATTTGAATTATATCCATAGTGATACAATTTCTGGTAGTGAGTACTCCCTCCAGTTCTTTAATTTCAAGTGAATTTCTCCATCTCATTATTATTTCCAGAAAAGAAAAGAAGAAAGAAAAAAATATAATGAAATGAATAAAACAAAATAAAATAAATTTTAAAAGGACTAAAAATTATTAAAAACAGATGAAAAATAAGAAAAAAACTGAAAAACTAAACAAAAGATTAAAAAATAAAACTGCAAAGAATGCTACCTAGTGTTTTCCCTTAGAGTTGAAGCTTTGCAGCCCTCTATGATCAGTAAACTTAACAGAAGTAAGTTGTGTGTGATTGTTTTCTAGGGGAGGGGTCTGTGGCACTGATTCTCAGGTATACTTCAGCTGGAACAAATGCACCTCTCTTAAGAAGAGGCAGACTTCCAGGTAATCAACCCTGGACTCCAGTATGTGGCCCTGTATTACTCCCTGAAAGCTTAAAGGACCAATGGGTGGAATGAATATGGCTTCACCCTGCTCTCTACCCAGAAGCTGAAAATTTGCACCCGGACTCTTCAGTGATTTTTCACAGGAAAGCAATCCATCAGTCTTATCTCCTTGGTTTCTGTCAAAATTCTGTGTTCACCAAGCCAGAGACAAAGCATTTTTATCTTGGGCATGCGACTGAATTCCAACTCCAATTTTTGTGGTTTTCTGTGGCATAGAGTCATGCTGTACCTCCTGGAAGTTAGAGGTCTTGCCATGCTTCTGCCTTTTTTTTTTTTTTTTTTTGGTGGACTCCTCCCAGGAATGCAGTCACCCAACTGTGCTGTGATTTGAAGTTTAAGACTACATAGAGCAAAAAGCCAGCATCTAGCCTCACGGTTCTCAGCCAGCTTTCCCCAACTGATATCTGAGGGCTCTGAAGCATTCAGGATACAACTGTTCTTGTGAACCCCAGGATCCTCAAGCTTCCACACCTGGGATTCCAACTTGCTTCACCACATGAACACCTTTAATCCAAGGACATCCCTCACAGTAGTAAACTCTTAAATGTTTCAGTTGTGTACTTATTTGCTGATAAAACTCTGAGGTAGTCTCCTTAGCCCAGGCTCCTCCCCTCTGCTGTATCCCTAGCTGTATCACCCATACAACTTATTCCCACCCATGCCACTCAAACTCTGAAGCTGCATCATGCATCACAGTGGGAGATAGAGGTAGCTCTTTAAGTGGATTAGGATCTTCTTCTGCGGCTGGAGCTGTAGCTTCATGAAGAGAAAGTATCCACACCATGATTGACTTTTTATGTCCTTCTAAATAAAGGAAACATTTCCCATCACTCGATGTTGTCTGAGGCCATGAAGGAATCCCTGGGAGGTCTCTCCTGATGGCTGGTTATGGGCACAGGGATCTGAGTTTACTCATTGCTCTCAGCCTACCACAGTTGGTGGAGACCTGCTCTGTTTGGCCCAAGCTGTTCCAGTCCATATAAGACATCCCTTGTCCTCCTCACCTCAGCAACTCTCTGGTTATCTGCCCTCTGCAACTCCACCATTCTTGTGTTCTTTTCTCTCTAATAAATAAAATCCTTAAAAAATTAAAGATTGAGCATAAAGGTATATATTTAGGTCTTCAAAACCCGAATGGAAACAATCTCCTATGTGTATTTTTCATCTTTCCCCTAGTGCTGATGGTGTCAGAGGTACAAGACAACCCATGGAGTGAGAAGGCCCATGGTGGAGGGACTCTTGGTTCCTGAAAGACCACATGAAGGAGCTTTGTCTCCAAACTGAAGATTCACTTAGCACTCTTATGTGGGGAAATTTTTGGTGATATGCTACCAAAGTTTGGGGAGTTATTTGGTAATTCAGCATAACATAATATACCTACAACATGTTGAAATCAACAAGCAAACTTCAATCGTTAACAGCCTAGAACCTATATAATATTACCAGAGAAGCACCTGGCTTCCTCATCCAGTAGGGCAAGTGGTAATTGATCTCATGATCATAAGTTTGAGCCCAACATGGACCAGAGAGTTTCCTTAGGGTGGGGTGGGAAGGTCTTACACATGACGAGAATCAAATAGGCTTTGGCAATAGAGCTGGTCAAGGCAGGCTGGATCCTCTAGGCTGTTCATTAAACCACTGGGCTCTGAGCACTCATATGGTGCCGGTGTTTATCAGGCAACCAGTTTCTCTCTCTAGGAGCTCAGGATCTAGAGGGGAAGATGGAAAAACATGAACCAAAAAGGTGAATGAAAAGAGCATTTGCCCCATAAGAAAAGAGCAAGGGACTATAACTGGGTCCTGAGCTCCAACAAGTGAGGGGTGTGAGAAGGCTGTGCTGAGATGAAATTGAGAATACCTATGGCAGGAAAAGAAGGAGACATCCCCGCATAAATTAGAGTATATTTAGCCTGGCAGAGGGCACCATGGTGCAGAGGATTGAAAAAAAAATTATGACATTCCTGTAGTGGAGTTAGAAATATGGCCCAGGGGATTGACACAAGCTGAGGAGAGGATCAGGGAGGAAGGGGAGGAGGGCCAAGGCCTGGGGCAGGTGAATAGTATCAGTACCCCGCTCCTACTTCTGTGTGACCACATTAGCCCACACTCAGTGGCTTAATCAACAAAAAATTTCACACAGTCTTAGAGGATCAGGAATCCATGAGTGTCCAGCTAGAGGCTCCTTCCAGAGTTTCTCAGTACTTTGGGCCTGTTGAAAACACGAAAGCATGACCTGATTCACTGAGAACCTGAGCTCACTTAGGGTTGTTCGCAGGATTCAGTCCATCTCAAAGGCCTGAGTTATTCTGTCTGTTGTTGGCCCTCATTGGGATGTAACGTGCACATGTCTGTGTCATGGTTCAACATAGGGGCTTGTACTCCTGAGTGAAGATCTGAGAGAAAATAGGGATCAGAGTCAGAATGGGACTGGGCAATGAGCTTTTATACCTGAATCTCAGAAGGGGCTTGTGGGTCATGTTGGTATGTTCTGCGGAATGGTAGGAATCAGTAAGTCCAGACCACACTCCTGGTGACAGGGTTACAAAAGATGTATAAACAGGATATGGGATTTCAGGGAACCACTGAGAGGAGAAGGTGAAGACCTCAACAGGGTTTAGAGCATTGCCCAGAATGGTTAGAAGGCTGAAACTTGCATGAACCCAGCTCCTTGAGTGTCCTCAAATTAGGGACCCTGGTTGCATGTAGCCATTCACCAGAGGGCTCTGGGAAAAGTTGTGTTGAAAGCAAGTGGGTACAGACATGGAGATGGTATAATGGTGATTGTGAGCATTGATATCCCAGATAGAAGGAATTCCAGTAAGTTCTTGTCTGAAGGGCAGCCCAACTCATGGCAACACACTGAGTGGAACCCTATCCACATCACACCCAATGGAATGAAGTTAATGGCTCTCTGTACAGGGTATGCAGTCTCTAGGCATGGGGTGAATTATAAACTTCAGAGTCCAAGGCTCCAATCCCTTCTTGCTTCTAAAATTAGAAATAATACGATCTTGGGAAGCTATTATCTACTGCTCTATAGGTGAGGCTGCCATCTTCTGGGACTCCAGAATGTGAGCACTGATGAACACATGTGTACACACATGAGAGAGTGTGCATGTACACACACACACGCACACACACACACACACACACACACACACACACACACACACATACACACACACCAGTAGGGACTGTAGAGTGGGATCTGACCAATAGCAGACCCAGGGAACTTAAGAAGAGGAAGAATATATGGTGGAGCTATGTATTTCATGTGACACGATTCCTCAAATATGACAGATATTATCTCACACATGCCTATGGACATCTGGTGGAAGTCCATGCTATAATCATCTGTATTGTACAGTCAAAATGCAGACTACCCCTGACAGGGATAATGGCTTATCCAGGACATAAACAGGTAAGATTGTAGAGCTGTTCCTGATGCCACATGTTTCTCTAAGCTGTGGCCCTGGCTGCACCCAGACTTTCCTTAGGGGCCTGTGAAGAGGGGTGTGTTGGTATCACTGTGTACATATGTGCCCTACATGCAGAATGGGGATGAGCAGATGGCAACCCTGAGCACTATTTGTTTGATGTCAATCCAGGAGTGGACTTGGGTAGGTGATTTCGGGCAGTGAAGTTACTTCCTTGACTTCAGACCCCAACAGAATTTGGAACCCCTGCAAACAGGCTCCCACATTCTAGTGTAGTATAGCACCATAGTTACTTGGCTAGAGACACCCAATATTGAAAGATGTTTTCCTGCTGTTTGCCTACTTCCCAGGACTCTGGCTCCCAGAAAACCCAGGGAATGGCTTTTTCATATGCTGCATATGTTGGTCCAAACCTCACACCTAAAGCCTCAGGACATTCAGCAGGAGGTTCCATAAGGTAATACAGAACAGCCTAGCTGTTCTAGGCCAAGCCACCCCTCTGAGCAAACCCAGGCCAACCTCGTCCTCTCCTCTGCAGTTTCTGGCACAGAGGGATATGTTGGGGTTCCTGCCACTGGGATGGAGGGAGTTTCAAGATAGCGGATACCCTGGTGATCCCTTTATGTCCTCACCAATGTCATGGTGGGCAGGGTGGGAAGGATTCCTGGGTGTGTCTTACCTCTCTCAGATCACAACAAAGGTCCTGAAGCTGTGCCACATTTCTCTTCTTGGTGGAGTTGTGTGCATACTGAGGTGTGCTGTGTCTGGAATGGAGTGCCCTGGGTCTGAGGACCAGCAAAGGAAGCCAGACAGGACTCTGAGGCCTCCTGCCTAGTTGCTGGGCACTGTCTTTACAGAGCTCCACACAGGAGATCGGGCAGGAGCTGGATGTTGAGATCCTCTGCTCTACCTCCTTGAAGGACATAAGGTGTCCCCAAATGCCAACAGAGTCCAGCACTGGCTCAGGGTGAGTGCAGGTTCTGGGGAATCCATCCCCCAGGTTTCCAGTGAAGCAGAATGGTACCCGTGTCCCAGAAGCCAGACTAGTACTGCTCTGTGCTCCCTCCTAGGATCCTGAACCCACATGAATGTGCATCACCATCCCCTTTTCAAATTTGCCCTCATTTCCCTGCCCCTACGTTGACCAGATATAGAGTAGTTGTCCACATATTTGTAATAATATCAGAAAAGAGACTTTAAACCTTGTCTCGTGACATTCATCTAGGATCCTTTTGCACTGTGCTATGTATTTTCTTAACATGTGCTCCCAGGTGTCCTCACTGACCTGACAGTCTTCCCCAGGTTCTGCAAGTCTTACACATGATCATGGTGAGTTGGAAGGCATTAACCCAAAGGGACATGTTGCCAATGGTACTATGCCTCTTATTCTGTCTTTTGGTTTTGAATGAACACATCCCTCACGCCCCTCCAGGTTCAGGGACAGGGGCAGGGGCTTCATTCTGCTGCACAATATTCCAGAAGGCCAGTCATTTGTTAAATCCATTGAGCCCTTCAATTATGCAGGACTTTGATGTGATTCTCTTCTGTTGCTAACTCATAGTGCTACATGAAACATCCTACATGGCCTAATATCCTTAGCTGTCTCATCTAAGAAAATATCTCTGTGCTCTCATCTCAAGAATGGAATATGTTATCAGAAACCACAAGACAGATGCCGTTCATGCAGGGAGGTGCTAGCAATACACATCTCACAATCTGACTTCAGATACTATCAAGAATAGATATCACTGACTTCAAGTCATTGTATGTCTACTAGGAAATGTTTTTATATTTCCTTAAATATATTTGAATTGATTGGTTGATTGACTGATTTGAGGGGGGCCAGAGTGGGGGAGTGGGGAGAAGCAGAGGGAGATACAGTATTCTCAAACTGATTCTGCCCAAGTATGCAACCCTACAAGTAGTTCGATTTCAGGACATTGAGATCATGACCTGAGCAAAAACTGTGACTCCTAGGATTAAGCCAAGAAACCACCCAGTTACCTTATTGTTTTTATGATTGTGGGCCCTCTTGTCCCACCTCTTGCCATAAGTCACTGGCATCTTGGGGTTTCGGTCTGTGCTTCAGCACCTAACCCTCCTGGAGACAGAACTGACTCATGTCTCCTCTGTTTCACATCAGCGTAAATACGGATCACTGATGAAGAAGAGTGAGACCTGTGCACTATGGACAAACCGGGCCAACCTAATAAAGAAGCAAATACAACATCTGGTGCCTGGTTTCCTAGGAAGATAACTCAGCTATACCTACACATTCCTGGGCACATATCAAGCCATTGCCACCACCCAAGAGGTGTTTAACTTCCTTTTTGCAAGGTGAGCACCCTGTCCCTAACTGCTCAGTTGGATTTGGTTACCACTTGCTGTGAGTCTTGGAAATGGCCCAAACTTCCCGAGCCTCAGTTTGCTCCTCTGAATGGGGCAGATTTATGTTAGGGACTCAGTCAGGTCTTGATAGGAAAGTGCACCTGGGTGCCTGGGCCCGTGCAATGTTCTGATAGAGGACCTGTTGTTGTACTCATTTATCTTTGTCCTGCTTGTCATGATAAAGCCTCTGCCTCATTCCTCACTATCACTATGATCTTGAGTTTTGCTGTTTTGGCATTTGAAAGAGAGATCTGAGAGTCCATTTAGGGTCTGTGTTTGGGTGAAAGCAGAGCAAGGATCCCCGGATTTCAGAGGCATTCCCAGGCCCACTCAGATATCTGTGATGGGGTGGTTGGGCCCTTTTATTTATCAAGTATTTAGGAAGCCCCACTAGGTGCATATGCTTCTCTAGGACTTGACTGTGATCCCTGCACAGAGGGGACAGCAGCCCAGGTCTTCACACTGGTCAGGAGTCATACAGTGATAATGGACACAATGAAATTTAGCATCCACAGGACATTTCATGTGATGCTCCCTGGCGTCCTCTAGATATGGGTGCATTTTCTCCAGCTATGATAAAGCTGGCGTATCCCAGGAGCAGTGAAACATATGAGTGTGTTTGGAATGATGCAGGAGGACCTTCCCTCTCCAGCACAGCAGAAAGTGTACTGTGAGGTGGTGGGATTCTTTGATTCTCATGCCACACAGCTCTGATTCCTTTTAAGGGTGAAGGTTGGAGAGTTTCTTCTGGAAAAAGGAAGGGGATCAGGAAAGCTGTGGGTGTGGGTACTGTGGCAGAGCAGAGGGGAATGGATGACAGCTTTAGCCCTTAAGAGAGTCATTCCCCATCACCAGGCCCTCTCACCCCTGTCTCTACCCCAATCCTGGGACCTAGACCAGAGTCTGTGGAAACCACCAAACTCAACAATATGTTGGAACCTGGACATTGGGTGTTCCAATGGTGCTCAGGAGACCCAGTGAGAGTATAGGGACCAGATATTCCAAACCCTGTGGGAGATTAGTGTCAGTAGAAGGAGACCCACTCATGGCACCTAGTGAAAGAGGTAGTCCATGGGCACAAGAGGTAACATTTGAAGTATTGGGAGGATCCTGGGAAGGGTTGGCTAGAGATAGAGTCCATTGGCTCCCTCCTTGGTTGGATCTTCAGAGAGCAGTGGCATGTGAAGTGAGGATAATTAAGAGGCCAGATACCAACCCTCCTTGGGCACATGCAGTTGAACTCAAGTGGCAAGTGCACAAGGATATAGACTACAGAGTGTGTAGAGATCCACCCTGTAGAGCAGAAATGGTCCCACCATTCATCAAGATCTCCAACTTATTGAGGCTCTTGCCAGGCTGTTGTCTGTAACCAGGCCTGTCTCAGGCAGGATTTTCAGATCACAGGTGGACAGGAGTAGGACTGTTCTCTGACAGGAGCTGGATGCCCAAGGACCCAGGTTCCCACAGGTTTCCATGGGATATTCGTTTGAGAGGATGCCCTGTCCTCTGAGTCCTCTTCCTAACTGTCTATCCCCAGAGCAATCTCCTCCTTCTTGAACACATGTGTAGAAAAATATTCTGAATATTTTTACAGCCCCCAGAATTTCCCAGCCTGGAAGTGCTGCTGGCATGCATGGGGCTCAATATGCCAGGCTCAGACCTGGAGAACCGGGCCCAGTTTCTGCTCACACAGTTGCAACACCTTGAGCCCACGGAGCCAGAAGCTGTGGGTGAGAGGGACTGGGGGTGGCTGATGTGCTCCTGAGGAGGTGACAGGGTGGGCCACACTGACCACGCCTCCATAGAGTGCAGTCAGGTGCAGAGCAATAAATAGTCTCAGATCCCTTTCCCCTTGGTCTTCAGTCATGGATACTTCACAGGGATTGGTTTTTGGATGTGCAGGCAACATTGCGTGGTGCGAAAAGTTTCCTTTATTTATAAAGGACATGGGAATTCAATCATGCTGGTGATACTTTCTCTTAATGGAGCTACAGCACCAGGCCCAGAGAAATAGCCTGTACCACATCAGGAATTTGCCTTAGCTCCCACTGTGGAACCCGCTGCATCTTCAGAGACAAAACTGGCCCCAACCCTCCCTGGTGCTGGAACTCACACGTTAAGAAGAGTGGTAACACCACCTGCCCTGTTGGGGCCAGAGCAGGTGGTGGTCAGGACTCTAATTCACTCTCCTTAGATGGAAGAGCTACCAGCTCCTCCGCCTGACCCGGGGGTCCAGCAGGGTCTAGCCCCTGCTATTGAGGTTCATGAAGGACTTGATCCAGCACCTGTCTCAGTGTAACGACCAGCATCAGCCCCCAAGCAGCAGCTTGTGCTGGCTGGAACCCCAAAGATGGTTTCCCCTCTTCTGTCATTGCTCTCTTTGTAATTTTTGTGTTTTGTATACACCTGTATAGTGGCTTAATAGATTTTGTTCATTAAATAAAATAGAATTTGAGTTTACATAAAATTTTACTTTGATCCTTTTCAGTGGTACATGGAAGTGCCATTAAGTACTTTAAGAGTGTTGCACAACCATTTACTTGAAGAACATTTCCATCACAGAGAAAAACCTGGTCTCCTTATCACTCGCTGCTCCTTCCCTCACCCCAGTCCCAGCAACCACTGCTTTCTCTCTGTCTTTGGTACTTTACTCTGTCTGAGATTTTCATGTGCCTGGAATCCTACATAATGGCTTTCTCTATCTGGCTACAGAACATAGGAAGGATACAAAAATCCTTTTTTCAATATTTTATTTAAAAAAAAGACATTTTATTACAAATGAATGTTTCCAAAACAACAATTATCCTGGGAAGCCCCAAAATGAGCTACTTTCATTACCTGGAATTGTGTTCCCTTTCATAAGGATACATTGAAAAGCAGAAACCAGGGAAATGTCTGGGTCTATGAGACACCTTTAAATTCTTTCATTTTCCTGCATAGGCTATGTTTAAACTATTCTAGAGAGCATATTTTAAAAATACTAGAATTATATCTTTTTTATTTAAAAAGGTAACAAAGTAAATAGTTCTTCAGGTTTAGGCAGACTATATTTATGTAGTAAAATAATGATTTAAATATGAATAAAATAAGACACTTTCCTTCTTCCATGAAAAAAAAAAAAACGCCTATAATGAGATGGTGTCCCGTTTCCATGCGTTTTCTTCTGGATTTAATATGTGTTCATGCACACACATATCTGTGTGTGTGCATAAGAAAGGGGGAGGGCAGCAGGGTGAGTTTTAGGGTTGGGCTCTTGTTCTACCAGATGTCCCTACAGTAGATAGTTACTGTCACTACTATCCCCTTGGACATTCTCAGTGACAGCACTCAAAGCCCCATCTGTTAAAAAACTGAGCCTTTTCCAATTATTTGACTCTCATCATTAAGGTAATAAGTATATCTGTGCCATAAATATCTATTCATTGTGTCTGATTCCTATAAACACCATTTATGGAGCACAATTTAACCATAAATTTGGAGGACAGGATCCATGCTTCCCTATCTATGCTCTTTTTATTCAGCACAGACTTCTTGGGAATGGAGGGACCTGGTGTCTATACATGAGACGCGAAACCATGAGTACAAGCCAGCAGGGAGTCCATGGGTAGTGGGAGTGACCATAGAGCAGGCAAGAGCTTTCCCACAGTCCCCTCATGTATCCTCCCCTACAAATATCCCTGCCAGTGTCCAGGAACACACAACACCCAGGCCCTGTCTGGTGATATGCTCCAGCCACTCCAACCCCTTGTGCTCCATAACTCAAATTCTAACTTGAGCGACCACGCACTGCTCGATGCCAGTTCAGGTTGCTCCCTGTGTATCCTGGCTGGACCACATCCACTGAGGGAAGAACCTCTAAGGACAGCGGAGGTCAGTGAGTTACAGACTTATGTTCATCCAGATATAGTTTTAGTGGCAACAGCAAAAGCTACTTGAACCTGTGTAAACAAGAGAGACCCTTACAAAGCACATTGGCTTCTCATGGACTCCAGGATGGAGAGAGCCTCTACCAAGGGTTTTGGCACTGGATATGGTTCATCCACAGCCTTAGGTTCCCCTAGCCATGACCTGTACCACTGCTCCAAACTTGGTATCCCTCAAATTCAGTTTATGTGGGAGAGGAGGCTGTGATTCCAGCTCAAGACACCATGTGAGAGGAAGGGGGAGATCCCTCTTCTCCCACAATTTTGGGTAAGGGCTATCCAATTGATCTGAAGCTCCTGGGGAAGCCATGGTAGTAATCCATATCTTCTCTGTCATAAGATGGAGCTAACCAGGCACAGAAGGTACATTTTCAGAGAGAAGACATCAGGGGCTCTCCCTGGAAGAAGAGAGAGAAACACCAATGAATGGGGACTCAGTGAGAAAGGAGAGTTCTGAACACTAGGGGAATGGCTGCTATGGACTTGGGCACTGTGCTATTGTTCAGGACCACAGGCTCTGTGTAGGTTTGTAGGGAGTGGTCAGGCTTCATCTTACCAACAGGTCTGTCAAAAACCAAATTCACCTCCAGAAAATTTTTCAACTCCGACCATCAAAATATTTTGGTATCCTGGCAGGCAAGGAAGCCTAAGATGCTATGTACCAATGATTATACAATAGGGAGATACAGGAGACAGTCGTGATGGAAGTGATGACAGCTAATTTGCCTCCTTTGGACAGAAAGAGCCCCATCACCAGACACTACATCATTTCTTCCAAGAAGAGATGACAATTTAGGAAGCTCCAGAATGACAGTCTCTACACCGAGTATTGTCCATGTCCAGGACACAAGCTCTGGGTGAGACCCTTGCCCAGGGCTGGCCTGGGTCTGATGGATGAGGAATAGTGTTGTGGGATCCCAGCTGAGTGACAGGTCACCCATACTGGAGGGGATGAAGGCAATTGAAAGGAAAAGACAATTGAGTTAGGGGGAGCCAGGCTTGCCAGGCAGAAGGGACAGAGTAAGGCAGAGGCCCAGAGCCCATGGCAGCAGTGGGCTCACAGTGAGATAATTTAAGCAGATAGAGCTAGGGATGACTGAGTGTCCTTTGAGAACATGAATCGTATCAGTAAATCTCTATAACAATTCCATGTGGAAGGTTGAAATGCTGTCTCTGTTTGACGAATAAGGAAACCAAAGCTTTAAGAAGCTGCCCCTCTCCATACTCCACAATGAGGCAGAGGCAGGATTGTATCCCAGGCCTTGTCTACCCTTTTTGACCCCACCTGACAAGAATGCTGCATTCCAGATGCTTCAGAATGGACTTCTCAGCTCTGAGGTTACATGAACCTTTGTGGTTCTTACCCAGGGAGAAACTTCCTGCCCAGACAAAGGCTGTCTGGAACTGGGAGAGTCCTCAGTGCCATCGTCAGACAATGGATTCAGGCCAAGCCCCTATCAGAGTGGTATCACTTCCCCCTGAGTTCAGTGAGGTCTCCAGGCCTGGGGGTTTGCATGTGGAGCTTTGCACACCTCTGAGTTCCAGGTCGGGGCTGTGTGAATGGAGGAAAGCTTCTGATGACAGAGAGACAGCAGTTCTAGCCCCTAGTCAACCTCTTTGAATCTGGGTGACCCCAGCTAGGACTCTGAAGCTAGAGACCCCACCCCTTAACTAGAGATAGTAATGGGTACAGCTAAGTAGGATGTCGAAAGAAAGACTCCTACATTTCCTACCTTGTGCCCGGGAGCACATGGGGAGCCCAGAGGAAATGCAGATGTGTTGGCGACAAATTTACCCAAGTATCTCTTCTTCCACTTGTTGATTCTGGAATCATCCTTAAGAAACAGATGCTAAATCTGAGGTCAGAAAGATTTCTTCTTAGGCTTTCTTCTCTGAGTTTTATAGTTTTAGCTCTTAAATTAAGGTCTGGGACCCATTTGGCATTCATTTTGAATCTCTTGTGAGGGGAGGGTCCACCTCCACTCAGTCATTTATAATTTTATGCATTTGCATGTGCAAGAAGGGACACAGTTTAATCACTATAGTATCTTAGGTTGTCATTTGTAGGGAATTGTCAATAGATCCCAAAGAATCTTTACAGTAAATAATCCTTGAAGCAATTGTCTAAGATCTTGAAAGAAGTGGTAAAGGAAGTTAACTTCTACATTCTGCAGAGGTGCAGCCATGTCTTCGATAAGAGCACACACTCCCCTCTAGTGGCCAACAGGAGACATTGCAGGAGTGCCGCAGGGCTCCCTGACCTGCCTGCAAAAGAAGCCACATTCAACCTTGGACATCTTCAAGGATCCCAGAGAGATCAAAAACAATTCTGTAAAATTCAATCTTTTGGAGGATGTCTTCCAGGAAATCTATGAAAAAATAAGCTTCTTCCTAAGTGCACTATTTTGAGAAGTATTTTCTGAGCAACTGAGTCAGGCCCTGGGTCAAAGGACAGAAAGCAGAGAGAACGGTGGAAGCCTCCCAAGAGGCACAGCTTGTAGGGTGGGAAAGTGTGGGGGAATAACTGGTCTAAATCACAGCTCTGTGTATCTTGTTGAAAGAAAACAGTAAATGGAAAAAAGCCACATTTATGTATCCCTTTGCTTACATAAACCACAAAACATTTTAGACAATTTGTAAACAATATCCCAGCATACCTGTATCCTTTTTTCCCAGTGAGATAACATCGACCTATATTACTGTATAGTAATTAATTAAAATATCACTATATTTTTTTACTTATTAGGAGAACATGATAGGATATATATATATATATATCCCAAAATGATTCTACAGAGATCCTCGTAGAACCAACAGATGCATTAAGTCAAGCTTAAGGACACAAATTCAATATACAAAAATGAGTTTTATCTCTATACATGAATAGCAAGTTATCACTGAAAGAAATTAAGAAAATAATTTTTAATTCATAATCACTCAAAAAGAATAAAATACGTATGAATTATTTTCATCAAGAAGGGAAAGACCTGTATACTGAAAACCATAAATCATTAATGAAAGAATTTCAAGAAGACAGAATGAAGTCCAAAGTCATCCCATACTAATGGATCCCAAGAACATATGTAATCCAAAAATACACACTGCAACAAGCAATCTAAGCATTCAGTTCAATCCCCATCAACATTTAATGGCATTTCCAGAAATAAGAACAGCAATCATACAAAGTGAATAATACCATGGAAGGCCTGAATAGCCAAAGCCATCTGGAGAAAGAACAAAACTGGATGTGTCATGCTTTCTGAATTCAAAGTGTATTACAAAGCTGTAGAAATCAAAACGGTATAGTATTGATATGCAGACAGACACACAGATGAATGGAACATAGTAAAAAGCCCAGGAAGAAACTGATACATATGTAGTCAAATCATTTCCAACAAAAGCTCCAAGAATAAAAAAATAGGGAAGCAACAGTCTCCACATTAAGTGGTTTTGGAAACACTGGGCAACCTCAAGTAAAGCAATGCAACTGAATGTCTATCCCAACCCTATCCACAACAAGAGTCAACATGTGACATAGACTTCAACACAACAGCTACAAACATAAAATACCTAGATGAAAATTGGACAGAATGTTATTAACACCCCCACTTTTTTTTATTCATTTATTTGTTTATTTACAGCATAACAGTGTTCATTGTTTTGGCATCACACCCAGTGCTCCATGGAAAACGTGCCCTCCCCATTACCCACCACCTGTTCTCCCAACCTCCCACCCCTGACCCTTCAAAACCCTCAGGTTGTTTTTCAGAGTCCATAGTCTCTTATGGTTTGCCTCCCCTCCCCAATGTCCATAGCCCGCTCCCCCTCTCCCAATCCCACCTCCCCCCAGCAACCCCCAGTTTGTTTTGTGAGATTAAGAGTCATTTATGGTTTGTCTCCCTCCCAATCCCATCTTGTTCCATTTATTCTCCCACTTAAAAAAAAAATAATCTCCATGACCAAAATTTGAACTCAAGATTCTGAGATCAAGAGACAGATTGTGCTGACTGAGCCAGTCAAGGACTTTTTAAAACTATGGAGCACAAATTGCAATGAAGAAGTCAAAATCTCTCTCTTTGCAGATGGCATGATATTTTATATGAAAAATAAAAAAGACTCCACCCCTCAAATTACTAGAACTCATTCAGCAATTCAGTAATGTGGCAAGATACAAAGTCAATGTACAGAAACCAGTTGCTTTCTTATACACTAACAATGAAAATACAGAAAGGGAAAGTAGAGAATTGATTCCAATTACTATAGCTCCAAGAACCATAAGATACCTGGGAATAAACCAAACCAAAGAGGTTAAGGATGTGTACTCAAGGAAGTACAGAACAACAGTCATGAAAGCAATTGAAGAAGACACAAAAAGATGGAAGACACCTCCATGCTCATGGATCAGAAGAATAAACATTGTTAAAATGTCTATACTTTCAATGCCATTGTGATCAAAATTCCACTGGCACTTTTCAAAGAGCTAGAGCAAACAATCCGAAAATTTGTTTGGAATCAGAAGAGACCCGAAATTGCTAACGAAGTGTTGAAAACGAAAAAACTGGGGGTATCACCCTGCCTGATTTCAAGTTTACTACAAAGCTGTGATCACCAAGACAGCATGATACTGGCATAAAAACAGACACATAAATAAGGTGAACAGAGTAGACAGCAAAGATATGGACCCTCAACTCTATGGTCAAAAACATCGTCAACATAGCTGGAAAAAATATACAGTGGTAAAAGGCCAGTGTCTTCAATAAATGGTGCTGGGAAAATTGGACATCTATATGTACAAAAATGAAAGTCGACCATTCTCTTACACTGTATGCAAGGGTAAACTTGAAATGGATAAAATACCTCAACGTGAGACAGGAATCCATCAGAATCCTAGAGGAGAACATAGGCAGTAACCTCTTTGATATCTGCCACAAGCAACTTCTTTCAAGATTTGTCTCCAAAGGCAAAGGAAACAAAAGCAAAATGAACTTTCCGGACTTCATCAAGATCAAAAGCCTCTGCACAGCAAAGGAAACAGTCAACAAAACAAAGAGGCAACCCACGGAATGGGAGATGTTTTTTGCAAATGACAGTATAGACAAAAGGTTGATATCCAGGATCAATAAAGAACTCCTCAAACTCAACACACACAAAAGAGATAATCATGTCAAAAAAAAAATGGGCAGAAGACATGAACAGACACTTCTCCAATGAAGACATATAAATGGCTATCAGACACATTGAAAAAAATGTTCATCATCACTAGCCATCAGGGAGATTCAAATTAAAACCACGTTGAGATACCACCTTACATCAGTTAGAATGGCCAAAATTAGCAAGACAGGAAACAACGTGTGTTGGAGAGGATGTGGAGAAAGGGAAACCCTCTCACACTGTTGGTGGGAATGCAAGTTGGTGCAGCCGCTCTGGAGAACAGTGTGGAGATTCTTCAAGAAATTAAAAATAGAGCTTCCCTATGACCCTGCACTTTCTCTACTGGGTATTTATCCCAAAGATACAGATGTAGTGAAAGGAAGGGCCATCTGTACCCCAGTGTTCATAGCTGCAGTCGCCAAAATGTGGAAAGACCCAAGAAACCCTACAACAGACAATGGATAAAGGAGATATTTTCCTTATATACAATGGAATATTATGCATCCATTAGAAGGGATGAATACCTAACTTTTCTATAAATATGGAGGACTGGAGGAGATTATGCTGAGGGAAATAAGTCAAGCAGAGAAAGACAATTATTATATGGTTTCACTTACGTGTATGCATAGGAAATTACATGGAGAACATTAGTAGAAGGGAAGGAAAAGTGAATTGGGGGAAATTGGAAGAGGAGATAAAGCATGAGAGACTGTGGCTCTGAGAAACAAACTGAGGGTTTTGGAGGATCAGGGATGGGGGATAGGTGAACCTGGTGTTGGGTATTAAGGAGGGCATGTATTGCATGGAGCACTGAGTGTGGTGCATAAATAATTAAACTTAGAATTGAGAAAAAATTAAATTAAATTAAAAAATAATCATTTACTTACTTATAGGAATCTTAATAAAATATGAAGAGTGAAAAAATAAACTTTATTTAAAATGTAATAATGATGCTATTTTATATCTTTATGAGATTGAAAGCAAAACATCCATGACCTACATTCTCCTATTGATAAAAATTACCTCATTTATCACCTTTATAAAAATAAACTTCCTAGATTATTACTCTACTGAAAGTTGCTTCAGATTTCATTCAGCAGAAAAGGAGTGTATTTACAAGGACAATAGTAGAATATTTGTGAGAAGACTTTCCATTTGTAGCTTTTTTTCTATATTTCCCTTTTACCACAGAGGATCTAGGAATAAGACACTGAGAACCCAGAGTATTCGAATTGGTTCTCAGATGTTAGTCAAAATGAAATATTAAATATCCTCTTTCAGAGCATAGGGAGGTCACTCACTTCATAAAGTGAATAATATAACTTTAAAATATTTTTAAGGAAATCTGAGTGGATCAGTCATTAAGTGTCATTGTACCTGAGCCTTTGGCTCAGGTCATGATCCCAGGGTCCTGGGATCAAGTCCCACATCGGGCTCCCTGCTCAGTGGGAAGCCTGCTTCTCCCTCTCCCACTCCTGCTCCTATTCTCTCTATGGAAACCTCTCTCTGCCAAATAAATATATTACTTATGTATCTACATCTACACCTATATGTAGATGGATATAGATATAGATAAATATATTTTTTAATTTTGCAACTTGATACTGTTCCAAAAAATTTTCAGGGACGAGTCAAATTTAAAACGATGTCAAATAGAGCTTCCTTATGACCCCGCAATTGCATTACTGGGTATTTACTCCAAAGATACAGATGGAGTGAAACGAAGAACCACATGTACCCCAATGTTTATAGCAGCAATGGCCACAGTCGCCAAACTGTGGAAAGAGCCAAAATGCCCTTCAGTGGAAGAATGGAAAAGTAAGATATGGTCCATCAGAAAGGATGAATACCCAACTTTTATATCAACATGAACGGGACTGGAAGAGATTCAAGTAGAGAGAGTCAATTGTCATATGGTTTCACTTATTTATGGAGCATAAGGAATAACACAGAGGACATGGGGAGATGGAGAGGAGAAGGCAGTTGGGGGAAAATGGAGGGGGAGATGAACAATGAGAGACTGTGGACTCTGAAAAGCAATCTGAGGGTTTTGGAGCGGCAGGAGTGGGGCATTGGGTGAGACAAGTCGTGGGTATTATGGAGGGCACGCATTGCATGGAGGATGGGTGTGGTGCATATGCAATGAATTTTGGAACTCTGAAACACAATTTATTTTTTTTAAAAGAGATAAAAGTCTCTATATGAGGACTGTGCCTGGGTGAAACCAGAGCAGGTGTGCCTGGAGGTTAGCAGGGGATCCAGGCCCACGCAGATATCTGTAATGGGCTAGGATGGGGCCCTTTAATTCAGGAAGCATTCAGGAAGTCCCACTCATAACAGGTGATCCTGTAGGAGCTGGCTATGAACTCTGCACAGAGCTGACAGCACCCCAGGCCCCCAGACTATTTAGGGGACACACAGTGACACTGGACATTATGAGAGGCAGAATCCACACGATATTTTATGTGATGACCCCTGGCTTCCACTAGATATGGGTGTATTTTCTCCAGCTACAATGAGGACGGCAGAGCCCAGGAGTAGCAGAATATGTCAGTGAGCTTTGCCTGATGCAGGAGTGCCTTCTCTCACCCCCAGGGACTATTGGACCCTCATCCCACACATCTGTAATTCCTTCTTAAGGGTGAAGGTCTCAGATCTTCTGGAGAAAGGAAAGGGCACAGAGGAACTGTGGATATGGGCACCTTTGCAGAAGAAATGGGACTAGAGGACAGCTTTAGCCCCTAAGGGAGTCATTCCCCACCCAGCCCCACCCCCTCACAGTCCTGACTCAACACCAATCCAAGTACACAGAACAGAGGATGTGGGAACCATCACACGTAGCAATCTGTTGGAACCCAGACACTGGGTGTCCAGAAGGTGCTCATAAGACCCAGTGAGAGCTCAGGGACCATACATTCCTCACTCCGTGGGAGAATAGTGTAAGTGGAAGGAGATACACTCGTGGCAGCTAGTGAAAGAGGCAGGACATGGTTATAGGAGGTAACATTTGAGGTAATGGGAGTGTCCTGGAAAGGCCTAGCTAGAGACAGAGTCTCTTAGTTCCCTCCTTGGTTGGATCTTCACAGCACAGTGGCATGTGCAGTGAGGGTAATTAAGAGGCCAGACACCACCCCTCCCTGGGAACATGCAGTTGAATTCTGTGGCAAGTGGAAAAGGAGGCAGACTGAGGAGTGTGTCCAGTTCCCCTAAGAAGGACAGAAATGCTCACAGGATTGATCAGGACTCACACTCATAGCACCTTTTTACACCCTGTCATTTATGATGAGACCTATCTCAGGCAGGACTGCCAGATTACAGGTGGACAAAGACTATGACTGGTCTCTGACTGGAGCTCAAAGCCCAGGGACCCTGGTTCCCACAGGGGTTCCCTGGTAAGTGGGTTTGGGATGGTGCCAAGTCTTATGACTCCTCTGACTAAGAGTCTCTTCCCAGGGCCATCTCCTCCATCTTGAACACATGGCTAGAACAATAGGCCGATGATTTTGTTCAGCCCCCAGAATTTCCCAGCCTGAATATGCTGCTGGCATATTCAGCATGGGGCTCAGTATGCCAGGCTTAGATTTGGAGCACCATACTCAGGTTCTGCTCTCCCATCTGCAACAGCTTGGGCCCATGGAGACAGAGTCTGGGAGTGAGAAGGGCCGGACTGAGCCTGGGTGGCTCAGTGGGTTAAAGCCTCTGCCTTCGGCTCAGGTCATGATACCAGGGTCCTGGGATTGAGCCCCGCATCTGGCTCTCTGCTGAGCGGGGAGCCTGCTTCTCCCTCTCTCTCTCTCTCTGCCTGCCTCTCTTCCTACTTGTGATCTCTGTCTGTCAAATAAATAAATAAAAACTTAAAAAAAAAAGAGAGAAGGGCTGGACGGTCTGATGTGGTCCTGTGGAGGGGGCTGAGTGGGCCACAATGACCAAGCCTAGAGTACACTTGAGCCGAAAGGAGTGAGTAGTCTCAGATTCCTGTCACCATGTTCTTTGGTCAGGGAGACCTCCCAGGTATTGCTTCCTGAACACAGAAGACATTGAGTGCTGGGAAAAGTTTCCTTTTTTTTAGAACGGACATGGGAAGTCTATCATGCTGATGATAATTTATTTTCAAGGAGCTACTGCACTAGGCCCAGAGAAAGATCCCGAACCACCTCAGGAACTCGCTCCAGCTCCCACTGTGGCACCCGCTGTATCTTGGGGCACAAAGCTGGCCCACCCCATCCCTTGTGCTGGAGCTCACCCCTCAGCAATAGCAGTGTCATCACCTCCCCTGTTGGGGCCAGTGCAGTTGGTAGTCAGGGCTCTAATTCACTCTCCTTGAGATAGAAGATCTATCAGCCCCTTTACCTGACCCAAAGGTCCATCAGGGTTCTGCCCATACTCCTTTTTGTTTCCTGAGGGGCTCGAGTCAGCACTTGTCTCAGTGGAATGACCAGACTCAGCCCCCAAGGAACATCTCATGCTGGCTGGAACGCCAAGGGGTGGGTTCCTTGCCCTCTTGTATTTTCTGAGTTTTGCATACATTTGTAAAATGGCTGAATAGATTTTGTACATTAAATAAAGTATTATTAGAGTTTACTTAAAAGTTTACTCTGATCATTTTCAATGGTATATTGAGGTCCCTTTAAGTACTTTAAATTGCACAACTAATTACTTGTAGAACATTTCCATCACAGAGAAACCTGGACTACTTATAACTCACTGCCCATTACCGCTCTCCAGTCCCTGCAACCACTGCACTTCTCTCTGTCTCTGATACTATACCTCATCTGGTATTTTCATATGACTTGAATCCTACAGTAGGCCTTCTCTATCTGGCTACAGAATGTAAGAAAGATACAGTGTTTTTTTTTTCATTTTTTCATAAAAGTAACATTTTATTATAAATGAAAGTTCCTGAAAGAACTATCAGCATGGGAAGCCCCAAAATAAGCTACTCTCATTACTGGGGTAGTGTTCCCTTTCATAAGGATATCTTAAATGGCAGAAACAGGGGGGAAATCTCGGTCCATGAGATATCCTTAAATTATTTCATTATCCTGCATAGGCCATGTTTAAATTATTCTAGTGGGCAATTTATAAAAAATTTTGAAATCACATCTTAAATCTTCCCATTTATTAATAACAAATCAAGTAATAGACTAAATAGTTCTTTAATTCAAAGCCAGAAGGTGTTTATGTAGTAAAATAATGACTTAAATATGACAAAAAGAAGACAAGTTCCTTCACCAAGAAATAATCACCCGTAATGGACTTTTTCCCAATTCCAGTGATTTTCCCACTGGTGTGTGTGTGTGTGTGTGTGTGTGTGTGTTACGTTGTGGAGGGGAGGTAGTGAGAGTATTCAGGCTGGGCTCTTCTTCTACCTGATGCCCCACAGTGGACAGGCACTGTCGCTGCTGTCCTCTTGGGCATTCTCAGTGACAGCACTCAAAGACCCATCATTGAACAACTGAGCCATATCCAATCATTTGACTCTCATCATTCAAGTGATAAGTACATCTGTGCCACAAATCTGTTTCTTTCTGTCTGATTCCTACAAGTTTCACCACTTGACCACTTTAATTCAGGGACATTTCCCTCGTACTGATGGCAGCAGAGTGCGTGACAATCAAGGGAGTGATGAGGCCAATGGTGGAGGGACTCTGGCCTCCTAAAAGACCGCATGAAGGAGCTCAGTCACCAATCTGAAGATCCACTCAACACTGTCATGTGAGCAAATCTATGGCAACATGCCACCATAATTAGGGGAGTTATTTAGTAATTCAGCATAAGGAAATATAACTTTGAAATCAGCAAGTAAACTTCTATAATTATCAGCCTAGAACCTAGAGAAAATGACCAAAGAAACATCTGGCTTCCTCAGTTAGTAAGGCACGAGGTACTTGATTTCAGGGTCATGAGTTTGAGCTCCATATGGAACACGGAGTTGATGTAGGAAACAAAAGAAAACAACAGGACTTACACATAACCCAAATCAATAGGGCTTGGGCAATAGAACTGGTCGGTGGTGGACGGGATCCTCTCTCCTGTTCATTCAGCCACTGGGCCCTGAGCACTCAGGTGGTGCCACTCCTTATCAGGCAAACAATTTCTCCCTCTAGTAGTTCAGGGTTTAGAGGAGCAGATGCACAAACATGAACTGAAAAGGTGAATGAAATGAGCATCTGCTACATGAGACATGTATAAGGGAATAAAATGGGTCCTGAATTCCACCAGGGGAGGGATCAGACAAGGATATGCTGAGATGACATTGAGAATTCCTGTGGCAGGAAAAGAAGAAGGCAGCCCTGCACAAATCCCCCTCTATTTAGCCCAACAGAGGGTACCATGGTGCAGAGGATCAGAAGAAGAATATGATATTGCCGGAGTGGGGGTTAGAAAGGAGGCCAGGGTGCTAGAAAGGAGGATGCTGAAGGGGGGAACAGAGGAAAGGGAGGAAGGCCATGGCCTGGGGCAGGTGGACACTTTCAGTGCCCTGCTCCTAGTGCTGTGTGACCACATTATCCCACACTCATTGTCTTAACCAACAAACACTATCTCACATTCTCTGAGGAGACTTTCAGTACGGGAATCCAGGAGTGCTTACCTAGGGGCTCCTGCCAGAGCTCCACAGTACTTTGGGGCTCTTGATAACATTAATTCAGGACATGCTTCACTGATAATCTGAGTTCACATATGGGTGTTGGCAGGACCCAGTCCATCTCAAAAGGACTGAGTTCTTCTGACTATTGTTGGTCCTCCTTGCTAGGTCGTGGGCCCATGTGTGTGCAATAAGGTTCAGCATAGGGGCTTTAACTCCAGGGTGAGTATCTGAGAGAGAACATGGGTCAGAGGCAGCATGGGGATGGGCAAAGAGCTCTCAGAGCTAAATCTCAGATGGGGCTTTTGGTTTATGTGGCCATGTTCTGTGGAATGGGAGGAATCATTCAGTCCAAACCACATTCCAATAACAGGGTTACACAAAGATGATTAAACAGGATATGAGATTTCAGGGAAGTACTAGGAGGAGAAGGTGAAGACTGCTGCATGGTTAGTGCCTTGCCCAGAATCACAGACTGTTGAGAAGGCTGAACCAGGCATGAACCCAGCTCTTTGTGAGTGTCCTCAAAGTTAGGGTCCAGGATGCACCTAGAACTCACTGCAGGGCACAGGAAAAAGTTGTGTTGAAGGCAGGGGCTACCGACATGGAGATGGTATCAGGGTGAGGGAGGGCATTAACATCATAGACAGGAAGCATTCCTGGAAGTTCTTGTCTGAGGGGGAGCCCAGGTCATGGAAACACCCTGAGTGGACCCCTATCCACATCACACCCATTGGAAAGGATTTAATAGCTCTCAGCACAGGGCATGAAGTCTTTAGTGGTGTGGGAGATTCTGACCATCACGAGCTCTAATCCTTCTTTAGGGTTTGCTTGGAAAATTCGAAAGCCTAAGGTCTTGGGAAAGTATGGCCCACTCTTCTGTAGATGGGGCTGTCACCTTCTCGGAAGCCAGAATATGAGTACTGATGAACAGATATGTGCCCACAGGAGTGACAGTGTGTACACACACACACACACACACACACACACACACACACACACACACACACACACATACTTACACACACCATTAAGGACTGTAGGGTGGGATCTGACAAGTTGCAGACTCAGAGAAATTGAGAAGAGGAGGAAAATGTGCTTGAGGTATTTCCTATATGTGACACCATTCCTACAATATCACATATTATTCCACACATGCCTGTGGACATGTGGAGGAAGTCCATGCTACAATCATCTGTATTGTACATACAAAATGCACACCACCCCGGACAGTCATAACGGCTTATCCAGGTTCACAAACTGGTAAGAGTGGAGATTTGTTTCTGAAGTCAGGTGGGGCCCTGGCGGCACACAGCCCTTCCTTGGGCACCTGTGGAGATGTGTGTAGTGGTTGTAGGGGCCTGGTTAGTCAGAGGAACTTACTTGTAAACCTCAGATATAGGGGCGGGCCAGGCCAGATAGCCATATCCAATCAGTGGGGTGCGCATATATTAACTGTGGTGAGTTGAAATCTCATTGGCCACCTGTGTGTGGGCCGGGCTCAACCACCTCTATAAAGTTTAGTCTGTGAGGCTGGGTGGAGGGAGAAGTAGGAGGAGTTAGAATAGACATTGGAGAAGTAGGAGGAGTTAAAATAGCAGTTAGAATTTGGGAGCCATTAGAGTAGCCATTAGGGTAGCCATTGGGAGCCCTTAGAGTAGTCATAGGAGTGATAGCATTGGGGTCATCAGGAGCAGCGCCGTCCCAAGCCACGGCCCCGCCACGAGTAGCCTCGCCACCCCAAGCAGGAGTGCCACCAGTACCTAGGGGGTTCAAGTCCCCCTAGGCGGTCCTTGGGGATTCGAGTAACCCGATGTGGTCATTAGGGGTTCAGGTCCCCCAAGGTTGTCATCGGGGGTTTGAGTCCCCCTAGGCGGTCAGGGGGTTTGAGTCCCCCTAGGAAATCCCCACCGGTGGCAGGACCGCTGGGTCTGCAGTTGTCTTTGACTTGTCTTTTTGTTGTCTGCTGTGTTGTTTGTTGTGTTTGGAGGAACGGGACAGGCAGAGAATAAGGGGATTCTGACTTTCATCTCTCTGTTTCTCATAATAGATATGGGGCTTCTTCCTCACTCGCTTCCTGTGTTAAGGGCTGTAACTGGAGCCAACTGGGTTTAGTCTAACTTGGGACAGACTTTAAGGAATATTCCCAAGCAGCTGCCATACTCCCTTTTTTTCAGGGAATTCCTTGCCTTCTCTGGCCCGACGTGGACAGTCTAGCCCCTCCCCCTTGCTGGCGGGAAAGCATGGCATCTGAAGTGGAATGGGCCCAGGTGGAACATGAAATCTGTTAGCAAAGAGATAACTGAACTGATGGTTCATTGTCTGTCTCAGGGTTTTAATGGGTAATAGTTAAAGTAGCTTTCAGAGTAGTTGGTAACCTGAAGCTTTGAAGTTTTGCTTGGATGAAAAATGGGATGAAGTGCTAGGGCACTGGTTGCTGGAACTGGGTTTGTGTTTTTGAAATCTGTTGGTAAATATGTTTTGTGCTTAAGGGCTGTTGTAACAGTTCACATTTGGCTAAAAGATGAATGGTTTTCTCTTTGCCCGCCTAGAATTGTAAATGAGATCTCTTTGTCTTACAAGGTTTTTCCCTGATATGCTAAGTTACTCAGGAAGTACTGCTAAATCAATGATAAACCTTGGGTTACATTTGGATAAATGCTGTAACTACTCCAGAGGTTTTATACATTTCCTAAAGCTTTAATGTTTTGATAAGGGTCATCATTTGATATTTAACCATATCTATTCTGAGTTTTTTGTCATTTGTAATTGTTTTAATTCTCTTGTAAGATGAATTCTGCCTTAAGGAAATGCATACAGAAGAATTTCAGAACAAATACGGGTCTTTGATATGTTGAAATCCTGGAACTGAATTTCCAGAAGTAAAAGTTGCACTCAGACTAAACCAGAATTAGTATGGCAACTCAAGGTAAGAATGAGTCTCCAAGAGCTTTCCTAGAAAGGCTTATTGAAGCCTATAAAATGTATACCTCGATCGACCCTGAGGCACCCAAAAATCAGGGGGCAGTGAATCTTGCTTTCGTCAGTCAGTTGGCCCCAGATATAAGGAGGAAACTTCAGGAAATTGAAGGATTTGAAGGGAAGAATCTGATTGAGTTATTGGGAATATCAGAAAAGGTGTTTAACAACAGGGATGCACAAGAGGATGAAAAACAGACAAAAACTGGTTAAGGTTTTGACATTACATGAGATAGGTAGGGGATAGTAAATGGAAGGAAAAGCCTAAGCACAGAGAAGGCAGGTGGGAAGACTTAGATTAAGATCAGTGTGCTTACTGTAAGGAAAAAGGACAGTGGGCCAGGGAGTGCCCAAAAAGGAAGACGGCAATGCTGGCCACCAGAGTAAAAATTGAAGTGGAGGGGAAATCAGTTGATTTTTGGGTAGACACGGGAGCCCAGTTTTCATTATTACTTAAACCTATGGGAAAATTATCTGGAGAAGAAGTCTGGGTACAAGGAGCAAATGGCACAGAAAGACATAAATGGACAACAAAAAGGACTTTAAGTTTGGCCTCAGGAGTAGTTAAACATCAATTTTTCGTCCTCCCTAATGCCCCATATAACTTGTTGGGAAGAGATCTCCTCCACAAGTTATGAGCTGGTATTCAGTTCTCAGAAGGAGACATGACTGTAACCTTGAGACAACCCACTGTACAGATGCTTATGGCAGCAGTAGATGAATAACTCCTTTACAAGCCAGTCTCAAATCCAGAGGAGACAAAGGCGAGGAGACTTCTCCAAATCCTACAGGTCAAGTTTCCCAAGGACTGGGCAGAAGGGAAGCCCCCTGGCTTGGTCAGGGGACAACATCCAGTGGTGATACAATTAAAGGCTATGGCTATGGCTGTTCACATTCGGCAGCGCCCAAGGAAGCAAAGGAAGGGATCAGAAAACACATTAACCACCTCCGAGGAGACAGTATCCTAGTTCCTTGCAAATCTCCATGGAACACACCTTTGCTGCCCGTCAAAAAGGCTGAAACTGGGGAGTACTGATCCGTTCAGGACTTGTGGGAAGTTAATAAACGGGTTGAAGATATCCACCCGACGGTGCCTAAGCCCTATACCCTACTCTCCCTCCTGGGCCCCCAAAAAACTGAGTATACCATCTTAGATCTCAAGGAAGCATTTTTCTGCATATCTTTAGCAAGGGAATCTCAACCCCTTTTTGCTTTTGAGTGGTCCGACCCACAGGAAGGATTCCAAGGCCAGCTCACCTGGACAAGACTTCCCCAAGGATTCAATAATTTACCCACCATTTTTTTTGAGGAGACCCTACATGAGGATTTGCATGAGTACAGAACCTCCAACCCAGTAGTCACTCTGCTACAGTATGTTGATGACTTGCTAGTAGCCGCTGAAGACTATGAGTTATGTTTGTGAGGGCCAAGAGCTCTCTTACAGACTCTGCAGGAAAAAGGGTATTGAGTGTCAGCAAAGAAAGCACAGCTCTGTCAGAGTCATGCCACATATCTCCACGAGGGAGTGCTTTCACTGTCTGAGTCCAGGAAACAGATGATCACCCAATACCCCCACCCCACCACGTCCCGACATGTGAGGGAGTTTCTTGGACAGTGGGCTACTGCAGGCTGTGGATACTGCGGTTTGTGGAGATTGCCCAACCTCCCTACCAACTGGCAAAAGGGGGAGTTCACTATGATAGAGTGGACAGCTGAGGCAGAAGGAGCATTTCCGGAATTACAAACAGCTGTACTGAGTGTCCCAGCATTGGCCATCCCAGATGTTACCAAGCCCTTCTACTTGTATGTTGATAAAAAAGCAGGGGTTTCCAAAGGAGTTTTGACTCAGACTCTGGGACCTTGGCAAAGGCCAGTAGCCTATCTTAGCAAGAAACTAGATCCAGTAGTGGCTGGATTCCCCTCTTGCCTCTGCATAATTGCTGCCATGGCCCTCCTGGTCAAGGATGCGAGTAAATTGAATTTGGGTCAAAATCTCATCTTGACCACCACACACGCTATCAAGGGCCTTCTCTGAACTCCACCAGACCTTTGGATGACAAATACCTGAGTGACAGAGTATCAGGCCCTCCTCCTCAATGGACCAAGTGTGACATTCTGGTCCTTGGCAGTGCTAAATCCAGCCACGCTGCTGCTGGAGGAGCTGGCTGACCATCCACATGACTGCAGGGAGGTCCTAACCCAAGTTGCAGAATAAGGCTGGATCTCAGAGACATTCCCTTCCTGGATGCTGAGATGACTGTTCACAGATGGGAGTAGCTACATGGTCAATGGAAAGAGGTATGCGGGGGCTATGATGGTTTCTCCTTAGCAGAAACTCTGGACAGCAGCCCTGCCACACGGAACTTCAGCACAAAAAGCAAAACTGATTGCACTCACTAAGGCCCTGCAGATGGACAAAGATAAAACCACCAATATCTCTACTGACATCAGGTATGCCTTTGCTACTCTCCATATACATGGCGCTATTTATAAAGAAAGGGGCCTACTAACAGCAGAAGGAAAAGGAATTAAAAACAGAGGAGAAATATTGGCTCTCCTCCAGGCTATTTGGGACCCAAAAGACGTGGCCGTTATGCATTGCCCAGGACACCAAAAGGGGACTTATCTCATTTCAAAAGGAAACCAATTAGAAGATCAAGCCGCAAAACAAGCAGCCCAAGAAATGGTTCAAAAACTGGTTATCCTCCTGGCTCCTGCCCTACCAGAAAAACCGAACTGTTCAGAAGAAGATTTAAAGTATTCACAGAAATGGGTTAAATTGGACTATGAAGGGGACTGGGCTAAGACTAAAGCAGGAAAAATAATTCTTCCTCGAAGACTAGGCAAAAAGTTAGTAGACCAGAAATGCAAACTTAAGGAGCTTATAGGCAAGCAGATCCAGGTTTCAAAATTAGGGTTTCTAAATCAGCATCCAGTTCAGGATGTAGTTGATAGATATGCTCAATGACAGGCAGTTAATGTGGGAAGAACTAAGATGGGAAGAGGGAAAGGAGAAAGAGGTAAAGAACCAGCAATTTATTGGGAAATAGATTTTACAGAAATGAAACCTGGTAAATATGGGCACAAGAACATTTTAGTTTTTGTAGATACCTTTTCAAGTTGGGTAGATGCTCTTCCCGCCAAACATGAGATGGCAGGAGTGGTAGCCCAAAAACTACTAGAAGAAATAATTCCTAGGTTTGGTTTACCTCTCGGGATTGGGTCAGACAATGGCCCTACATTTGTGAGTTCAGTCTCCCAGGCATTGGCCAAGGCCATGGGCACTAATTGGAAACTACATTGTGCCTACCAGCCCCAGAGTTCTGGGCAAGTAGAGAGAATGAACCAGACTCGTAAAGAGACCTTTAAAAAACTAATTCTGGAGACTGGTGGTGAGGGTGGATCTCCTTCCTTTTGCCCTCCTCAGGGCGA
The DNA here is from genome assembly GCF_922984935.1 of Meles meles. Lineage (NCBI taxonomy): Eukaryota > Metazoa > Chordata > Mammalia > Carnivora > Mustelidae > Meles > Meles meles. The sequence continues at coordinate 36,605,193 of NC_060088.1, read as the reverse complement.
TATGTACACCCTATTTAAGCAAGGTGACCACATTTGAAATAACGTTTTGGAGACCCCCCCCCCCCCCGCCCTCAAATACAAGAGGTTGCCCTAGCAGAAATGACTGATCAGTCTGTACTCCAGTCACTGCAGGCATTACAATCTGTCTTAAAAAAAAAAATTCAGGGATCCGGACTGCCCACACTGGGATGGAGACGGAGGTGGAACCACATCCTTACCAGCCTGGGGACTTGGTTTGGATATGTCACTATCAAGGGGGAAACTTGGAGCCTTGCTGGAAGGGACTATTTACTGTTATCCTGACCACCCCCAAGGCAGTAAAAGTAGAGGGCATTAGGGCCTGGATTCATGTGGGTCACGTCAAATGAGCCAGGGATGAGGACGCCCCCAAGAGATGGAAGCTGCAGTCAACAGACCTCGCTGACCATGGAATAAAGCTAAGACTAAAAAAATGAGTTTATTGTTGCTCCTATTGTTACCTGTTTATGTAAAGTATAGGTGGGAAATTAGATGAACGGAATTAGGAAAAAATGGAAAAGGGTATACAAAGCATTGAATGGCTAGCTCATCAGCCGACTGTGAACTACTGTTACTTTTTGGCCCCTGTATTGTAAACACCCTAATGTCATTTGTACCAAAGAAAATTGGAGCAATAAAAATGTTAGTCTTACATGTTCAATATAACCCTCTTACAACAGGAGAACATAGAACTGGCTGAAAAGTCAAGGATTTGACTGATTTCCAAAGAAAAGGGGGGAATGTAAGGGCCTGTTTAGCCAGAGGAACTTACTTGTAAACTCCCGATATATGGGCGGGCCAGGCCAGATAGCCGTATCCAATCAGTGGGGTGCGCATATATTAACTGTAGTAAGTTGAAATCTCATTGGCCACCTGTGTGTGGGCTTTGCTCAACCACCTCTATAAAGGTTAGTCTGTGAGGCTGGGAGAGGGGAGAATTAGGAGGAGTTAGAATAGCCATTGGAGAAGTAGGAGGAGTAAGAATAGCCATTGGAGAAATAGGAGGAGTTAGAATAGCCATTGGTGAAGTAGGAGGAGTTAGAATAGCAGTTAGAATAGCCGTTAGAGTAGCTATTAAAGTAGCCTTTGGGAGCCGTTAGAGTAGCTGTTAGGGTAGCCTTTGGGAGCCATTAGGTTAGTCATAGGAGTGATAGCGTCAGGGTCATTGGGAGCAGCACCACCCCAAGCCGTGGCCTCACAATGACTGGTCTCGCAGGCCCGAGCAGCAGTGCTGCCACGACCGGACTCGCCACCCCGAGCTGTGACCGGCCTCTCCACCCTGAGCCACGGCGTCATTCTGGGGAGCGGCCTCGTCCAGAATGGCCTTGTCTGGAGAGTGGCCTCGTGGACAAGCGGCTTCATCCAGAGCGCCCTTGTCTGGAGCGGCTTCGTCCTGAGCGGCCTAGTCCAGAGCAGCCTCGTCTGGAGAACAGCCATGTTGGAGTGGCATCATGGGAAGCAAAGTCTGTGTCATCAGGGTTCTTGTCCTTGTCGTCATCACCTCTTTATCTTCAGGAGCAGCATCCTCGTCATCATCGCCTCTACATAAAAAATGGCCCTGACTAGACGGTTTGATTTTTGGTGCTTGGCATGAAATAGAGCTTTGCTTGATTTTCGCTTTGTGTCAGTCTCGTTCCTTTGATCATGGACCCTAACATTGGTTTCACTGTGTACAGAGATGGCCTTGCATGCAGAAAGGTGATGGGCAGACCACATCCCTGAACACTGTTTGTCCAGGGTGAAATTGGATAGGTGATCTCAGGCAGTATAGTCACCTCCTTGACTGCAGACCCCAATAGAATTTGGAACACTGAAACCAGGCTCCCACATTCTAGTATAGTCCACTACCAGAGTTCCTTGTCTGGAGACATATGATACAGAAAGTTGTACTTTTGCTATCCGCCAACACTATGGGGCTCTGGCTTCCAGAATCCCCAGGGGAATGGCTTTTTCACACACTGCAAACATTGCCACCAACCTCACCCCCAATGCCTCATATCATTTGGTAGGAGGTTCCATTAGGCATTACAAGAGCAGGGCTCAGTATGGATGCCTGAAAAACTAACCTCGGGTTAGGATAAGGTCCTAGGGACATGGCAGGTCAATCTGCTGCTTCTGTGCCAGCTACGTGGGTGTCTGTCTGGAGGTAGGACTCAGGTTGAGGGACAGAATTGTATTAGTGTCCAATGCTGGCTTTCGTAAATGGGAATGGCTTGGGGTCTTTTGAAGATGTCTCATAATCTGGGGGTACTGTGCAGCTCCATAGGGCATGTTTTCCTTCTGGAGGGCGGGAAGAGTCCTGTGGTTTGACTCCAGTGTTCCCTATCTGGAGAGCTTGTGGACCAGGACTCTGAGGACAGAAGTATGAAATCCCAAGCTAAGGCTAGGGTTAGGGCTTAGGGCATGGCAGGCCCAATCAACAGATGCTGAGGCAAGCTGCCCAGGATCTGAGTTTAAGGCAAGTATGAGGGGGTCACTCAAGCTGGAGCATGTGTCCATGAGAACCATCGATTTTGGGGGTAGCTTCATGGGTTCATGGAGTTTTCAAAAACTCTGCGTTTTTTGCACAGTTCCAAATAGTTTGGTTTATTCTAGCATATAGGTGGTGTCCAGTTTTATGGCTCAGGGGTCCCCCATATTTATATATATGAGAGCAGGGACCAGGTATGGATTCCTAAAAAAACCCAACCTAGGGTTTGGGTTAGGAACTAGGGTCATGTCAGATCTGACTCTGGAGCCAAACAGGTGGGTGGCTGACTGGAGGTCGGGGCTCAGGCTGAGGGACAGGAATTGTATTAGTGTCCTACCCAGGTCCGAAAATTGGGGGTGTCCTCTTTGGCCATGCAGGGTTCTCATAATCTGGGGAGTAAGCTCCCAGAGCACCATTTCTGCTGATGGGCAGGCAGAGTACTATGCTGTTGTTCCAGAGGTCTCTATCTGGAGGGATTATGGGTCAGGATTATTGGGATGGAAGTCTAAAAACCCAAGCTAGTGTTAGGGTTAGGCCATGGCTGGGCAGATCTACAGATGCTGAGGCAAGCTCTCTAGGATGTAAATTTAGGGTGCATGCCAGGCAGTGGCTCAGGTTGAACTTTGTGTCCATGCATTCTGCCAAATATGGGAGAAGCCTCATGTGGCCATGGAGGTTACTACCACCCTGATGGTTTTGTGCAGCTCCAATTAGCAAGATTTATTTTATGAGACAGAAAGTGTCCAGTTTTATGGCTCAGGTGTCCACCATAAGGAGGGAATCATGAACAGGGTTCTGGGTGTGGATAACTGACAACCCAACCTAGGGTTAGGATTAGGGCCTAGGGGCATGGCAGATACCACCTGCTGGCTCTGGGGCCAGCTGTCCTGGTGGCTGATTGGAGAACGGGACTCAGGTTGTCAGACTGTGAATTAGTGTCCACAGAGCGTACAAAATTGGGGTGGCATCAAGGGCCATGCACGTTTCCATAATCTTGGGGTTTTGTTCAGCTCCATAGGGCACTGTTTCCTTCTGGGGGGCAGGTCGAGACATATTTTGTGATTCCTGAGTTCTCTATCTGGAGCACTCATGGGTCAGGCCTCTTGGGACGGAAGTCTGAAAACCCAAGATAGGGTTAGTGTTAAGGCCTACGGCATGGTTGGCTCGACCTGCAGACTCTGAGGAAGGCTCCGTGGATTGTGAATTTAGAATGAGTGTCAGGGGTTCACTCAAACTGGACTTTGTGTCCATGATTTCTGCCAAATATGGGGGTGGCCTCATGTACCCATGGAGGTTACTATAGCCATGGTGATTTTGCGCAGCTCCAATTAGCAAGGTTTTATTCTGTGGGAAAGAAGGAGTATTATGGCTCAGGGGTCACCCACATAGAGGGATTTGAGCCAGGATTCTGGTTATGAATTCCTGAGAACCCAATCTGGGGTTAGGATTAAGGCCTAGGGCATGGCATGCCTGATCAGCTGTCTCTGGGGGGAGCTACACTGGGGACTGAGTTGTAAATGCACCTCAGGCTGAGGTCCACAAATCAACTTGTGTCCAGTGAGTCCTCCGAAATTGGGGGTGGCCTGAGCCATGCAGATGTCTCTTACCCTGAGAATTTTACACAGCTCCAAACCATAGGAGTTCCTTTAGGAATTCCTGGTATGGAGGAATTCCATGGCAGGAGAAGTCCTATTTTCTGGCTCAGGGATCTCCCATATGGAGGGTTTTAAAGTAGACCACTGGGGACAGATATCTGAAAACACAGCTATGATTAGAATTAGGGACTGGGGCAGAGTAGGTCTGATATGCTCGCTCTTGCGCTAGCTACATGGGTGGCAGAGTGGAGGTCCTGTCTCAGGGAATGTTTATTAGTGTCCAGGGAGGGCTTCTGAAATGGGGGTGGCTTCAGAGGCCATACGTGTTCCTCCTAATCGGTGGGGGGAGGTTTACAGCACCATAGGACACAGCTTCCTTCTGGAGGGCAGGGAGAGTCCTGTGGTATGGCTCCTGAGTCCCCAGTCTGCAAGACTTGTGGGCCAGGACTCTGGGGAAAGAAGTCTGAACACCCAAGTTAGGATTTGGGAAACGTCCTAGGGTATGGCAGGCCTGATCTGCAGATGCTGAGTTGAGCTCCTCAGGATCTGAGGTTAGGGCAAATGTCAGGTATTCACTGGTTTCCGGATATGGATGCCTGAAGACCCAACCTATTTATAGGCTTAGGTCCTAGTGGCATGGCAGACCTTATATCCTGGCTCTGCAAAGAGATACCCATGGAGCTGTGTTGAAAATGGGGCTCAGGCTAAGGGTCACAATGGGTGTTTGTGTCCTGGGCTGCCTGTAAATTTGTGCATGGCCTCAGGGACAGTGCAGCTTTCTTCCACCTCTGAGGGTGATGCATAGCTGAAAAAGCAAGGATTCCTTCTGGGGGCCAGGAGAAGTTCTTTTCCATTTCTCAGGGGTCCCCTGTGTGGTGGGATTCTAGAGCAGGGCTCTGCGTATGGATGCCTGATACCCCAACCAAGGGCTATGATTAGACTCTAGGCCATGGCAGGTCCTAACTGCTGGCTCTGGGGCCAGCTAACCCTGTGACTGATTGGAGGACAGGACTCAGGTTGTGGCAGACTTCATATTAGTGTCCATTCTGGAGAACCATGGTGGGGGGTGGCATCAGGGGCCATGCAACTTTGCCCTAATCGAGGGGTTTTGTGCAACTCCATAGGGAAACTCAGGCAGGGAGAGTCCTGTGGGCTGGCTCTGGAATCCCCAGTCTGGATTCCTTGCATTCCTGGATTCAAAGGATGGCATTCTGAAAGCCCAAGCTCAGTTTATGTTTAGGGTATAGGGCATGGATCCCTGATCTGCAGATGATGAGGTGAGCTCTTCAGATTCTGAAGTTAGAGTGAGTGTCAGGCATTTGCTCAAAGCAGACTAGAATTTGTGTCCACTAATGTTGCAGAATGTGTAGGTGTCCTCCTGGGGGCCATGGAGGTATCTCCTGCTGGGGCTTTTGTGCAGCTCCAAATAGTATGATTTCATTCTCAGTAGAAGTGGGGACCTGTTGTATAGTTCAGGCATCCCCCTTGTGGAGGGATTCAAGTGGAGGACTCTGTGTTTGGATGCCTGAAACCCCAATCTAGTGTTAGGATTTGGGCCAAGGGGTGTAACAATTCTGATCTCCTGCTCTGGCGCCAGACTTCCTGGTGACTGATTGGAGGACAGTACTCAGGCTGTGTCAGACTGGGTATTAAGTGTCCAGGGTGGAGAACGAAAGTGGGTGGCATTGGGCGCCTTGCACGTTTGCCCTGATTTAGGCAGCTCCATAGGGCGTGGTTTACTTCTGGAGGGCAGGCAGACTCCTGTAGGCTAGCTCCAGAGTCCCAACCTGGAGGGCTTTCATTTCAGGATTGAAGGGATGGAATTCAGACAACCCAAGTTCAAATTATGGTTAGGGTGTAGGGCATGGGTCATCTATCTGCAGATCCTGAGTCGAGCTCTCCAGTTTCTGAGGGTAGGGAGAATGTCAGGCTTTCATACAGACCAGACTGGAATTTGTTTCCACTAGAGCTGCAGAATGTGTGGGTGTCCTCCTGGGACCATGGAGGTATCTCTTGCTGGGGGATTTGTGCAGCTCCAAATAGTATGATTTCATTCTCAGTGAGAGGTGGAGTCCTATAGTATTGCTCAGGGGTCCCCATATGGGGGGATCAAGAGCAGGGCTCTGAGTATGGATGCCTAAAAAGCAAACCTAGGGTAAGCATTAGGGACAAGGGGCATGACAGAATGATCTGCTGACTCTGGGGCAAGCTACGTAGGTGGCTGTTTGGAGGACTGTGCTCACACTGTGGGAAAGAATGTGCATTAGGGTCCAATGTCATGTTCTTAAATGGGTTTGACCACAGTAGTCATGCCAGTTTCTCCAAATCTGGGTTTTTTTTTGCAGCTCCAATGAGCATGTTTCCTTCTGGAGAGTAGACAGAGTCCCATGGTGTGGTTCTGGAGTTTTCTCTCTGGAGTGCTTGTGGACCAGGGCTCCTGGAACAGAAGTCTGAAAATCGAATCTAGGGTTAGGGTTAGGTCTTAGGGCAAGGCAGGCCTAATCTTCAGATGCTGGGTGAACTCCTGGGGATCTCATGTTAAGGTGAGTGTCGGGGTCACTCTGGTTCGACTTTTTGTCCATGTGATCCATGGAGTGTGTGGGTGGCCTCATGGGGCCATGGAGTTGCTACTGCTCTGGGGTATTTGAACAGTTCCAAATAGTTTTGTGTATTCTGGGCGATATGTGCTGTCCTGTTTCATGCATCAGTCGTTCCCCATATGGAGGGATTTGAGAGCAGGGCTCTGGGAATAGATGCCTGAAAACCCACCTTACGTTTAGGGTTAGGAATAAGAGGCATGACAAGCCTTATATCCTGGATGTGGGATGAACTACCCATACGGCTCTGTTGAAAATGTGTCTCAGGCTAAGGATCATAATTGGCGATTGTGTGTAGAGCGACTGGTAAGAGTGGCCGTGGCCTCAGTTCAACACAGGTTTCTTCCAATATTGAGGGTTTACATAGATGCAAATGTAAGGTTTCTTTCTGGCAACCAGGAATATTTCTGTTTTGTAGTTGAGGGGTCCCCTCTGTGGAGGTATTCAAGGAGAGAGATCTGGGTATGGATGTCTGAAACCCCAAACAGAGTTAGAATTCAAGCCTAGGGGCATGGCAGGTCCAATGTATGGCTTTGGGGCCAGCTCTCCCAGTGGCTGATTGGAGGACAGGACTCAGGTGGTTTCAGACTGCATATCAGTGTCCAGGGTGGAGAACAAAAGTGGGTGGCATCATGGGGGCACACACGTTTGCCCTGACCTAGAGGTTTTGTTGGGCTCCATAGGGCATTATTTCTTCTGCAGGGCAGAGAAAGTCCTGTGGAGTGGCTCCAGAGACCCCAATCTGGAGGGATTGCATTCCAGGACTCAAGGAATGGAATTCTGAAAACCTAAGTTCAGTGTAAGGTTAGGGTGTAGGGCATCATCCCTGATTCAAGCCTAGGGGTACGGCAAGTCTGATCTTTTGGCCTTGGGGCCAGCTCTCCCAGTGGATGATTGGAGGATGGGACTCAGGTTGTTTCAGACTGTGTATTAGTGTCCAGGGTGGAGAACGAAAGTGGGTGGCATCGTGGGGCATACACGTTTGCCCTGATCTGTAGGTTTGTAGGGCTCCATAGGGCACGATTTTTCCTGCAGGGCAGGGCAAGTCCTGTGGAGTGGCTCCAGAGACCTCAATCTGGAGGGATTGCATTCCAGGACTCAAGGAATAGAATTCTGAAAACCTAAGTTGAGTGTACTGTTAGGGTGTAGGGCATGGATCCCCGATGTGCAGATTTTGAGGTGAGCTCCCCAGAATATGAAGTTAGGGCGAGTGTCAGGCATTCGCTCAAACCATATTAGAATTTCTGTCCACTAGGGCTGCTGAATATGTGCGTGGTCTTCTGGGACCATGGAAGTTTCTCCTACTCTGGGGGATTTGCAGAGCTCCAAATAGTATGATTTCATTCTGCGGGAGATGTGGAGTCCTGTTGCATGGCACAGATGTCCCCATACGGAGAGCTCCTCAGGATCTGACATTCGGGCAAGTGTGAGGCAGAAACACAGGCTTTGCCTCTGGTTTTTGTGTCCGAGAAGGGTGCGGAATGTAGAGGGGACCTCATGGGGCCATGGAAGATTCTCCCTCACTGGGGGTTTTTCACAGCTCCAAATAGCATTCTGTCATTGTGGGGGAAAGGAGAAATTCTGTTTCTTGATTCAGGGGTCCCCATGAGGAAGGATTGGAGATCAGAGCTCTGTGTATGCGTGCCCAAAAACCCAAACTTGGGTTAGGATTTGGGCCTAGGGTCACCACAAGCCTCATATGCTGCCTCAAGGTCATGATACTGATGGAGCTTAGTTGAAAATGTGGCTCAGGCTGAGGGTCACATTGCCGGATTGTCCCCAGGGTGGTCTTCAACAGTAGGCGGGGCCTCATGGGCCATGCAGCTTTCTCCTACTCTGAGGGTTTTACACACATCTCAATAGCAAGATTCCCTGCTGAGGGTCAGGACTTCCATTTTGTGGGTCATGTTCCCCCATATGCAGGGATTTCAGACCAGGTCTCTGGAGAAGGTTGTCTATAAACCCATGTTAGGTGGAAACGATCGCCTAGGGGCATGGTAGGTCTGTTCTGCTGGATAGAGTGCTATCTACCTGGGTGGCTGACAGGAGTCAGGGCCCAGGCTTTGGCAAATAGAATATTAGTGCTCAGTGCACTTTATGAAATTGCGGTGCCTTCATGGGCCATACAGGTTGATCTTCCTTTGGGGTTTTTGTGCAGTCCCAATGGCCACTTAGCCTTCTGAAAGGCAGGCAGAGTGCTGTATTGGGGCTCCAGAATTCCCAATCTAGAGGTCTTGTTCACCAGAACTCTGGGGACGGAAGACTGAAAACACAAGATAGGGTAAGTGTTAGGGCCTAGAGCATGGCAGCCGTGATCTCTAGAGCCTGAGACCAGATCATCAGCATCAGGAATAATGGCTAGTGTCCGATATGTGCTCAGGCTGGAGTTTGTGTCCAGGAGGGATGCCTAATGGATGGGTAGAATCAGGAGGCCATGCAGGTTTTCCCAATCTGGGGGTTTATCATGGTTCCAAACAGCAAGATTCTGTTCTTCAGGACAGTGGGAGTGCTGATGGTTGGCTCAAGGGTCCTCCATATGTATCGATTTGAGAGTAGGCTTGACATATGGATGCCTGAACAGTGCACCTAGGGTAACCATTGAAGCTGAGGAACAAGGAAGGTTCGATCTGCTGGCTCTGGGGTGGGCTACCTAGGGGGCTGAGTTGAAAAGGAGTCTCGTGCTGAGGGTTACAATGTGGGTTTCTGTCCAGAACTACCTTTAAATGTGGTGGTGGCCTCAGGGGCCATGCAGGATTCTACCACCCTCAGGGTTTGACACAGCTCAAAATAGCAAGGTTTCCTTCTGGGGACAGGAATTTTTGTTTTCGTTTCTCAGGTATCCCCCAAATGTTGGCTTTCGAGACCAGGTCTCAGTGGACAGTTGTTGTACAACATAAGCTAGGGTACAAATTACAGCCTAGTGGAATGTCAGGTTCAGTATTCTGTCTCTGGGGCCATCGATCTGGGTGTCTGATGGGCGGCAGTTGCTCAGAGTTTGTCAGACTACGCCTTTTATCCTGGGCGACCTATGAAATTGGGATAGTCTCAGGGTCCTTGCAGGTTTGTCCTAATCTTGAGGTTTCCTGAAGCTCTAAGGGGCCCAGCTGCCTTCTGGAGGGCAGGCACAGTCCTGTGGTGTGTGTATGGAATACCCAGGTTGGATGGATTGTGGGGCAGGAATCTGGACACAGACGTCTGAAAACACCAACTAGGGTTAGGATTAGGGCAGAGGGTATGGCAGGCCCCATTTGCAGACCCAGAGGGAACCCCTTGGGATCTGAATTCAGGGAGAGGGTGAGACGGTAGCTGAGGACTTTGTCTCTGGATTTTGTGTCTAGGATAGCTATGGAATGTAAGGGTGGCCTTATGGGGCCTTGGAAGATTCTCCCTCTCTGGGGATTTTGCCTGGCTCCCAAAAGTTTGGTGTCATTCTGGAGAAAGGGAGTAGTCCTTTTTTCTCTCTCAGGTGTCCCCCTAAAACAGGGATCCCACAGTAGGGCTCTGGGTACAGGTGCCTGCATAATCCACCTTGGGTTAGGATATGGGACTACGGGCATGGCAACCCCAATATGTGGGCTCTTGGGGCTGCTACTGAAAGGCCTCATTTGGTGGTTTGAAAGGCTCAGGATGGTGGTTACAATGGGTGTGTCTGCCCAAGGCAGCCCTCAAGAGTGGGTGTGGCCTCGTGGACCATGCAGGATTATCCTACCCTGAGGGTTTGACACCTATCCCAACAGCAAGGTTTCCTTCCATGGGGAAGGAGGACTTCTGTTTTTGAATCAGGTTCCCCCAAATGCAGGGATTTGCGATAAGGTGTAGGGACAGATGTCTGAAAACCCAGGTTGGGTAGATACGATGGCCTAGGACCATTGCAGGTCTGAATTGCTGGGTATGCGGGTAGCTGTCTGGGTGGCTGATGGGGGGTCAGGTCTCTGGCTGTATCAGACAGAGCGTTAGTGCACAGGGCGGTCTATGAAATTGGGGTGCCATCATTGGCAGAGCAGGTTGATCCCCATTTGGAGTTTTTGGGCAGTCCCATAGGGCACATTTCCCTCCTGGTGGGCAGGCAGAGTGCTGCGTTGTGGCTCCAGAAATCCCAGTCCAGTGGGCTTGTGGGCCAGGAGTGTGAGGACGGAAGTCTGAGAAGCTAAGGTTAGGTTTAGGGCAAATGGCATGGCAGCCCCAATCTGTAGAGGCTGAAGTAAGTTTTCCAGCACCTGAATAAGAGCAACAGTCAGATGTTCCCTCAGGCTAGAGTTTGTGTCCATCAAGGCCACCTAATGGAGGGGTGGCCTCATGAGGCCATGGAGGATTTCCCACTCTGGAATTGTGAGCTGTTCCAAAAATAATGGTTTCCTACTATGGGCGAGGGGTAGCCCTGCTTGATGGCTCAAGAGTCCCAAATACGGAAAGATTCGATAGCAGGGCGTTACATATGGATGCCTGGAAACCACACCCCGTGTTCCCATTGGTGCCTCAGAACAAAGCAGGTTCGATCTGCTGGCTCTGGGGCAATATAACCAAGGGGCTAGGTTGAAATAGGGTCTCATGCTGATGGGTCACAATGCTGGCTTGTGTCCAGGGATAAGGGAGACCTTGCAATGTGGTGTTGGTTCAGATGCCTTGCAGGATTTTACACAGCTTCAAAAAGCAAGGTACACTTCTGCTGTGTGCCTCAGGGACCCCCCATATGTTGGTATGTGAGACCAGGTCTCTTAGGATAGATGCCAGAAAACCTAAGCTAGGGCTCAGATTATGGCCTAGGGACATGTCAGGTTCAATCTTATGTCTCTTGGGCCATCTACCTACGAGTCTGACTGGATGTAGGTGTCCGAGGTGTGTCAGACAGCACATTTTTTTCCTGAGCGGCCTACGAAATAGGGGTGACCTTACAGGGTCCTTGCAGGTTGTTCCAATTTGAAGGCTATGGCAAGGGTAAAGGGCACAATTTCCTTCACAAGGGAAGCACAGTCCTGCAGTGTGGCTCCAGAGGCCCCACTTTGGAGATTTGTCAGGGAGACAAATCTCTGGGACAGAAGTCTGAAAACACAAACTCGGGTTAGGATTCGAGCTGAGAGTATGGTAGACTTGATCGGCAGACCCAGGGGAGCTCCTCAGGATCTTAAATTAGGGCAAGTATGAGGTGCTAGCTCAGGCTTTTGCTCTGGATTTTGTGTCTAGGATGGCCACGGAAAATAGGGGTGGCATCATGGGACCATGGAAGATTCTCCTTCTCTGGGGATTTTCCCCAGCTCCCAATAGTTTCGAGTCATTCTGGGGGAAGAGAGGAGTCCTGTTTTCTCTCTCAGGGGTCCCCCAATAAAGGGATTCCGCAGCAGGTCTCTGGGTACCTGTTCCTGGAAAACAAACCTTAGGTTAGGATATGGGCCTAGGGGTATGGAAGCCCGATATGTGAGCTCTTGGTCCAGCTGCTGAGAGGCCTCATTTGAAAACATGGCTCAGGCTGAGGGTCACAATGAATGTTTATGCCCAAGCTAGCCCTCCAGAGTGTCGTGGCCTCATGGGCCATGCAGGTATTCGCTGACCTGAGAGTTTTACAACCACCCCAACAACAAGGTTTCTTGCCAGGGGGAAGGAGGACTTCTGTTTTGTGCATCAGCTTCCCCCATATGCAGGGAGTTGAGCTAAAGTCTGGGGACAAATGCCTGAAAACCCAGGGTGTGTAGAGATGACAGCCTAGGGCCATGTCTGGGTCCAATCTGCTGGATAGGCCGCCAGTTGTCTGGGTGACTGATGGGAGGTCTGGGCTCAGGCTGTCTCAGACTGAGAATTGGTGCACAAGGTGGCCTCTGAAATTGGGGTGTCTTCGAGGGCTATGCAGGTTGATCCTCATTTGGGGTTTTTGGGCAGTCCCATAGGGCACTTTTTTCTTCTGGTGGGCAGGCAGACTGCTGCATTGTGGCTCCAGAATTCCCAATCTGGAGGGCAGGTTGGCCAGGAGTATGATGACAAAAGTCTGAAAATACAAGCTTGGGTTAGGTTTAGGGCACGACAGGCCCAATCTGCAGAGGCTGAATCAAGATCTACAGCATCTGAAGTCAGGGCGAGTGTCAGATATCCACGCAGGCTAGTTTGTGTCCATGATGGCCGCCTCGTGGAGGGGTGGCCTCATGAGGCCATGGAGGTTTTCAAACTCAGGGGGTTGTGAGCTTCTCCAAACAGCAAGTTCTTCTTCATAACACAGGGACTTCGTTTGATGACTCCTGGGTACGCCATATGGAAGGATTTGAGAGCAGGGCTCTACCTATGGATGCCTGGACACCACGTCATGTTATCATTGACACCTAGGAACATGGCAGTTTCGATCTGCTGGTTCTGGGGTGAGCTACTCAGGGGGCTGAGTTGAAATGGAGTCTCATGCTGATGGATCACAATGCTGGTTTTTGTCCAGGGAGACCTTGGAATGTGGCGGTGGTTGATGGGCCATGCAGGATTCTCCACCCTGAGTATTTACACAGCTCCAAATAGCAAGGTTCCCTTCTGGAGACAGAAGGTGTTCTGTTTTGTGCCTCAGGCGACCCCACATATGTTCGCATTGAGAACAGGCCTCTGGTGACAGAAGCCTGAAAAACCTAGGCTAGAGATCATATTAGGGCCTAAGGGCATGTCAGGGTCAATCTTCTGTCTCCTGGGCAATTGTCCTGGGTGTCTGACTGGATATAAGTGCACAGAGTTTGTCAGACTGCATCTGCATTATTGTCCAGGGTTCCCTACGAAATAATAGTGGCCTCGGGTGCTTTGCAGTATTCTCCTAATCTGTAGGATTTTGGCAACTGTGATGGGTAGAGTTTCCCTCAGGAGGGCAGGCACATTCCTGTGGTGTGGCTACAGTACTAAGCCTCAATCTGGAGGGTGTGTGGACCAGGGCTTTGGGGACAAAAGTATGAAAACACAAACACAGGTTGTGTTCAGGGCCAAGGTTATGGCAAGCCCCATCTACAGACCCTGACGGGAGCACCTCATGATCTGAAATTAGGGCGAATGTTAGGCAGTAGCTCAGGCTTTTGCTTATGGATTGTGTGTCTAGGATGGCCACGGATGTAGGAGTGGCCTCATGGGGCTATGGAAGATTCTCCCTCTCTGTTGATGTTGTCGGGCTCCCAGTTGTTTGTTGTCATTCTGGGGGAAAGGAGGAGTCCTTTTTTTTTTTTTTTTTCTTAATGGTCCCACAAAAAGAAGGGTTCCATAGCTGGGCTCTGGGTACAGGCTCTTGGAAAACTCCACCGTGGCTAGGATTTGGGCCTAGGAACATGGCATGCATGATATGCCTGCTTGTAGTCCAAGTACCTAGGGTCTTTATTTGACAACGTGGCTCAGGATGAAGGTCACAATAAGTGTTTGCCCAATTCGGTCCTCCAGAGTGGGAGTGACCTCTTGGGACAAACAGGTTTCTCTTACCATGAGGCTTTGATACCCATGTTGGAGTTAGGGCTTTGGTTATGGTGGTGCCATCTGCAGACCCTGAGGGGAGATGCCCAGGATCTGAAATTAGGGCGAGTGTGAGGTTATAGCTCAGTCTTTTGCCTCTGGATTGTGTGTCTAGGATGGGAAGCAATGTAGGGCTGGCCTCATGGGGTCTTGGAAGATTCTCTGTCTCTGGGGGTTCTGTCAGGCTCTCCATAATTTGGTGTCATTCTAGAGGAGGGGATGAGTCCTGTTTTCTATCTTAGGGGTCCCACAAAAAAAGGGGATTCCAGAGACAGTTTCTGGGTACAGGTGCCTAGAAAATACCTCTGTGGGTTAGGATTTGGGCCTAGTGGAAAGTCAGGACCAATATGTGGGCTCTTAGTCCAGCTCCCGAGGGGGCTTACTGAAAATAGGTTCAGGCTAAGGTCACAATGCGTGTATGTGCCCAGGGAAGCCCTCACAAGTGGACATGCCCTTATTGGCCATGCTGGTTTCTTTTACTTGGAGGGTTATACACACATTCCAAAGGTAAGTTTTCCTGCCATGGGGAAGAAGAAGTACTCTTTTGGCATCAGATTTCCCCATATGCAGGGATTTCAGATAAGGTCGGAATACAGATGCCTGAAAAGGTAGGTAGGGTAGAGATGATGGCGTACTGCCATGGCAGGTCCCATCTGCTGGATATACATTCAGCTAATTGGGTAGCTGGTGAGAGTTCTGGACTCAGGCTGTGTCATACAGAGCATTAGTGCACAGGGCGGTCTATGAAATTGATGTGCACTCGAGGGCTGTGTAGGTAAATCCTCATTTGGGGATTTTGGGCAGCTTCATAGGGCACCTATTTCTTCTGGTGTGCAGGGAGAGTGCTGTGTTGTGGCTCCAGAATGCCCAATCTGGAGTGCTTGTGGGCCAGGAGTGTGAGGATGGAAGTCTGAAAACACAAGCTCTTGTTCGGTTTAGGGCGTAGGTCACAACAGACCCAATCTGCAGCAGCCGAATCGATGTCTCCAACATCTGAAGTCAGGGTGAGGGTCAGATGCTCTCTCAGGCTGGAGTTTGTGTCCATGATGTCCACTAAATGGAGGGATGGCCTCATGAGGCCATGGAGGTTTTCTAACGTTAAGGGTTGTGAGTTGTTCCAAACAGCAATGTTTCCTTCTGTGGGAGAGGGGAAGTAATGTTTGATGGATCCAGGGTCCCCCATATGGAAATATTCTAGGGCAGGGTTCTATGGATTGATGCCATGAAACCCCACCTCATATTACCATGCAGCCTAGAACATGACATGTTCAATCTTTTGGCTCTGGGGTCAACTACCCTGGGGGCTGACTTGAAGTAGAGTTTCATGCTGCTGGGTCTCAATGCAGGTTTGTGTTCAGGGAGACCTTGGAAAGTAGCAGTGACTCAGGTGACATGCAAGATTCTCGTACCCTGAGGGTTTGACACAGCTTCAAATAGCAAGGTTTCATACTGGGGACAGGAGGTATTCAGTTTGTGGCTCAGGGACCACCCTATGTTAGTATTGGAGGACAGGCGTCTGGAGAATGATACCTGAAAACCTATGCTGGCATTAATATTAGGGCCTAAGGGCATGTCAATATTCTGTCACTAGGGACCATTTACCTGGGTATCTAACTGGAGGTAGGTGCTCAGGGTGTGTCAGACGGTGCATTTTTTCCACAGTGGCCAACAAATTTGGCATGGCTTCAGGGGACTTGCAGATTTCTCGTAATCTAGATGTTTTTGGCAACTGTGACTGGCACAGTATCCTTCAAGTGGGCAGCCATATTCCTGGATAGTGGCTTCAGAAGCCCCGTCCTGGAGGGCATGTGGCCAGGGTTTTGGGGACAAAAGTCTGAAAACACAAACTCGGGTTAGGTTTAAGGCTGAGTTTATGGCAGGCCCGAACTGCAGACCATGAGGTGAGCTCCTCGGGATCTGAAATTAAGGTGAATGTCAGGCGGTAGCTCAGGCTTTTGTCCCTGGATTGTGTGTCTAGGATGGCCGTGGAATGCTGGGGTGACCTCATGTGTCCATGGAGAATTATCCTTCTTTGGGGTTTCTGCCAGGCTCCCAATATTTTTGTGCCATTCTGAGGGAAAGGAAGAGTCCTGTTTTTTTCTGTCTCTGAGGTCCTCCTAAAACAGGGATTCCAGAGACGGGCTCTGGTTACAGGAGCCTGGAAAACCACACTGTGTGTTATTATTTGGGCTGAGGGGCATGGAGCCCTGATATGTGAGCTCTTGGTCCAGCTACCAAGGGGACTTATTTGAAAATGGGCTCAGAATCGGGGTCAAAATGCATGTTTGTTCCCAGGGCGGCACTCATGTGTGGGCGTGGCCACAGGCACCATGCAGGTTTCTCCCACTCTGAAGGTTTGACACCTATCCCAAGAGCAAGGTTTCCTGCCATGGGGAAGGAGGAATTCTCTTTTATGCATCCTGTTCCCCCATATGCAGGTATTTGAGCAAAGGTCTGGGGACAGATGCCTGAATAACCAGGTTGGGTAGAGATAACAGCTTAGGGCCATGGCAGGTCTCATCTGCTGGATATACGTTCAGCTAATTGGTGGCTGACTTGAGGTCTGGACTCAGGCTGTGTCAGGCAGAGCGTTAGTGCACAGGGAGGCCTATGAATTTGGGGTGCCATCAAGAGACGTGCAGGTTGATTTTCGTTTAGGTTTTCTGGGTAGCCCCATAGGGCACTTTTTTCTTCTGGTGAGCAGGAAGACTGCTGCATTGTGGCTCCAGAATTCCAGAATTCTGGAGGGCTTGTGGGCCAGGAGTATGAGGACAGAACTCTAAAAACACCGGTTAGGGTTCGGTTCAGGGCCGAGTGCATGGCAATCCCCATCTGCAATGGCTGATTTGAGACCTCTAGCATCTGAAGCAAGGGTGAGTATCAGACGTTTACTCAAGCTGGAGTTTGTGTCCATGACAGCTGCCTGATGGAGGGGTGGCCTCATGAGGCCATGGTGGTTTTCCCACACTGGTGGTTGTGAGCTGCTTCAAACACCAAGGTTTCCTTCTGGGGGACAGGGGGAGTCCTGTTTTAGGGCTCCAGGGTCCCCCATGAGGAAAGATTCGATAGCAGGGCTCTATGCATGGATATCTGGGAAGCCTAACTTGCATTACCATTGCAGCCTAGGAACTTGGCAGGTTCGATCTGGTGGATCTGCATCCAACTACCCAGGGGACTGAGTTGAAATTGAGTCTCATACTCATGAGTCACAATGCAGATTTGTATCCAGCGAGACCTTGGAATGTAACGGTGGCTCAAGAGCCATACAGGATTCTCTTACCCTGAGGGTTTGCCACAGGTCCCAAGGGCAAGTTTTCCCTCTGGGAACAGGAGGTGTTCTCTTTTGTGGCTCAAGGACCACATGTTTGACCATATGTTAGTATTCAAGAACAGGCCTCTGGGGAGATGCCTGAAAACCTATGCTAGGGTATAGATTATGTCCTGGGGGCATGTCATGTTCAATCTTCTGTCTCTAGGTCCATTTACCTGGGTGTCTGACGGGGAGTATGTGCTCAGGGTGTGTCAGACTACGCATTTTTTTCCACAGAGGCCTACAAAATTGGGGTGGCCTCACAACCTTGCAAGTTTCTACTAATAAGGAGGGTTTGGGAACTGTGAATGGCAGAGTTTCCTTCTGGAGGGCAGGCACAGTCCTGTGTTGTGACTCTGGAGGCCCATCCTGGAGGGTGTGTGGGCCAGGGCTTGGGAGACCGAAGTCTGAAAACACAAACTCGAGTTAGGTTTAGTGCTGAGTTTATGGCAGGCCCAATCTGAAGACTCTGAGGTGAGCTCCTTGGGATCTGAAATTCGGGCGAGTGTGAGGCAGTTGTTCAGTCTTTTGCTTCTGGTTTTTGTGTCTAGGATGGGCACAGAATATAGGGGTGGTCTCATGGAGACATGGCAGATTCTCTTTCTCTCTGGGGATTTTGCCCAAATCCCAATGTTTTGGTGTCATTCTGGGGGAAGGTAGGAGTCCTGTATTCTCTCTAGATGTCCCCCCAAAAAAGGGATTTCAGAGCAGATATGGGTGACTGGAGCCAGGTATTGGGGTGCTGACAAGAGCCATGCAGGTAGATCCTCATTTGGGGTTTTTGGGCAGCCCCATAGGGCACTTCTTCTTTCTGGTGGGAGGCAGAGGGCTGTGGTGTGGCTCCAGAATTCTCGATCTGGAGGGCTTGTGGGCCAGGAGTGTGAGGTTGGAATTCTGAAAACACAAGCTAGGATTAGTTATAGGGCTGAGGGCTTGGCAGGTCAAATTTGCAAAGTCTGAATGGAGATCTCCAGCATGTGAAGTAAGGGCGAGTGTCAGACATTCACTCAGGCTAGAGTATGTGTCCATAATGGCTGCTGCATGGAGGGCCTCAAGAGGCCATGGAGGTTTTCCCACTCTTGGGGTTGTGAGGTGCTTCAAACACCAAAGTTTCCTTCTGTGGGACAGTGGGTGTCCTGTTTTCAGGCCCAAGTTTCCTCCATACCAAAAGATTGGAGAGTAAGCTTTTTGTATAGATGCGTGGAAACCCCACCTCATAATCCCATTGGTGCCTAGGAACAAAGCAGTTTGGATTGCTTCCTCTGGAGCAAGGTACCCAGGGGCTGCATTGAAATGGAGTCACAATGAGTGTTTGTGTCCAGGGACACCTTGGTATGTGGCCATGGCTCAAGAGACATGCAGGATTCTCCTACCCTGAGGGCTTGACACAGCTCCAAATAGCAAGGTCTCCTTCTGGGGACAAGAGATGTTCCTATTTGGGCAACTGTGACACCCCATATGTTGGTATTTGAGACCAGTCCTCTGCGCACAGATACCTGAAATCCTAAGCAAGGGTGCAGATTACTGCATAGGGGTATGTCATGTTCAATCATCTGTCTCTGGGGCCATATACCTGGGTATCTGACTGGAGGTCTGTACATAACGTGTGTCAGACTACACAGTTTTATCAAGAGTAGCTACGATTTTGGTGTGGCCTCGGGAGCCTTGCAGTTTTCTCCTAATATAGATAGTTTTGCCAACTGTAAAGGGCACAATTTTCTTCAGAAGGTAGGCACAGTCCTGAGATGTGGCCCAGGAGGCCTGGAGGGTGTGTTGGCAAGGGCTCTAGAGACAGAAGTGTGAAAACACAAATTCTGCTTAGGATTAGAGCTGAGGGATGGCAGTCCTGATGTGTAGTCCCTGAGTGGAGCTTCTAGGGATCTGAAATTAGGGCGAGTGTGAAGCAGTAGCTCAGACTTTTGTCTCTGGATTTTGTTTCTAGGATGGCCACAGAATGTAGGGATGGCCTCTTGGGGCCATGGAAGATTCTCCCTCTCTGGGGATTTTGCCTAGCTCCCAAGAATTTGGTGTCACACTGGGCATAGGGTGGAGTCCTGTTTTCTGTCTCAGGGGTCTCCCCCAAAAAAGGGATTCCAGAGCAGGGCTTTCTGTACGGGAGTCTGGAAAACCCCAATTTGGGTTAGGATTTGGGCCTAGGCGTTTGGCACGCCCGTTATGCGAGCTCTTGGTCCAGCTACTGAGGGCCCTTACCTGACAATGAGGATCAGGCTGAGGATCACAATGCGAGTTTGTGCACATGGTGGCCCCCAGACATCGCGTGACCTCAGAGGCCATGCAGGTTTCTGCCACTCTGAGTGTTTGAAACCCATCACAACCACAAGATTGACAGCCATTGGGAAGGAGTTTTGTTTTGTGCATCATGTTTCCCAATATGCAGTTATTTGAGATAAGGTCTGGGGACTGATGCCTGAAAACCCTTGATGGGTATATATGAAGGCCTAGGGCAATGGCAGGTCCAATCTGCTGGATACATGGCGAGCTGTCTGGGTGGATGATGGGAGGTCTGGGCTCAGGCTGTGTCAGACAGAGCATTAGTGCCCAGGGAGGCCTATGAGAGCCATGCAGTTGGATCCTCATGTGGGGTTTCTGGGAAGACCCTTATGGCACTTCTTCTTTCTGGTTGGCAGGAAGAAGTCTGCGTTGTGGCTCCAGAATTCCCAATCTGGAGGGCTTGTGGGTCAGGAGTGTGAGGATGGAAATCTGAAAGTACAAGCTACGGTTAGGTTTATGGCCTAGGGCGTGGCAGGCTGAATCTGCAGAGGCTGGATCTAGATTTCCAGAATTTGAAGTAAGGGCGAGTGTCAGATGTTTGCTCAAGCTGGTGTTTGTGTCCATGATGGCTGCATATTGGAGGGGTGGCCACATGCGGCTATGGAAGTTTCCCATGCTGTTGGTTGTGAGCTGCTCCAAAGAGCAAGATTTCCATCTGCGGCACTGGGGATGTCCTGTTTGATGACCCAAGTATCACCCATACGGACATATATGAGAGCAGGGCTCTACATATGAATGCCTGGAAACCCCACCTCAAGCTCCTATCAGCACCAAGGAATAAGGAAGGTTCAATCTACTACCTCTGGGGCAAGCTACCCAGGGGGCTGAGTTGAAATGGATGCCCATGCTGATGTGACACAATGTGGGTATGTGTCCACAGAGACTTGGGAATGCTTTGGTGCCTCAGTGGCTATGCAAGATTCCCCTACCCTGAGTCAAGGTCGCTCAGGTGGATTTTTGTGTCCATGAGATCTGTCGAATCTGGGACTGGCCTCATGGGGACATTGAGTTTTATCCCTCTCTGGGATTTTTGCATATTTAAAAAATATTCTGGTCTATTCTAGGGAATAGTTCCTGTCCTGTCTTATGGCTCAGGTATTCCCCATATGGAGGAATTTGAGAGCAGGGCTGCAGGTATAGATGCCTGAAAATGCAACCTATGGATAGGATTAGTTTATAGTGGCATTGCAGGCCTTCTATCCTGACTCTGGTCCAAGATATCCATGGGGCTGTTTTGAAAAAGGGGTCAGGGAAGGAGTCACAATGGGTGTTTGTGTCCTGGGCAGCCAGCATTAATGGGTGTGGTCTTAGGAGCAATGCAGGTTTCACCCAACTCAGGGGGATTTACATAACTCTAGAAAGCTTCTGGGGGCCAAGAGGAGCTCTGTTTTATGGCTCAGTGGTCCCCCATGTGGAGGAATTTGAGAGAAGGTCTATGGGGATAGATGCCTGAAAATGCAACCTATTGTTACAATTAGCGCCTAGGGGAATGGCCAGTCTGATCTGCTGACTCTGGTGCCAGCCACTTGGGTGGCTGACTGGAGGTTGGGGCTTAGACTGAGGGACAGATTGTGTTTTAGTAACCAGTGTCAGATTCCATAAAGGAGGGTGGGTTTGGGGTTTCAAAAAGCTTTCTCTTAATCTGTGTGTTCCATGCAACTCCATAGGGAACGTTTTCCTTCTGGCGGGCAGGAAGAGTCCTCTGCTGTGGTTCCGGTGTACCCTAACTGGAGAGCTTGTGGACCAGGAGTCTCTGGACAGAGGCCTGAGAAACTAGCTAGTGTTAGAGTCCGTGATCAAAGGAACGAGACTGACACAAAGCGAAAATCAAGCAAAGCTTTATTTCGCACCATGCATTAGTGGCTCAGTGGGTTGAGTCGCTGCCTTCGGCTCGGGTCATGATCTCAGGGTCCTGGGATTGAGTCCCGCATCGGGCTCTCTGCTCAGCAGGGAGCCTGCTTCCCTCTCTCTCTCTCTGCCTGCCTCTCTGTCTACTTGTGATCTCTCTCTCTGTCAAATAAAAAAAAAAAGAAACTAAACTGACCGATAGGTGCCCGAATCCCATGCATTAGAAATCAAACTGACTGGTAGGTGCCTAAGCGCCATGCATTAGAAATCAAACTGACCAATAGGTGCCCGAGCCCCATGCATTAGAAATCAAACTGACTGGTAGGTGCCTGAGCCTTGCTGGGGGCCACCGCCTCCTTGCCCTGGGGTCCCTCCTGGAGGCTCCCTGCCTCACCCTCACTGTACCACAGGCCGCTCCCCGGGACAGGACTGCTCCCGGCGAGGCCACTCCCCAGAGGAGGCCGCTGCCAATGAGGCTCCCAGCAATGCCGCTCCTGACGAGGCCGTGCCGCCAGCTCCTGACGAGGTTGCTCCCAGCAGCGCCGCTGCTTGGGGTGGCGAGGCGGCTTGCAGCAGCGCCACTGCTCGGGGCAGCAAGGCTCCCAGCAATGTCGCTCCCAATGCTCCCGATGATGAAAAGGGCGCTGTCACTCTCCACAACCCCTACACTACCACTCCTACCACCTCCCTAAGGGCTCCTAATGGCTCCCCTAATGGCTACTCTAATGGCTCCTGCTACCCCTGCCCCCTGCAAACTCACATACCAGCCTTTATAGAGGTGGTTGAGCCCGGCCCACACACAGGTGGCCAATGGGATTGCAACTCACCTCAGTAAATATATGCATTGCCCCACTGATTGTCCATTTCCATCTAGCTGGCCTGGCCGCCCCTACAGCGAGGGCTAGGTTAGGGCCTAGGACATGGAAGGCCCAACATGTGGACACTGAGGCAAACTCCAGGGAATATGAGGTTAAGGCACGTGTCAGGATGTTGCTCAGGCTGACGTTTGTTTCAATGAGATGTGCTGAGTGTAGTTTTAGCCTTATGGGGGCAAGGGGTTTTCTCCTGCATGGGGGTTTTTGTGCAGTTCCCAATAGCCTGGTCTATTCTGGGAAGTAGGTACTGTGTTGTGTTTTACCCCATATGGAGGGATTTGAGAGCTGGGTTCTGGGTATGGATGCCTGAAAACCCAGTCTAGGTTTTGGATTTGGTCCTAGTGGCATGGCAGGCCTTAGATCCTGACTCTGTGGTGGGCTACCCATGTGGCTTTGTTGAAAATGCTGCTCAGGCTATGGGTCACAATGGGTGTTTGTGTCCAGGATGGCCTGCAAATGTGGATGTGGCCTCAAGGGCAACACAGTTTTCTGCCATCTCTGAGGGTTTTACATAGCTCCAAAAGAAATGTTTTGTTTTTTTTTTGGGGGGGGGGGGCAGTGGGGATTTGTTTTGTGGCTACAGGGTCCCCCATGTGGAGCGATTTGAGAAAAGGGCTCTGGGTATGGATGCCTGATAACCCAACCTAGGTTTATTGTAATGGCCTAGGGCATGGCAGGTCCGATCTCCTGGCTCTGGGGCCAGCCGTCTCGGTGGCTGGTTGGAGGACAGGACTCAGTGTGTCACACTGCGCAGTAGTATCCAGGGTGGCATACGCATATGGGTGGCATTGGGGTCGCTGCATGAATCCCATAATCTAGGGGTTTTGTGCAGCTCCATAGGGCACAGTTCCTATCTGGAGGGCAGGGAGAGTCCTGGTGTGGCTATGGAGTCCCAATATTAAGGTCTTCTGTTCCAGGAGTCAAGGGACATAATTCTGAATGCCCAAGCTCAGTTTATGGTTAGGGTATAAGGCATGGTTGCCCTATCTGCATATGCTGAGGTGAGTTCTCCAGATTATGATTTTAGGGTGAGTGTAAGGCATTCGCTGAGACTAGAATGTGTATCCCAGGGCCACCAGATATGTGGGTGTCCTTTGGGGCTTGGAGGGAACTAAAGCTTAGGGATCTCTGCACAGCTCCAAATAGTATGGTTTCCATTAGTGGGACAGGTGGAGTCCTGTTGTATGGCTCTAGGGTCCTCCAAAAGGAGGGATTCCAGAACAGGGCTCTGGTTATGGATGCCTTAAAGGTCAACCAAGTTTTAGGCTTAGGGCATGTGGCATGGGAGATCCGATCTGCTGACTCTAGTGCCAGCTACCTGGGAGCGGACTGGAGGTCGCTGTTCAGGTTTAGGTACGGAATGTGTATTAGTGTCCAGGATAGGCTTCTGCAACTGAGGATGGCTGAGGGGTATTGTGCAGCTTTCTCCTAATCTGGGGGTGTGTGCAGCTCTATAGGGTATGTTTTGCATCTGGAGGGAAGGGAGAATCTTGTGATTTGGCTCCAGTGATTCCTATCTGGAGGGATTGTAGACCACGGCTGTGAGGTTGGAAGTCTTTGTAGCCAATCTAGGGGTATGGTTAGGGCCTTGGGCATGGCAGAGCTAATCTACAGTTGCTAAGGAATGCTCCCCAGGATATGAGGTTAAGGTGAGTGTCAGGAGGTCTCTGAGTCTCGAATTTTGTCCATGAGATCCGTCAAATCTGGGAGTGGCCTCATGGGGAAATGGACTTTTGTCCAGGACAGATTACGCTATTGGGGTGGCCTTGGGGATCTTGTACGTTTCTCTTCATCTGTAGTGTTGTGACCAATTGTATGGGCATAGATTCCTTCAAGAGTGCAGGCACAATCCTGCAGTATGGCTCCAGAGGCCCTAGCCTGAAGGGTGTGTGGGCCAGGGCTGTGGGGACAGAAGTCTGAAAACACAAACGTGGCGTAGGTTTGGGCTGAGGGTATGGTAGACATCATTTACAGACCACCAGGGGTGGTCCCCCGGATATGAAAGAAGGGTGAGTGTGAGGCAGTATCTCAGGCTTTTGTCTCTGGATTTTGTGTCAAGGATGGCCATGGAATGCAGGGGTGACTCATGGGCCAAGGACGATTCTCCCTCTCTGGGGATTGGGCCTGACTTCTAAGAGTTTGGGGTCATTCTGTTCTCTTCTCAAGGGTCCCTTCAAAGAGGGATTCCAGAACAGAGCCCTGTGTATGGGCGACCTTTGGATAGGATTGGGGCCTAGGGGCATGGCAAGCTCAATATGTGGGCTCTTGGTCCAGACACTTATAGGCCTTATTTGAAAATGAGGGGTGCCTGGATAGCTCATTTGGTTGAAGCCTCTGGCTTTGGCTCGTGTCATGACTCCGGGGTCCTGGGTCGGGATCCACGTGGGGCTCTCTGCTCAGCAAGGAGCCTGCTTCCTCCCCCCTAACTGCCTCTCTGCCTACTTGTGATCTCTATATGTCAAATTAAAAAAAAATCTTTAAAAAAAGCTATTTAAAAGAAGTAAAGTAAACGGGGCCCATGGTGAGGGTCACAATGCATGTCTGGGCCCTAGGTGGCCCTCAAACATAGGCGTGGCCTCATGGCCCATGCAGGTTTATCCTACACTGAAGGTTTGACACCATCCCAACAGCCAAGTTCTTGCCATGTGGAAGTAGGACATCTGATTTGTGCATCAGGATCCCCCCAGAGCAGGGATTTGAGATAAGGTCTAGGGACAGATGCCTGAAAACCCAGATGGAAAGAGATGGCAGCCTACAGCCATGGCAGATCCAGTCTGCTGGATATGCAGCCAGCTGTCTTGGTGTCTGATGGGAGGTCTGCGCTCAGGCTGTGTCAGAAAGAGCATTAATTCACAGGGCAGCCTATGAAATTGTGGTGGGGTCGAGGGCCATGCAGGTTGATCCTCACTTGTGGTTTCTGGGCAGCCCCATAGGGCAAAGTTTTTCTTCTGGTGGGCAGACAGAGTGCTGTGTGGTGGCTCCAGAATTCCCAATCTGGAGTGCTTATGGGTCAGAAGTGTGAGGGCAGAAGTCTGAAAATACAAGCTAGGTTCGGTTTTGGGCCGAGGTGGTGGCAGGCAAACTCTGCAGAGGCTGAATCAGGATCTCCTGCATCTGAAGTAAGGGCGAGCATCAGACGTTGGCTCATGATGGAGTTTGTGTCCATGTGGGCCCCGTAATGAAGGGGGGCCTCATGATGCCATAGAGGATTTCCCACGCTGGGTGTTGGGAACTACTCAAAACCGCAAGGGTTCCTTCTGCTGGACAGCTGAGGCTTTTGGATGGCTCCAGGATGCCCCATATGGAAAGACTCGAGAGCAGGGTTTTAAGGGTGGATGCCTGTACACCCCACCTGGTAATTCCAATTGGCTCCTAGCTACAAGGCAGGTTCGATCTGCTGCCTCTGGAGTGAGCTACCCAGGGGACTGAGTTGAGTTGGACTCTCTTAAGGATCAGTCATAAAATGCGTTTGTTTCCATGGAGACCTTGGAATGTGGCGGTGGCTTAGTGGCCAAGAAGGATTCTCCTACCTGGAGGATTGCACACACCTCCAAAGAGCAAGCTTCCCATGTGGAGACAAGAGGTGTTGTGTTTGTTGCCTCGGGATACCCCCATATGCTGGTATTCGAAAACAGGCCTCTGAGAAGAGATGCCTGGAAACCAAAGCTAGGCTTCAGATTAAGGCCTAGGAGCCCATCTGGTTCAATCTTCTGTCTCTAGGGACATTGGTCTACGTGTCTGAGTCGAGGTGGTAGGTCAGCTTATGTCAGAATGCACCTGTTTGTCCAGGGAAGCCTACACGATTGGGCTGTACTCGGGGGCCTTGGAGGTTTCTCATAATCTGTAGGGCTGTGTCCAATGGAATGGGCACAGCTTCATTGGAGAGGGCAGGCACAGTCCTGTGGTATGGCTCCAAGGGCCCCAGCTTGGAGGGTGTATAGGCCAGGCCTGTGCGACCAGAAATCTGAAAACACAAACTTGGCTTAGGTTTGGGGCCAAGGGTATGAAAGGCCCGATCTACAGACTGTGACTGGAGCTACTCGGGATATGAAAGAAGGGGGAGCTGGAGGCAGTTGCTGAGGCTTTTGTCTGGATTTTGTGTGAAGGATGGCCGTGGAATGGGGGGTGGCCTCATGGGCCATGGAAAAGTCTCACTCTTGGGGATATGGCCGGGATACAAAAACATTGGTGTCATTTTGTCTGAATAGAGGAGTCCTGTTTTGTGCCTCAGCTGTCTCTCCAAAATAGGGATTCCAGAGCAGAGCCCTGGGTATGGGAGAGTGGAAAACCCGAACTCTGCTTAGGATTGGAGGCCTAGGGGCATGCCAAGCCCCATATGCTTGTTCTTGGTCAAACCAGGCCTTACTTGAACATGGTGCTCATGCTGAATGTCACAATGTGTGTTTGTGCCCAAGGTGTCCCTCAAGCTTGGGCGTGGCCTCATGGGCCATGCAGGTTTCTCCTATCCTGAAGGTTTGACCCCATGCCAACAGCAAGGATTCTTTCCATGGGGAAGGTGGAGTTCTGATTTGTTCATCAGGTTCCCCCTGTGCAGGGAATGGCGATAAGATCTAGGTTCTGATGCCTGAAAACTCAGGTTGGGAAGATATGACAGTCTAAGGCCATGGCGAGCCTGATGTGATGGGTGTGCGGCCAGCTGTCTGGCTGTCTGTCGGGAGGTCTGGGCTCAGGCTGTGTCAGACAGAGCATTAGTGCCCAGGGCAGCCTCTGAAATTTGGGTGCGGTCGAGGTCCATGTAGGTTGATCCTCATTTGGGGTCTCTGGGCAGCCCATAGGACAATGTTTTCCTTCAGATGGGCAGGCATATTGTTGCATTGTGGTTCCAGAGTTCCCAAACTGGAGGGCTTGTGAGCCAGGAGTGTAAGGACAGAAGTCTGAAAACAAAACTAGGGGTAGATTTGGGGCCGTGGGCAAGGCAGTCCCACTCTGCAGAGGTTGAATCAAGATCTCTGCCATCTAAATTAGGGAAAGGATCAGATGTTGGCTCAGGCTGAAGTTTGTGTCCATGATGGCCCCTTCATTGGTGGGGGGGTCATAAGGCCATGGAGATTTTCCCCCTCGGGGACTTGGGAGTTGCTCCAAACCACAAGGTTTACTTCAGCAGGACAGTGAAGTCCTTTTGGATGGCTCCAGGACGTCCCATATGGAAAGACTCGAGAGCAGGTTTCTAAGGATGGATGCCTGGACACCACACCTCGCATTCCCATTGGCTCCTAGCAACAAGGCAGATTCGATCTGCTGACTCTGGGGCGAGTTACCGAGGGGCCTGAGTTGAGTTGGACTCTGCTAAGGATGGGTAATAATGTGGATTTGTGTCCATGGAGACCTTGGAATGTGGTGGTGGCTCAGTGGCCCTACAGGATTCTCCTCCATGGAGGGTTGACACAGCTCCAAAGAGCAATCTTCCCATGTGGAGACGAGAGGTGTTTTGTTTGGTACCTCAGGAAACCCCCATATGCTAGTATTAGAAACCAGGCCTCGGCGGAGAGAGGCATGGAATCCAAAGCTAGGATTCAGATTAGGGCCTAGGGGCCCATCTGGTTCAATCTTCTGTCTCTGGGGACATCGGTTTGCATGTCTGGGTGGAGGTGGTAGGTCAGCTTGTGTCAGAATGCCCCTGTTTGTCTAGGGCGTCCTACACAATTGGGCTGTTCTCAGGGGCCTTGGAGGTTTCTCGTAATCTGTAGGGCTGTGGCCAATGAAATGGGCACAGTTTTCTTGGAGAGGGCGGGCACAGTCCTGTGGTGTGGCTCCAATGGCCTCAGCGTGGAGAGTGTGTGGGCCAGGCCTGTGCGGCCAGAATTCTGATAACACAAAGTTGACTTAGGTTGGGAGCCGAAGGTATGGCAGGCCTGATCTACGGACAGTGATATGAGCACCTCAGGATAGGAAAGAAGGGCGAGTGGGAGGCAGTCGCTCAGGGTTTTGTCTCTGGATTTTGCATCAAGGAAGGCCGTGGAATGGAGGGGTGGCCTCATGGGCCATGGACCAGTCTCCCTCTCTGGAGAAATGGCCCAAATCCCAAAAGGTTAGGGTCATGGTGTGGGAAGGGAGGAGTCCTGTTTTCTTCCTCAGGTGTCCCTCTAGAGGAATTCCAGAGCAGAGGGACCTCCTCCCAATCATACAGGCTGGTTTTATAGGGCATAACCGCAGACCCAAGGCTTCTATAGTTAAGGTGTTTACTCCCAGAATCGATACCTGAAACCATACCAGGAACTAAGGGAGCATTTATTCCCAGAATGAAGTCCGTGGATGTAAACAACAATATGGCTACCTAGGCAATATGGAGTTGTTCTGGCTAAGCAGGCCTTAATAGTTAAACATGTTTTAACATTAAATTGGCCCTAGCAGTGTCCATGGTGGCCTGCAAAAGTGGATGTGGCCACAGGGGCAAAGCTGATATCTTCCATCTCTGATGGTTTTACATAGTTTCAATAAACCGTGTTTCCTCTGGGCAGAAGGAGGATATTTGTTTTATAGATCATGAATCCGCTATGTGGAGGGTTTACAGAAAAAGGGCTCTGTGTATGGATTCCTAAAAACTCAAACTACAGTTAGGGTTTCGGCCTAGGGTCATGGCAGTTCCAATCAGATGCCTCTGGCTCTAGCTACCTTAATGGCTGATTGGAGTCTATGCTGATGAGATCTGCTGAATGTAGGTTTAGCCTCTAGGGGGCAAGGAGGGATTCAAGAGAAGAATTCTGTGTATTAATGCCCTTTAGCCCAAACTAGATTTAGCATAAGGGATTAGGGGCATGGCAGGTCCGATCTCATGGCTCTTGGGCCAGGTGTCTTGGTGGCTGCTTGGAGGACGGGACTCAGGTGTGCCATACTGTGCTTTAGAATCCAGGGTAGCAATGCAAGTGGGTGACATTGGGACAGTGAATATTTCCCATAATATAGGTGTTTTGTGCAGCTCCACAGGACACGATTTCAGTCTGGAGGGCAGGGAGAGTCCTGGTGTGGCTACAGAGTTCCCAATATGGAGGATTTGTGTTACAGAAATCTGGGTACAGAAGTCTGAGATCCAAAGCTAGGTTTATGGCTAGTGTCTAGGGCATGGATCACCAATCTGCAGATGCTGAGGCGAGGTTCCAGATTCTGAAGTGAGGGTGAGTGTCAGGCTTAGACTAGAATTTGTGTCCACTAGGGCTATTGTATGTGTGTGTATGGCCTCTTGAGGCCACGGAGTTTTCTCCTGCTCTGGGGGATTTGTGAGGCTCAAAAAATACGGTTTCCTTCTGGGGGACAGGTGGAGTCCTGTGTATGGCTCAAGGGTCCCCCATATGGAGTGATTCGAGAGAAAGGCACTGGGTATGTGTGCCTGAAAACTCAACCTAGGGTTCGTGGTAGGGCCTAGGGGCATGGAAATTCTGAAGTATTACCACTGGTGCCAACTACTTGGAGACTGACTGGAGGTCAGTGCTCTGGCTGAGGGCAGAATGTGCATTAGTGTCCAAGGCCGGCTTCCATCAATAGGTTGGCTTCGGTGTTTCCTGCAGCTTTCTCTTAATAGGGCGGGTACATGCAGCTCAATAAGGCACATTTTCCTTGTGGAGGACAGGCACAGTCTTGTGGTGTGGATCAGTGTTCCCTAACTGGAGGGCCTGTGACCAGAAATTTGAGGATGGAAGTCTGAGAATCCAAGCTAGGGCTAGGGTTAGGGCCTAGGGCATGGCAGGCCCATCTACAGACACTGAGGTGAGCTCACTAGGATCTGAGATGAAGGTGAGTGTGAGGATCATTCACAGGCTGGAGTTTGTGTCCATGATTTCCACCGAAATCATAGGTGGCCTCATGGTGGCATGAAGTGTCCTCTCACTGGGAGTTTTGCATTTCCAAATTGCTTGGTTTATTCTGGGCTGGGTGGTGTCCTGCTTTATGGCTCAGGGGTCCCCCACATGGAGGGATTTGAGAGCAGCAGTCCGGGTATTCATGTCTGGAAAGCCAAATGAGGGTTAGGATTAGATCTTAGTGTCATGGCATGTCTTTTACCTGGCTCAGGGCTGAGGTACCCTTGTGGCTCTGTTCAAAATGGACTTCAGGATAAAGGTTGCAATGGATGAATGTGTCCATGGCAGCCTGCAAAAGTGGGTTTGGCCTCAGGTGCAAAACAGATTTCTTCCATCTCTGAGGGTTTTCCATAGCTCCAAAAAGCAAGGACCTAATCTTAAACCTAATGAGTTTTCAGGCATCCATACTGGAGCCCTGCTCTCTAATCCCTCCATATGGGGGACCCCTGAGCCATAAAACGGGACACAACCTATCCCCAAGAATAGAAAGATCTATTTATATCTGAGCAAGAGCCCCATAGTGGGAGAAAACTCCATGGTCTCATGAGGCAAACCCCACGTGAGGTGGACCTCATGGACACAAACTCCAGCCTGAATGACCTCCTGAAAATACCCTTAACCTGAGATATCAGGGATATCGCCTCAGTGTCCACAGATTTGACTTGCAATGCCCTAGTCCCAAAACCTAACCCTAGCTTGGGTATTTGTACTACTGTCCTCAGAGTCCTGGTTCACAAGCCCTCCAGATAGGAAACACTGGAGCCCAATCAAGGACTCTGCCTGCACTCCAGAACAAAAAAAGTGCCCTATGGAGCTGCACAAAACCCACACATTAGGAGAAAGCAGCACGAGCCCAAAGCCCCACCCCCTCATTGTGGAAGCCTACCCTGGACAGTAATATGCATTCGGTCCCTCAGCCTGAGGCCCAACTTGCAGTCGGCCACCCATGTAGCAGGTGCCACAGTCATCAGATCTGGCCTTCCACGCCCCTAAGCCCTAACGCTAACCTTAGGTTGAGTTTTCAGGCATCCATACCCAGAGTCACGCTCTTGAATCCCTCCATATTGGAGACCCTAGAGTCATACGACAGGACTCCAGCTCTCCCAAGAATGAAACCTTGCTCTTTGGAACTGCACAAAACCCCCAGAGCAGGAGAAACCTCCATGTCCTCAGGAGCCAACCTCAACATACAGTGACCTTATTTGTCATAAATTCTAGTCTGAGTGAATGCCTGATCCTTGCCCTAACTTCAGAATCTAAGTACCTCCTGTCAGCCGCTGCAGACGAGTGATCCATGCCATAGACTCTAACCATAAACTAAGCTTGGGTTTTCAGACTTCTGTCCCCAGAGTCCTGGAACATAAGCCCTCCAGTTTGGGGACTCCAGAGCCACACAACAGGACTCTCCCTGCTCTCCAGAAGAAAACCATACCCGATGGAACTGCACAATACCCTGGATTAGTGGGAACGTGTATGACTCCCAATGCCTTCGCACTTTTGTACGCCACCCTGGACAATAATGCACAGTCTGACACAACCTGAGTCCTGTCCTCCAATCAGTCACTGGGACAGCTAGCCTAGGAGCCAGCAGGTGGGGCCTGCCAAGCCCCAAGCCCCCCTAATCCTAACCCTATATATTTTCAGGCACCCTTATCCAGAAACCTGCTCTCAAATCACTTTATGGAACTACTACCAAATGCCCTGAGCCATTGGGAATGAGGTTTGGGCAAATGTCTGCAGTATTTGGGAAAGACATTATCTGGGGTTTTTGGAAGCTGGAGCCCCCAGGAAATAGGTAAGCAGCAAGAGATATCTTTCAGTATCTGATGTCTCCAACCATGTAATTCTGGTACTGGACTAAATACAATGTGGGTGCCTGGTTGAGGAGTTCCAAATTCTTTTGGGGTCTGTTGTCAAGGAAGTGACATCACTTCTTGAGATCACTTACCCAAGTCCTCCCTGGATTATCACCTACACAAACAGTGTTCAGGACTGCCATCATCTCCTTTCTGCATACAAGGCCACATCTGTACATAGGGACACCAACATATCCCTCTCCACTGACTCCCATGGAAGGGCTGAGTGCAGCCAGGGTTCCACCTGGCTTCAGACACACTCTCCACTCTCACCTGTTTGTGTCGCTTGATAAACCATTATCCCTGTCAGAGGTGGTCTGCATTTGATCTGTACAATAAAGATGATTCTAGCATGGACTTCTTCCAGATGTCTACAGACATATATGGAATAATGTCTATGATATTGTAGGAATGGTGTCACATGTAGGAGATAACTCCAAGCACATTTTCCTCCTCTTCTCACTTTGTCTGACTCTGCAACTCGTTATATCCCACACTATAGTCCCTAATGGTGTGTATGGGTGTGTGTGTGTGTGTGTGTGTGTGTGTGTGTGTGTTTTCACTATCATTTTTGTGGGAACATATCTGCTCATCAATGCTCACATTCTGGAGTTCCATATATTGACAGCCCCATCTACAGAGAGGTGGGCCATAGTTTCGCAAGAACTTAGGCTTTCTAATTTGCAAAGCAAACCCTAAAAATGGGATAGGAGAATTTTCCTTGATGGTCAGAATCCACCCTTACTACTATAGACTGCATATCCTGAGCTGAGAGCTATTACCTCCATTCCAATAGGTGTCATGTGGATAGGGGTCCATCCAGTGAGTTGACATGACCTGGGCTCCCCCTCAGACAATATCTTGCTGGAATGCCTCCTGTCTATGGTATCAATGCTCACCCTCACCCTGAAACCTTCTCCATATCTTTAGTTCCTGCCTTCCACACCTTTTCCAGAGCTCTCAAGCGATTGTATGGGTGCTTCACGGTCCCCAATTTTGAGTACACTCACAAAGAGCTGGGTTCATGCCTGTTTCAGCTTTCTTACCGTATGTGATACTTGGCAAGGCAGTAACCGTGCAGGGGTCTTCACCTTCTCCTCCCAGTAGTTACCTGAAAACATATCCAGTTTAAACATCTTTGTAACCCTGTCTCTTGGAATGTGGTCTGGACTTAGAGATTCAGTTCATTCCACAGAGCATGGCCATGTAACGACAAAGCTCCATCTGAGATTTAGTTCTAAAATCTCATTGCCCACCACATGCTGCCTTTGACCCATGTTCTCTCTCAGATCCTCTCCTTGGAGTACAAGTCCCTATGTTGAACCCTGGCACACACATGAACACGTGCCCTAGCAATGAGAGCCAATAACAGACAGAATAACTCAGGCCTTTTGAGATGGACTGTATCCTGCCAAAACCCCTACATGAGCTCAGGTTCTCAGTGAAGCAGGTCCTGCCTTGGTGTTGGAAACAGTACCAAGTACTGAGGGGGTCTGGAAGGGCCCTCTAGCTGTACACTGATTGATTGATGTACTTATAGTATCCTGTGAGACTGTGAGACAGTGTTTCCTGTTTAAGCCACCGAGTGTGGGGTCATATGGTCACACAGCACTAGGAGCAGGGTACGGATACTGTCAACCTCCCCCAGGCCATGGTCTTCCTCCCTTTCCTCTCTGCTTCCCACTTCAGCTTCCTCCAATAATCATGGCCTCCTTTCTAACCCCCATTCTGGGAACAGCATGTTCTTCTTCCAATCCTCTTCAGCATGGGACCCTCTGTCAGGATAAATCCACTCAGATTTGTTCAGGGCTGTCTCCTTTTCATGCCACAGGAAATCTCAATATCATCTCAGCATGGCCTTGTCAGAACCCTCACCTTTTGGCTCTCAGGATCCAGTTTTAGTCCCTTGCTCTTTTATTATGGAGAAAATGCTCTTTTCATTAACTTTTTCAGTTCATATTTGTCCTTCTTCCCCTCTAGACCAAGAGCTCCTCGAGGGAGAAACTGGTTGGCTGATAAGCATTGGTGCCACCTGAGTGCTCAGGGCCCAGTGACTGAAGGAACAGGAGAGAGGATCCAGCCCACCACCAACCAGCTCTATTGTTCAAGCCCAATTGATTTAGTCATGTGTAAATCCTGTTTGTTTTCTTGTGTTTCCTCCATCAACTCTGTGTTCCATGTGGGACTTAAACTCATGACCCTGACATCAAGTACACTATGCCCTACTGACTGAGGAAGCCAGGTGCTTCTTTGGTCATTTTCTCTAGGTTCTAGCCTGATAACGATCGAAGTTTACTTGCTGATTTCTTTTTTTTTTTTAAATTTATTTATTTGACAGACAGAGATGACGAGTACGCAGAGAGGCAGGCAGAGAGAGGGGGATGCAGGCTCCCCGCTAAGCATGGAGCCCAATGTGGGGCTTGATCCCAGGACCCCGGGATCATGACCCAAGCCAAAGGCAGAGGCTTTAACCCACTGAGCCACACAGGCGCCCCTTACTTGCTGATTTCAGCATGTTGTAAGTATAATATGTTGTGCTGAATTAACAAATAACTCCCCAAATTATGGTAGTATGTTACCATAGAATTCCCCACATTACAGTACTGAGTGTATCTTCAGATTGGAGATTGAGCTCCTTCATGTGGTCTGTCAGGAGCCCAGAGTCCCTCCATCATGGGCCTTCTCACTCCCTGGGTTGTCATGCACCTCCAACGCCATCAGTAAAAGGGGAACCTCCATGAACTAAAGGTGTTCAAGTGGTGAAGCTTCAAGGAATCAGACAGAAAGAAACAGAGATTTATGGTACAGATGTAATTTTCACGTGAAACATGAGAGTGAAATAATTTCAAATGGATCAGTTGTTCAAAGATGGGGCTTTTGGGGCTGTCACTGAGAATGCCCAAGGGGACTGCAGCAACAGTGCCTTTCCACTGTGGGAACATTAGGTAGAACAAGAGCCCAGTCAAAAACTCTCCCTCCCTCCCGCAGTGTTATACACACACAGAAACACACACACACACACACACACACACACACACACACACACACACACACACACACACACACAGAAACATACACACCTCAGAGGGAAAATCATGGAACCTGGACACAAACCATTAAGGGTGATTATTTCTTGGAGAAGGAATGCTCCTTTTTTTCTTCATATTTAAAGCATTATTTTACTACATAAACACATTATGGTTAAAGCCTAAAGAACAATTTACTCTATTACTGATTTGTTAGTAATAAATGGGAAGATTTAATTGTTATTTTAATTTTTTTTATAAAAAGCACACTACAATAGTTTAAATGTGGCCTATGCAGGAAAATGAAGGAATCTAAAGTTGTCACATGGACCCAGACATTTCCCCGGTTTCTGTCATTCAAGGTGTCCTTATGAAAGGGAACACTACCCTAGATAATTAAAGTAGTTTATTTTGGGGCTTCCCATGATGATTGTTCTTTCAGGAACATTCCTTTATAATAAAATGTTATTTTTATAGAACATTGAAGAAAATTATGTATCTTTCTTATGTTCTGTAGCCAGACATAGAAGCCCATATTGTAGGATTCCAGGCACATGAAAATCCCAGAGGAAGTAAAATACCAGAGTCAGAGTGAAAAGCAGTGATTGCAGGGATTGAGGTGGGGGAATGAGCTGTGAGTAATAAGTAGTCCAGGTTTCTCTGTGATGGAAATGTTCTACAAGTCAATGGTTGTGCAACACTTGTAATGTACTTAAAGGCACCTCGATATACCATTGAAAAGGATCAGAGTAAACTCCTATGTAAACTCAAATTCCACTTCATTTAATGTACAAAATCTCTTAAGCCATTATGCAGGTGTATACAAAACACAAAAATTACACAGAGGGCAAATACAGGGAAGGGGAATACCCCTGTGGGGTTCCAGCCAGTATGAGCTGCTGCTTGGGGTTTGAGGCTGATTATTCCACTGAGACCGCTGTGGGATCGAGCCTTTCAGGAACCCCAGGAGTAGGGGCAGGACCCTTCTGTACAGCTGGGTCTGGCAAAGGGGCTAATAGCTCTTCCATCTCAGGAGAGTGAATTACCCTGACTACCAACGGCACTGGACCCAACAGGGGAAGTGACACCATTGTGCTTGCTGAGGGGTGAGCTCTAGCACCACAGATGGGTAGGCCTGCTTTGTCTCCGATGATCTAGTGGGTGCCACACTGGGAGCTGGGCCAAGTTCCTGAGATGGCTCAGGATCCTGCTCTGGGCCTAGTTTTATGAATCTATGAAGAGACAGTGTCATCAGCATTATTGATTTCCCATGTACCTTCTAAATAAAGGAAACTTTCCCCAGAACTGAATGTCTTCTATGTCTAAGAACCAATCCCTGGGAGTTCTCCCTGACTAAAGACCGTGGGGAAAGGGATTTGCGACTACTCACTCCTCTTGGCCCAACTGCACTCTGTGGAGGCTTGCTCAGTGTGGCCCACCCAGTCCCCTCCACAGGCCCACACCAGTCAGCCCAGCCCTTCTCACTGTCAGACTCTGGCTCTGTGGGATCAAGCTGTTGCAGCTATAAGAGCAGAAGCTTTGCATGTTGCTCCAAAACTGAGCCTGGCATACTGAGCCCCAGGTATACCAGCAACATATTCAGGCTGAGAAATTCTGGGGGCTGGACAAAATCCTTGGGCTATTGTTCTAGCCATGTGTTCCAGATGGACGAGATGCCCCTGGGGATAGACAGTTAAGCAGAGGAGTCAGAGGACAGGGCACCTTCCCAAACCAATATCTCAGGGAACCCCTGTGCGAACCCGGGTCCGTGGTCTTCCAGGTCCTGTCAGAGACCAGTCCTAGCTCTTGTCCTCCTGTGATATTAGTCATGCCTGAAACAGGCCTGGTCTCAGATAACAGGTTGGCAAAAAGCCTTTATGAGTGTGAGTCCTTCATCAATGGTGTGTCCTTCCTTGGGGAGCTGGATATACACCTCAGACTGTCTCCTTGCCCACTTGCCACTTGAATACAACTGCATGTGCCCAGCGTGGGGTGGTGTCTGGCCTCTTAATTACCCTCACTGTTCACACCACTGCTCTCTTAGGATACAACCAAGGGAGGGAACAAAGGGACTCTGTCTCTAACCAGGACTTCCCAGTACCTTCCCAATACCTCAAGTAGTACCTCCTGTGCCCAACTGCTGCCTCTTTCACCAGGTGTTATGAGTGGGTCTCCTTCCACTGACACTAATATTCCACATGGTGTGCAATGTTTGGTCCCTGATCACTCACTGGGTCTCCTGAGCACCCTGTGAGTACTCAGTGTTCAGGTTCTAACAGATCACTAAGTGAGAAGATTCCCACAGCCTCTGTTCTGGGTCCTAGGATTGAAGGAGAGTCAGGGATGGGATTGGGCTGAGTTCTGAATAACTCTCTTAGGGGCTAAAGCTGTCCCCCAGCTTCATCTGCTCTGTCACAGTGCCCAAACCCACAGCTCACTTGGGCCCTTTCATTTATCCAGAAGAAACTCTCAGACCTTTACCCTTAAGGAGGAATCACAGATGTGTGGGATGAGGGTCCAAGAGTCCCTCCAACTCACAGTCCCCTGATTGCTCTGGGGGAGGGGATAGGTCCTCTTGCATCAGCTGAAGCTCACTCACATATGCCACTTCTCTTGCACTCTGCCTACCTCATGATAACTGGAGATAATGCAAGCATATCTAGAAGAGGGCAGGGAGCATCACATGAAATGTCCTGTGGATGCAACCTGTCATTGTGTCCAGTGTCACCATATGACTCCTGGCTAGTCTGGAGCCCTGGGGTGTTGTCTGCTCTGTACAGGGTTCAAAATCAGCTCCTAGAGGAGACTCTGTGCTGAGTGGGACTTCCTGAATGCTTGCTAAATGAAAGGGCCCTACCCAGCCCATCACAGATATCTGAATCTACCTGGGCCCACTGCTTACCCCTGGGGACCCCTGCTGAGGTTTCTGCCAAGCACAGACCAAAGATAGAGTCTCAGATTTCCTTTTAAGTGTCCGAACAGTCCGGATCACGACCATCATGATAGTGAGACAGGGCAGTGGCTTCATCATGACAAGCAGAACCATGTTAAATGAATACAAACACAAGGTGTCTAGCAGACCATTGCAAAGCCCCAGGAATCCATCTGAGCTTTCCTTTCAAAACCCCACTGAGTCCTTAAAATAACTGTCCCAGTCATAGGAGAAAACCGATGCTTGGGAACTTTTGGGACATTCCCAAACTCACAATGAGCCCATGGCCAAATCCCACTGGGCAGTTAGGGGCAGGGTGCTCACCTTGAAATCAGGAGGTCCAGCACCTGTTGCATGGTGGAAAAGGCACAGTATAAACCCAGGAATTTGACAACGTAGCTGAGGTCTCCTAGGACTGACAACAGATGAGTTGTTTGCTTCTCAAGCAGATTGGCCCCATTTGTCCATAGCATGAGGGTCTCAATCTTTTTCATTGGTGATCCGTTTTTCCCCTTAGATGAAACAGAGGAGCCCTAGAGAGTGCTATAGTCCCCAGGAAATTTAGGAGTTGAAGCACAGACCAATCCCCCAAGATCCCAGTGACTTATGGCAAGAGGTGTAACAAGAGGGCCCACAGACATTTAAATAGTCATGC
Organism: Meles meles; assembly: GCF_922984935.1. Taxonomy (NCBI): domain Eukaryota; kingdom Metazoa; phylum Chordata; class Mammalia; order Carnivora; family Mustelidae; genus Meles; species Meles meles. The sequence goes on along the minus strand of NC_060088.1, from coordinate 36,566,456 downwards.
GACTGGGTGGGTCCTTAGCTGAATCCCAAGAGTCATGGTTTTGGTACGGTCATGATCTCAGCGTCCTGAGATCGAGCTCCTCGTAGTGCTGCGTACATAAGCCAGAGTCTGCTTGAGGATTCTGTCTCTTATTGGGTGGAGACAAGATGGCAGAGTAGTAGGAGGTGCTGTTTCAACAGATCCCCTAAAGTGAGCTGATTACCTATTAAAGAACTCTGATCACCCATGAAATCAGCCTGAGATTAGAATTATACACTTCTGGATCTCAAAGGAGAATAAGATGCCACTGGACAGGTAAAGTGGAGTGGGGATATCAAACTGATATTGGGAGACAAACAAAAGGGGAAGGGAGCCTCCAGAAGTAATCCATTAGAAAGTAATATCCCAATACGAGAGTGCCCTGTGACTGGAGACTAGCACTAACTTGGAATCTGGTTGCAAGAACTCAAAAAGAGGAAAGGGTCTTAAGGGGAAATTGGTGGAATTGGGAAGTTAGGGAAAGGAGCTTAAGCCCAGGGGCACATGATGGCCATCACTGGTGCTGAGCCAGAGAGAGTGTAACGAAGAAGCCAGGCCTTGGTCCTGGAGTTGCTGGCGCACGTGAGAGCCTCTGGGTGGTGGTGCATGTGAAAGAGTCTGTTGTGGATGCCAACAGACACTCTCTAGAACCATAGCCTTTTGCACTCTGCACATGCAAACAATAGGTCAGCAACAAAAACCCCTCCCCTAAGAGAGGTCTGCCCAGGCACAAGCCAGTGCTCTCTAGGACCCAGAGAGTCTGAACACTCCCAGCTCAGACCAGAGTGAAAATCTCAGTGTGCTATCTCTGGTTGGGACCTCTCTGGAGGTCTGGACCTGCCCAAACAGCAGCGGTTGAGGCAGACGCTGGAAGTCAACTCTCTGGACTAGTATTTCTCGTGGTTTTGGGTAAAAAAAGGAGTTCCTCTGACCCCTGACACCATGGCTGGGGACATGCCCTATAGCAGCAGAGAAGAAATTTATGTGCTCTGGAGCACCCAGATGGGAACAGACTGAGACTTCTCTCTGAGACTGATGTCTGGCTGCAGTTTTCTTTCCTCTAAACCTCCAAAGGACCGCCAAAAGCCACCAAAGAGAGAGAGAGAGAAAAAAAAACCAAAACAAAACAAATCAAAACAAAACAAACAAACAAAATCCCTAAAAAAACCCAGGGAACAAAAGCCTGAAAAACCTGTTTTCTCAGAGCCCAGACCCTTGATAGGGGGTAGGAGGACTCAACTCTAGCAAGAATGACAGAAAAATCAAGTGGCAGGACACTCCCTCTGAAAGCCAGCCACAAAACAAAAACAAAAATAAAAACAAAAACAAGAGGACAAACACCACTACTTCATAGATACAACTTTCATTTTTAATTCGTTCCCAGTATACTTGTTCTTTTCAATTTTTAAAATATTTTTAAAATATTTACCATCACAATGAGAGGCTAAGTACAACAAATTCCATAATAACCTCTCAAATTGAACTTTTTTGAAACATTGCCTGTGTGTTTCTTATGCCTTCCTATTTTTTAATTTTATTTATTTTTTTAATATTCATATAGAGATATGCTTCAAGGTAATACCCTTTCCCCAATCAATGCTTCCCCTATATGTAAACCAGCTTAATCAGATTGTATCTCAGGAAAGTTGAGTCTTTTAACAAAGATATCTCTTGATATCTTTAACAAAGATATCTTTGTTAAAGGAAAGATATCTCTTGATATCTTTGTTAAAGATGAAGAGAATTTATAACCACCCTCCCAACTTTTTCTTCTGTCATTGTTTCTGTGTATTTGTTTTTGCTCTGGTAGTATATAAATCTTACACTTGGGGTTCATTTTGGCTGCGTTTTTTTTTTCCCCTTGTCATTTAATTTTTTTTCTTTTTGTTTGTGTATTTCTGTTTGTATCCTTTTAAAATCCTTTGGGGCCCATTCTGGCTGGGTCTTCTCTTTTTTTTTTTTTTTTTTTTTTCATTTTTATTCCCTGTATCTCTCTCTCTCTTGCTTTTTTTTTCTTTATTTTTGGTACCCTATAGCTCAGAAGTGTTCCAGAGTGTACATTGCCTGCACCATGGTTGATACATTCAGTTACATATCCCTTCAGCCAATTCTCACCAAAATACAATGAGGAGGAATGGCCAACAGAGGAAAATTTCAGACTGTGCCCTCTCAATCGGAGCTATTGGATAAGGACATAAACAGCATGTGCAAAAGGGAATTCAGGCTAACAATTACACAGGCAATGGCTAGGTTGAGGGAAGCCTTTGATGACAAAATGGAATTGATTAGGGCAGAAGTGAAAGCCACCAGGGATGCTGTTAACAATGCTCTCAAATTGTTCCAATCTAATCTAAATTCTATAACACCTAGGGTAATTGAGACAGAAGATATAATTAGTGATCTAGAAGACAAACTGATAGAGAAAAAAGATAAGGAGGAAGTCTGGAACTAGCAGCTTAGAAACCATGAAAACAAAATTAGGGAAATAAATGATGCCATGAAACATCCCAACGTCAGAATTATTGGAATCCCTGAGGGGGAGGAGAAAGAAAGAAGACTAGGGATATAGTTGAACAAATTCTCCATAAAAATTTTCCCAACCTGGAGAATGGAATCAGTGTTCATGTCGTAGAGGCAGAAAGTATTCCCCCCATGATCATAGAATTTAGGAAGAACTCAGGACAGCTTATTGTGAAAATGATGAATCATAATTATAGACAGGAGCCTTTGAAATCATCTAGGGGGAAGAGATTCCTTATGTACAGAGGAAAATCCATCAGAATAACATCAGACCTGTCTACAGAAACCTGGCAAGCCAGAAAAGGCTGGCAAGATGTATTCAGGGCACTAACTGAGAAGAACATGCATCTAAGAATACTTTATCCTGCATGACTGACATTCAAAATGAATGGAGAGATAAAGAGCTCCCATGACTGGCAAGGTTAAAAAAAGTATGAGACTACCAAACTGGCACTACAAGAAATATTAAGTGGAGGGGGTCCTATAAAAGAGGAAAAACCCAGGAATATCATTGAACAGAAATTAATGGAGACTTCACAGGTAACATGATGTCAATAAAAAAAAAAGTATCTCTCAATAATCACTCTCAAAGGGAATGTCCTAAAGCGCCCATAAAATGGCACAGGGTTGCAGATTGGATAAAACGACAATACCCATCTATATGATTTCTACAAGTGTCCCATGTTGAACCTAAGCGTACATCCAGACTGAAAGAGAAGGGATGGAGAAGAATATTTCATGCCAATGGGCCTCAAAATCAGGCTGGGGTAGTGATTCTCATAGCAGATAAATTAGATTTTAAACTAAATACTGTATTCAGAGATATAGAAGGACACTACATCATTGTTAGATGGTCTATACACCAAGATGATTTAATAATTGTAAATATTTATGCCCCAAATATGTTAGTAGTCAACTACATAAGACAACTGTTAATCAAGATAAAGGCTCATACTGATACAAATACAATACAATACAAATTAATAGTAGTCGATCTTAACATGCCACTTTCAGTAATAGACAGATCATCCAAACAGAAAGTCAATAAAGAAACAAAAGCATTGAATGAAATATTGGACCAGGTGGACTGTATAGATATATGCAGAACATTCCACCCTAAAACACCAGAATACTCATTCCTTTCAAGTGCACAGGGAACCTTCTCCAGAACAGACCACACACTGGGTCATGAATCAGGACTCAACTGATACCAAAAGATTGAGATTATTCCCTGCATATTCTCAAATCACAATGCTTTGAAATTGGAGCTCAATCACAAGGAAACTTTTGGAAGGAATTCAAACACCTGGAAGCTAAAGAACACCTTGCTTAAGAATGCTTAGCTCAACCAGGAAATCAAAAAAGAACTTAAGCAATTCATGGAAACCAATGATAACGAAGACACTTCAGTCCAAAACCTATGGGATACAGCAAAGGCAGTCATAAGGGGGAGATACATAGCCATCCAAGCCTCCCCAAAATAAATGAAAAATCCAGAATATATCAGCTGTCTTTACACAATAAAGAAATGGAGAATCCACAACAAATTAAGCCAACTCCACATATAAGAAGGGAAATAATCAAGATTAGAGCAGAGATCAATGACATAGAAACTAGAGATACAGTAGAATGCATTAATGAAACTGGAAGCTGTTTTTTGAAAGAATCAATAAGATTGATAAACCATTTGCCGAACTAATAGAAAAGAAAAGAGTGAAGGCCAAATTAATAAAATTATGAGTGAAAATGGAAAGATAACTACAAACACTAAGGAAGTAGAAATAATCATCAGAAATTATTATCAACAGTTATATGCCAATAAATTAAACAACCTAGATAAAATGAATGCATTCCTGGAAATCTGTAAACTTCCAAAACTGAACCAGGGAGAAATTGACAACCTGAATAGAACAATATCTAGTAACGAGATTGAAGCAGTGATCAAACACCACTCCCCCCCCAAAAAACAAAACAAAACAAAAAAAAAACACACAAGAGCCTAGTACTTGCATGATTCCCTGGAGAATTCTAACAAATACTGAAAAAAAGAAAAATACCTATTCTCCTGAAGCTGTTTCAAGAAATTGAAGCAGAAGGAAAACTTCCAGACTGGTTTCCCGAAGCCAGCAGTCCCCAAACAGGCAAAGAACCCACCAAAAAGGAGAATTTCAGATCACTATCCCTGAGAATATGGATGCTAAGATTCTCAATAAGATCCTAGCTTATAGGTTCTAACAGCACATTAAAAAGATTATCCACCATGGCCAGGTGGGATTGATCCCTCGGTTGCAAAGGTATTTCAACATTTCAAATTAGTCAATCTGATATAACAAATCCATAAGAGAAGAGACAAGAACCACATGGTCCTCTCAATTGATGCAGAAGAAGCATTTGACAAAATCCATCATCTGTTCCTGATTAAAATGCTTCAAAGTATAGGGATAGAGGGAACATTCATGAACTTCATAAAATCTATCTATGAAAGACCCACAGCAAATATCATCCTCAATGGGAAAAAGCTGGCAGCCTTCCCGTTGAGATCAGGAACACGACAAGGATGCCCACTCTCACCACTTTTGTTCAACATAGTATTAGAAATCCTAGCAATAGCAATCAGACAACAAAGAGAAATTAAAGGTACCCAAATTGGCAATGAAGAAGTCAAACTCTCTCTACACAGATGACATGATACTTCATATGGAAAAATCAAAAGGGTCCACCCCCAAACTACTAGAAGTCATTCAGCAATTCAGTAATGTGGCAGGATACAAAATAAAAGTATAGAAATAAGTTGCTTTCTTATACACTAACAATGAAAATACAGAAAGGTAAATTAGAGAATTGATTCCATTTACTATAGCTCTAAGAAACATAAGATACATGGGAATAAACGTAACCAAAGAGTTAAAGGATATTTACTCAAGGAACTGCAGAACACTCATGAAGGAAGCTGAAGAAGAGGGGCCCTGGGTGACTCAGTGGGTTAAAGCCTCTGCCTTCAGCTTAGGTCATGATCTCAGGGTCCTGGGAGGGAGCCCAGCATCGGGCTCTCTGCTCAGTGGGTAGCCTGCTTCCCCCTCTCTCTCTGCCTGTCTCTCTGCCTACTTGTGATCTCTCCCTGTCAAATAAATAAATAAATAAAATTTGAAAGAAAGAAACTGAAGAAGACACAAAAAAGAATGAAGACCATTCCATGCTCATGGAACAGAAAAATAAACATTGTTTAAATGTCTATACAGCCTATAGCAATCTATACTTTTGATGCCATTCTGATCAAAATTCCACTGGCATTTTTCAGAGCTGGAGCAAACAATTATACAATTTGTATGGAGTCAGAAGAGACCCCGAATTGATAAGGAAATGTTGGAAAAGGAAGACAAAACTGGGTCATCTCATTGCCTGATTGCAAGTTTTACTGTAAAGCTGTTATCACCAAGACAGCATGGTACTGGCATAAAAAGACACATAGATGAGGGGAACAGAGTAGACAGCCCAGATATGGGCCCTCAACTTTATGTTCAAATAATCTTCAGGGGCACCTGGGTGGCTCAGTGGGTTAAAGCCTCTGCCTTCGGCTCAGGTTATGATCTCAAGGTCCTGGGGTTAAGCCCCATGTCGGGCTCTCTGCTCAGCAGGGATCCTGCTTCCTTCCTCCCTCTCTCTGCCTGCCTCTCTGCCTACTTGTGTTCCCTCTCTGTCAAATAAATAAATAAAATCTTAAAAAATTATCTTCAATGAAGCAGGAAAAATTATACAGTGGAAAAAGACAGTCTTTTCAATAAATGGTGATGGGAAAATTGGACAGCTGTGTGTAGAAGAATGAAACTCAACCATTCTCTTAGACCATACACAACGATAAACTCAAAATGGATAAAAGACCTCGACGTGAGGCAGGAATCTATCAGAATGCTAGAGGAGAACATAGGCAGTACTCTCTTTGACATCGGCCATGGAAAATTCTTTCAAGATATATCTCCAAAGCAAAGGAAACAAATGCAAAAATGAATTTTGGGGACTTCATTAAGTTCAAAAGCTTCAGCACAGCCAAGGAAACAGTCAAAAAACAAAGAGGCAACCCACGGAATGGGAGAAAATATTCACAAAGGACAATATAGACAAAGGGCTGATATCCAGTGTCTATAAAGAACTCCTCTAACTCACACACACAAAACAGATAATCGTCAAAAAATGGGCAGAAGACATGAACAGACACTTCTCCAATGAAGATATATGAATAGCTAACAGACACATGAAAAAATGTTCATCAACACTAGCCATCATGGAGATTCAAATCAAAACCACATTGAGACACCACCTTACACCAGTTAGAATGGCCCAAATGAACAAGACAATAAACAACGTGTGCTGCAGAGGATGTGGAAAAAGAGTAACTCTCTTACACTGTTGGTGGGAATTCAAGTTGTTTAAGCTGCTTTGGAAAACAGTGTGGAGATTCCTTAAGAAATTAAAAATAGAGATTTCCTATGACCCTGCAATTGCACTGCTGGGTATTTACCCCAAAGATACAGATGTAGTGAAATGAAGAGCCATCTGTACCCAAATGTTCATAGCAACAATGGCCACAGTCTCCACACTGTAGAAAGAAACAAGATGCCCTCAAACGGATGAATGCTTAAGGAAGACATGGTCCATATACACGATGGAGTATTATGCGTCCATCAGAAAGGATGAATACCCAACTTTTGTATCAACATGGATGTGACTGGAGGAGATTATGCTGAGTGAAATAAGTCAAGCTGAGAGAGTCAATTATCTTATGGTTTTGCTTATTTGTGGAGTATAAGGAATAACATGGAGGACACGAAGTTGGAAAGGAGAAGGGAGTTGGGGGAAATTGGAGTGAGAGATCAACTATGAAAGACTGTGGACTCTGAAAAACAATCTGTGGGTTTTGGAGGGGAGGGAGCAGGAGGTTGGGTGAGGAGTGGTGCGTATTATGGAGGGCATGTACTGCATGAAAACCTGGGTGTGGTACATAAACAATGAATTCTGAAACACTGAATATAAATATAAAAATAAATGAAAAAATTTTAAAAGGTTTAATGCACCACTAGAAATGACTGGTGGAGGCTTAGTTGTTTTTTGTTTGTTTGTTTGTTTGTTTGTTTGTTTGTTTTTTTAAGAAACGTTCTTAGGATGTATACTGTGAGGCAGATTTACAACACTACAGGTCTTGATTAAGAATGAAAGGGGAAAAAAGACACAAAAACAACTTTTTAAAAACGATCATAGTCTTAGGAGTTAATTTAATGTATAGGAACTTTTCATTTACCTCCTGTTAGCTGTATCAGTCAATGATAATATGTCTATTTCAAATTCAATTATTTTTCTGAAAATGTCTTAGTTCAGAATCTCATATTTGGAAATTCATTTTCTTTTGCTTATTTACTATATATTTTGCCAGAGAGAATTATTATTACTTTAAGGTGATCATATTCACATGAATATAGTATCATTTTGTGTAGACCTTAGTTTAATTTACCATAAATTGAGTAAAGAAGTACACTGATGCTTGTAGATATCACCATTGATTAAAATATCACTTCCACCACATTTACTACAAGTTCATAGGAGATTAGAAGGTACAACAGCAATTCTTTCAAGAATTCTATCATGTTTTGTTTGAAATTAAAAGAGAGGTTTATGGTTTTTTAACATACAAGTATGTAAGTAATTTATTACTTTTTAACATTTAATTATATACCTATGTGAAAGTATAAAACAGATAACATATTTATCTTTAAATCAACTTTTAAAATAAGATTTTCCTTTGGATTTCCTTTATTTAAATGCTTGAATGTATCAACTGTTAATTCTAATACTTTATTCAAATAGTATTTATTAATTCTAATTAAAATGATCTTTAGCATTTGGATAAATATCTCAATCTTAAATGATAAATAAAGACAAAAATGTCATAAGACATATACTGTTTATTATCTTGCATAGTAATAAACATATTGGTTTGGAGATCTGACATTTGTCCTCCCACCATCCCATGAATGAAGTTAGTTGTGTTAGTTGTGATCTCTCCCTTTTCATTCATAATTTTATTAATTTGGGCTTTCTCTCTTTTCTTTTGGATTAGTGTGGACAATGGTGTATCTATCTTGTTGATTCTTTCAAAAAACCAGCTTCTAGATTCATTGATACATTCTACTGTATCTCTGGTTTCTACCTCATTGATCTCTGCTCTAATCTTGATTATTTCCCTTCTTACGTGTGGAGTTGGTTTGATTTGTTGTTGATTCTCCAGTTCTTTAAGGTGTAGAGACAGCTGGTGTATTCTGGATGTTTCGATTTTTTTGAAGGAGATTTGGATGGCTATGAATTTCCCCCTTAGAAGTGCCTTTGCTGTATCCCATAGGTTTTGGACCAAAGTGTCTTCATTCTCATTGGTTTCACTGAATTGTTTAAGTTCTTCTTTGATCTTCTGGTTGATCCAGCATTCTTAAGCAAGGTGGTCTTTACCTTCCAGGTGTTTGAGTTCCTTCTGAACTTTTCCTTGTGATTGAGCTCCATTTTCAAAGCATTATGGTCTGAGAATATGCAGGGAATAATGTCAGTCTTTTGTTATTGGTTGAGTCCTGGTCTGTGACCCAGTATGTGGTCTTTTCTGGAGAAGGTTCCATGTGCACTTGAGAAGAATGAGTATTCTGTTGTTTTAGGGTGGAATGTTCTGTATGTATATGAGGTCCATCTGGTCCAATGTTTCATTTAATGTTCTTATTTCTTTATTGAATTTCTCCTTCGATGATCTGTCTATTACTGAGAGAGGCTTGTTAAGACCTCCTACTATTAGTGTATTCATATCAATATGACTCTTTATCTAGATTAATAGCTTCCTTATGTAATTGGCTGCTCCCATATTGGGAGCATAGATATTTTCAATTGTTAGATCATCTTGGTGATTAGTCCCTTTAAGAATGATGTGGTGTCCTGCATCTCTGACTACATCTTTCGTTTAAAATCTAATTCATCTGATATTAGAATCGCTACCTCGGACTTATTTTGAGGCCCACTGGCATGAAAGATGCTTCTCCGTCCCTTCACTTTCAGTCTGGGTGTATCTTTAAGTTCAAAATGGGTCTCTTGCAGACAGGATATGGATGGGTCCCGTCATTTTACCCAATTTGCAACCCTGTGTCGTTTTATGGGTGCATTTAGGCCATTCACATTGAGAGTGATTATTGGTAGATACGTTTTTATTGACATCGGGTTACCTTTGAAGTCTTTCTGTAACTCTCATGAAAGAAATTGAAGAAGACACAAAAAGTTCAAAGACCATTCCATGCTCTTGGATCAGAAGAATAAACATTGTTAAAATGTCTATACTGCCTAGAGCAATCTATACTTTTAATGCCATACCAATCAAAATTCCACAAGCATTTTTAAAAGAGCTGGAGCAAATAATCCTAAAATTTATGGAATCAGAAGAGACCCCGAATTGCTAAGGAAATGTTGAAAAACAAAACAAAACTGGCAGCATCTCGTTACCTGATTTCAGGGTTTACTACAAAGCTGTGATCACCAAGACAGCGTGGTACTGGCATAAAAACAGACACATAGATCAGTGGAACAGAGTAGAGAGCCCAGATATGGACCCTCAACTCTATGGTCAAATAATCTTCAACAAAACAGGAAAATATATAGAGTGGGAAAAAGACAGTCTCTTCAATCAATGGTACTGGGAAAACTGGACAGATTTATGTAGAAGAATGAATCTCAACCATTCTCGTAGAGCATACACAAAGATAAACTTGAAATGGATAAAAGACCTCAACGTGAGGCAGGAACCCACCAGAATCCTAGAGGAGAACATAGGCAGTAACCTCTTCGATATCAGCCACAGCAACTTCTTTCAAGATATGTCTCCAAAGGCAAAGAAAACAAAAGTGAAAATGAACTTTTGGGACTTCATCAAGTTCAAAAGCTTTTGCACAGCAAAGGAAACAGTCAATGAAACAAAGAGGCAACCCACGGAATGGGAGAAGATATTTGCAAATGACAGTACAGACAAAAGGTTGATATCCAGGATCTATAAAGAACTCCTCAAACTCAACACACACAAAACAAATAATCATATCAAAAAAAGGGCAGAAGATATGAACAGATACTTCTCCAATGAAGACATACAAATGGCTATCAGAGACATGAAAAAATACTCATCATCACTAGCCATCAGGGAGATTCAAATTAAAACCACATTGAGATACCACCTGACACCAGTTAGAATGGCCAAAAGTAGCAAGACAGGAAACAACATGTGTTGGAGAGGATATGGAGGGTGGTGAACCCTCTTACACTGTTGTTGGGAATGCATATTTTTGCAAACACTTTTCAAAACAGTGTGGAGATTCCTCAAGAAATTAAAAATAGAGCTTCCCTATGACCTTGCAATTGCACTGCTGGGTATTTACCCCAAAGATACAGATGTAGTGCAACCTGAGGGTTTTGAAGGGTCAGGGGTGGGAGGTTGGGGGAACAGGTGGTGGGTAATGGAGAGGGCACGTTTTGCATGGAGCACTGGGTGTTGTGCAAAAAGAATGAATACTGTTACGCTGAAAAAAATAAAATGAGAAAAAAAAAGAAAAAAAAAAGATACAGATGTAGTGAAAAGAAGAGCCATCTGTACCCCAATGTTTATAGCAGCAATGGCCACGTTCGCCAAACTGTGGAAAGAACCAAGATGCCCTTCAGTGGATGAATGCATAAGGAAGATGTGGTCCATAAAGACGATGGAGTATTATGCCTCCATCCAAAAGGATGAATACTCAACTTTTGTAGCAACATGCATGGGACTGGAAGAGATTATGCTTAGTGAAATAAGTCAAGCGGAGGGAGTCAATTATCGTATGGTTTCACTTATTTGTGGAGCATAACAAAGAACATGGAGGACATGGGGAGATGGAGAGGAGAAGGGAGTTGAATGAAATTGGAAGGGGAAATAAACCATGAGAGACTATGTACTCTGAAAAACAACCTGAGGGTTTTGAAATGGTGGGGAGTGGGAGGTTGTGGGAACCAGGTTGTGGGTAATATGGAGGGCATGTATTGCATTAATCACTGGGTGTGGTGCAAAAGCAATGAATACTGTTATGGTGAAAAGAAATTAAAAGAAAATTGAAGGAAAAATAAATAAATAAATTCTTACAAAAAGGAAAAAAAAAACCTGGAGGACATGATATCCTATATTAATGCAGGCAACTATACACATATTATCCTATATAATCATCAAATTCCTCAAATGTTTTCTTATTATAAAAAGTCTTCAGTGGATATCTTCATTATTTTACTAATATAATCAAGGAAAATTGCAAAACTACATATTAAGAGCAATGAAATAATTGGCTAATAAATCGGGAATTTAGAAGTCTAGGATGTAGAACTTTTTCTCAAATAATCAAACTATCCCATAAACAGTTGAATTGATGTTCTTACATTAATTGATGATGAATTGTTATTGAATAGCTCCTTATAGATGTTGAATGAGTTCTTACAATTAGGTCTCTGACTTATAATAATTTTACATGATGGCACTCCCTCTTTACCAACAACTCAGGAGATGATTTTTTTTCTTTAAATTTATTTATTTATTTCAGCGTAACAGTATTCATTATATTTGCACAACACCCAGTGCTCCATGCAAGACGTGCCCTCCCTGTTACCCATCACCTGGTTCTCCCAACCTCCCACCACCGCCCCTTCAAAACCCTCAGGTTTTTTTCAGAGTCCATAGACTCTTATGGTTCGCCTCCCCTTCCAATTTTATTTTATAGACATATAATGTATTTTTATCCCCAGGGGTAGAGGTCTGTGAATCGCCAGGTTTACACACTTCACACCACTCACAATAACACACACCCTCCCCAATGTCCATAACCCCCTCCCCCTCTCCCAACCCCACATCCCCCCAGCAACCCCCAGTGTGTTTTGTGAGATTAAGAGTCATTTATGCTTTGTTTCCCTCCCAATCCCATCTTGTTTCGTTTATTCTTCTCCTATCCGCCTAACCTCCCATGTTGCATCTCCATGTCCTCATATCAGGGAGATCATATGATAGTTGTCTTTCTCCGATTGACTTATTTCACTAAGCATAATACCCTCTAGTTATATCCATGTCCTCGCAAATGGCAAGATTTCATTAGTTTTGATATCTGCATAGTATTCCATTGTGTATATACACCACATCTTCTTTATCCATTCATCTATTGATGGACATCTTGGTTGCTTCCATAATTTGGCTATTGTAGACATTGCTGCTATAAACATTCGTGTGCATGTTCCCCTTTGGATCACTATGTTTGTATCCTTAGGGTAAATACCCAGTAGTGCAATTGCTGGGTCATAGGGTAGTTCTATTTTCAACATTTTGAGGAACCTCCATGCTGTTTTCCAGAGTGATTGAACCAGCTTGCATTCCCACGAACAGTGTAGAAACGTTCCCCTTTCTCTGCATCCTCACCAGCATCTGTCATTTCCTGACTTGTTAATTTTAGCCATTCTGACTGGTGTGAGGTGATATCTCATTGTGGTTTTGATTTGTATTTCCCTGATGACAAGTGATGTGGAACACATTTTCATGTGGCTGTTGGCCATCTGGATGTCTTCTTTACAGAAATGTCTGTTCATGTCCTCTGCCCATTTCTTGATTGGATTGTTTGTTCTTTGGGTGTTGAGTTTGCTATGTTCCTTATAAATTTTGGATACTAGCCCTTTATCTGCTATGACGTTTGCAAATATCTTCTCCCATTCTGTCAGTTGTCTTTTGGTTTTGTTAACTTTTACTTTGCTGTGCAAAAGCTTTTGATCTTGATGAAATCCCAAGAGTTCATTTTTGCCCTTGCTTCCCTTGCCTTTGCCGATGTTCCTAGGAAGATGTTGCTGCGGCTGAGGTTGAAGAGGTTGATGCCTGCATTCTCCTCAAGGATTTTGATGGATTCCTTTCTCACATTGAGGTCCTTCATCCATTTAAAGTCTATTTTCTTGTGTGGTGTAAGGAAGTGGTCCAATTTCATTTTTCTTCATGTGGCTGTCCAATTTTCCCAGCACCATTTATTGAAGAGGCTGTCTTTTTTCCATTGGACATTCTTTCCTGCTTTGTCGAAGATTAGTTGATCATAGAGATGAGGGTCTATTTCTGGGCTCTCTATTCTGTTCCATTGATCTATGTGTCTGTTTTTGTGCCAGTACCATGTTGTCTTGATGATGACAGCTTTGTAATAGAGCTTGAAGTCCGGAATTGTGATGCCACCAACTTTGGCTTTCTTTTTCAATATTCCTTTGGCTATTCGAGGTCTTTTCTGGCTCCATATAAATTTTAGGATTATTTGTTCCATTTCTTTGAAAAAAATGGATGGTATTTTGATAGGGATTGCATTAAATGTGTAGATTGCTTTAGGTAGCATAGACATTTTCAGAATATTTATTCTTCCAATCCAGGAGCATGGAACATTTTTCCATTTCTTTGTGTCTTCCTCAATTTCTTTCATGAGTACTTTATAATTATATATGAATAGATTCTTAGTCTCTTTGGTTAGGTTTATTCCTAGGTATCTTATAGTTTTGGGTACAATTGTAAATGGGATTGACTCCTTAATTTCTCTTTCTTCAGTCTTGTTGTTGGTGTAGAGAAATGCAACTGATTTCTGTGCATTGATTTTATATCCTGACAGTTTACTGAATTCCTGTACAAGTTCTAGCAGTTTTGGAGTGGAGTCTTTTGGGTTTTCCACATATAGTATCATATCATCTGCAAAGAGTGATAGTTTGACTTCTTCTTTACCAATTTGGATGCCTTTAATTTCTTTTTGTTGTCTGATTGCTGAGGTTAGGACTTCTAGTACTCTGTTGAATAGCAGTGGTGATAATGGACATCCCTGCCGTGTTCCTGACCTTAGCGGAAAAGTTTTCAGTTTTTCTCCATTGAGAATGATATTTGTGGTGGGTTTTTCATAGATGGCTTTGAAAATATTGAGGTATGTGCCCTCTATCCCTAAACTGTGGAGAGTTTTGATCAGGAAGGGATGCTGTACTTTGTCAAATGCTTTTTCAGCATCTATTGAGAGTATCATATGGTTCTTGTTCTTTCTTTTATTAATGTGTTCTATCACATTGATTGATTTGCGGATGTTGAACCAACCCTGCAGCCCTGGAATAAATCCCACTTGATCATGGTGAATAATCCATTTAATGTACTGTTGAATCCTATTGGCTAGTATTTTGGTGAGAATTTTTGCGTCTGTGTTCATCAAGGATATTGGTCTGTAGTTCTCTTTTTTGGTGGGATCCTTGTCTTGTTTTGGGATCAAGGTGATGCTGGTCTCATAAAATGAGTTTGGAAGTTTTCCTTCCATTTCTATTTTTTGGAAGAGTTTCAGGAGAATAGGAATTCGTTCTTCTTTAGATGTTTGGTAGAATTCCCCTGGGAAGCCGTCTGGCCCTGGGATTTTGTTTGTTTGGAGGTTTTGGATGACTGTTTCAATCTCCTTACTGGTTATGGGCCTATTCAGGATTTCTATTTCTTCCTGGTTCAGTTGTGGTAGTTTATATGTCTCTAGGAATGCATCCATTTCTTCCAGTTTGTCCAATTTGTTGGCGTAGAGTTGCTCATAGTATGTTCTTATAATTGTCTGTATTTCTTTGGTGTTAGTTGTGATCTCTCCTCTTTCATTCGTGAATTTATTTATATGGGTCCTTTCTCTTTTCTTTTTGATGAGTCTGGCCAGGGATTTATCAATCTTATTGGTGCTTTCAAAGAACCAGCTCCTAGTTTCATTGATTTTTTCTATTGTTTTTTTGGTTTCTATTTCATTGATTTCTGCTCTGATCTTTATGATTTCTCTTCTCCTCCTGGGTTTAGGGTTTCTTTCTTGTTCTCTCTCCAGCTCCTTTACGCGTAGGGTTAGGTTGTGTACTTGAGACCTTTCTTGTTTCTTAAGAAAGGCTTGTACCGCTATATATTTTCCTCTCAGGACTGCCTTTGCTGTGTCCCACAGATTCTGAACTGTTGTGTTTTCATTATCATATGTTTCAATGAATTTTTTCAATTCATCTTTAATTTCCTGGTTAACCCATTCATTCTTTAGAAGGATGCTGTTTAGTCTCCATGTATTTGGGTTCTTTCCAGCTTTCCTCTTGTGATTGAGTTCTAGCTTCAGAGCATTGTGGTCTGAAAATTTGCAGGGAATGATCCTCATTATTGATACCGATTGAGACCTGATTTGTGCCCCAGGATGTGATCTATTCTGGAGAAGGTTCCATGTGCACTAGAGAAGAATGTGTATTCTGTTGCTTTGGGATGAAATGTTCTGAATATATCTGTGATGTCCATCTCGTCCAGTGTGTCATTTAAGGCCTTTATTTCCTTGTTGATCTTTTGCTTGGATGATCTGTCCATTTCAGGGAGGGGAGTGTTAAAGTCCCCTACTATTATTGTATTATTATTGATGTGTTTCTTTGATTTTGTTATTAATTGGTTGATATAGTTGGCTGCTCCCACGTTAGGGGCATAGATATTTAAAATTGTTAGATCTTCTTGTTGGACAGACCCTTTGAGTAGGATATAGTGTCCTTCCTCATCTCTTATTATACTCTTTGGCTTAAAATCTAATTGATCTGATATAGGGATTGCCACCCCAGCTTTCTTCTGATGCCCATTAGCATGGTAAATTGTTTTCCACCCCCTCACTTTAAATCTGGAGGTGTCTTCGCGTCTAAAATGAGTTTCTTGTTGGCAACATACTGATGGGTTTTGTTTTTTTATCCATTCTGATACCCTGTGTCTTTTGATTGGGGCAGTTATTGAGAGATATGAGTTTAGTGCCATTATTAGTCTGTAAGGTGACTGTTACTGTATATTGTCTCTGTACCTTTCTGATCTACTACTTTTAGGCTCTCTCTTTGCTTAGAGGACCCCTTTCAATATTTCCTGGAGAGCTGGTTTGGTGTTTGCAAATTCTTTCAGTTTTTGTTTGTCCTGGAAGCTTTTTATCTCTCCTTCTATTTTCAATGATAGCCTAGCTGGATAGAGTATTCTTGGCTGCATGTTTTTCTCGTTTAGTGCTCTGAATATATCATGCCAGCTCTTCCTGGCCTGCCAGGTCTCTCTGGATAAGTCTGCTGCCAATCTAATATTTTTATCATTGTATGTTACAGACTTCTTTTCTTGGGCTGCTTTCAGGATTTTCTCTTTGTCACTAAGACTTGTAAATTTTACTATTAGGTGATGGGGTGTGGACCTATTCTTGTTGACTTTGAGGGGGGTTCTCTGCATCTCCTGGATTTTGATGCTTGTTCCCTTTGCCATATTATGGAAATTCTCTCCAATGATTCTCTCCAATAGAACTTCTGCTCCCCTCTCTGTTTCTTCTTCTTCTGGAATCACAATTATTCTAATGTTGTTTCGTCTTATGGTGTCACTTATCTCTCGAATTCTCCCCTCATGGTCCAGTAGCTGTTCGTCCTTCTTTTGTTCGGCTTCTTTATTCTCTGTCATTTGGTCTTCTAGATCACTAATTCTTTCTTCTGCCTTATTTATCCTAGCAGTGAGAGCCTCCATTTTTGATTGCACCTCATTAATAGCTTTTTTGATTTCAACTTGGTTAGATTTTAGTTCTTTAATTTCTCCAGAAAGGGCTTTAATATCTCCAGAGAGGGTTTCTCTAATAGCTTCGATGCCTTATTCGAGCCCGGCTAGAATGTTCAGAATCGTCATTCTGAACTCTTGATCTGACATATTACCAATGTCTGTGTTGATTAGGTCCCTAGCCTTCGGTACTGTCACTTGCTCTTTTGTTTGTGGTGATTTTTTCCACCTTGTCATTTTGCCCAGATAAGAGGATATGAAGGAGCAAATAAACTACTAAAAGGGTGGCAAAGACCCCAGAAAAATGCGCTGTGACCAAATCAGAAGAGACCCCTAATTGTGGGGGAAGAAAGGGGATAAAACCAGGTTCTGAAAAAAAAAGAAAGAAATTTAAAAAATAAAACAAATGAAAAAATATGAAAAAGAAAGAAAATATATATATATATTTAGATAAACTAGTCAAAAAACTTTAAAAAAGAAAAGGGTAAAAGTTTTAAAAAATTTAGCATAAGAAGAAAAAAGAAAAAAGAAAAAAAAATTGAAGTAGCCGCAAGACTAAAGAATCATGGGGAGAAAGCCATGAGTTCCATGCTTTGCTTTCTCCTCCTCTGGAATTGCTCTGCTGTCTTGGGAATTGAACCTACTTTCCTTGATAGATGAACTTCGTCCTGGCTGGATATTTTGTTGATCTTCTGGGGAAGGGGCCTGTTGTAGTGACTCTCAAGTGTCTTTGCCCGAGGCGGGATTGCACCGCCCTTACTGGTGGCTGGACTAAGTAATCGGCTCGGGTTCGCTTTTGGGAGCTTCTGTTCCCTGAATGCTTTCCATAGAGTTCCAGAGGACGGGAATGAAAATGGTGGCCTCCTAGTCTCCGGCCCGGAGGAGCCGAGAGCCTGGGGCCCCACTCCTCAGTGCGCCCCCAGAGGACAGCACCCAATCACTCCCATATCCCCAGCCTCTAGGTGTGCTCCGAGCTCACCCAGCCCGCAACCAGTTCAAGGTAACCCCGAGCTGAGAGTTCAGTCCTCGGCTCTGTCTCTGCAGCCGGCTTCTCCGCTCTAATACCTGCGAACTCTCCGACACTCTGACACCCCCGATCCTTCTGTGACCCTGTGGGACCTGGGGCCACTCTGACCCCGCGTGGGCTTCACCCTGGTTTAGCCTCTGGAGCAATGTCCCTCAGTGGAACAGACTTTTAAAAGTCCTGATTTTGTGCTCCATTCCTCCGCCGCTTGCCGGGAGCTGCCCCCCCCCCCCCCCCGCGGTCTATCTTCCCGTCGTTTTAGATTCACTTCTCTGAAAGTCCTACCTTTCAGAAAGTGGTTGATTTTCTGTTTCTAGAGTTGCTGTTTTTCTTCTCTTCACTCTCCCGTTGGATTTGTAGGTGTTTGTAATGTTTAGATAAGCTATCGAGCTGATCTTTTGCTACCTGATGTAGTCTCAGGCTGCTACTTCTCCACCATCTTGACTCCTCCCTCTGTTTCTTACTGTCTTATGCTAAATGTTACATGGACTATCCAGGCCATGGGAGACCTTTCTCTTATCCTCAAATTATCACAATTTTAACTGAATATGCCAACCAACAAATTGGCTCTGATGACAAATTTCCCAACTACATATTCCTTCTTATGAATAAACTCAGGGAGGATTATGTCAGGTATGGAGTGGATATATGTGACTTACTCCAACAATTAGAAATTTAAGCCAAGGGCCCTTTTATGCAGCGAACAGCAAAAACATATACTTGATTCATGACCCAATAGCACTTGCCAAATGGGATGACTCACTGCAGAAACCTGTGACCATACCATTAATTTACAGGGAACGGATTGGCTTGCTACTTCCTGGACAAGACCATCACACATCAGATGGCTAGCATCCAATGGGACATAGTGATTATGTGGGGCAAATTTTTGACCCTGGCTTTCACTTGGCTGGTCTGAAAGAGGTACTATATGTTATGCTTGGATGAAAGGTTGTAGCACTAAGACTATCATAAGTCCAGCTATTCTTACATATCTAAAACAATGTTGGGCAACATTCATGTTTCTTTTTTTTAATATTATATTTATTTGACAGAGAGAAATCACAACTAGGCAGAGAGGCAGGCAAAGAGAGATGAGGAAGCAGGCTCCCTGCAGAGCAGAGAGCCTGATGTGGGGCTTGATCCCAGGTCTCTGAGATCATGACCAGAGCTGAAGGCAGAGGCTTTAACCCACTGAGCCACCCAGGCACCCCAACATTCATTTTTCATTAGTATGACCATCTGACACCTATTTTTCTTCCATCAGTAGGTTTAGAAGATGCCATACAGCACATGGAGACCCTTGGTAAATACACGATTCAAGTGTTATACGACTCTCAAAGCAGTATAATATTTTTAAATTCTAATGTAACTCAAATGCATAAACCAATTCTACAATTGGTAGAATGGCACTAGATGTCTTAAAAGAAGCATAAGGAGTATGTGCCATTAATAAAGCAGAATGTTGCATCTATGCTCCATTTTAAAAATAAAAGATATCAGATTTACTTACTGATATAAATACCCAAATAACTGTTGTTAAATATCCTACATTGTCATTTAATGATTGATTAAGTTCCTGGTCGGGAGGTGGACTATGGTCCACACGAAAAAGTCTCCAATTACACATTTTTAAAAAGATTTATTGTTTATTTTAAATAGATAAAACGTGTCCATGAATGGGAGGAGGGATAGAGGGAGACGGAAAGAGTTAATCCTCAAGCAGACTCCCTGCTGAGCAACAAGCCTGACACAGGGTTGGGTCTCTGGACCCTGCAATCATCACTTCAGCTAAAGTCAAGTCAGCTTCTTAATCAAATGAGCCACCCAAGGGCCCCTGCTTTCTGTGATTGTTATTATTTTTATTTTAATATTAATTCTAGGGGGACACCTGGGTGGCTCTGTATGTTAAAGCCTCTGCATTCAGCTCAGGTCATGGTCCTGTGGTCAAGTCTTTCATTGGGCTCCTTGCTCAGTGGGGAGCCTGCTTCTCTCTCTGCCTCTGCCTGTCTTTCTGCTTGCTTGTGCTCTCTCTCTCTCTCTCTGAAAAATAAGTAAATAAATAAAATTTAATATTAATTCTAATATGTTGTCTCACTGTGTTTTCTCCTATTGTTGAGATACACGTCAGTAGTTCCTTTCACCAAGTTGACAGATTGTCATTACTACTTGAAACGAATACACCTTGACATCCACCCTGGACTCTACAACAATGACCTTCTGTAATAGTTACTTGTACTGAGAGATTGTGATCATTTTCAGTCAATAAGGAGGGACATTTCTATAATCCCTGTTTGGTTGAGCAAGTCACAGAAGATGAGCCCTTTACCCTTCAACAACCTTAAAGATTTCAGGACTAAAAATTGTTCTGAAAGGAACTGATGAGAGAATTAGAAAAATGTTGACTCTTAGACCAGAAATCTCTCCTATAGCTTTCGTATTATTATTTTTTAAATTTTGTTTATTTGTTTGAGAGAGAGGATAAGAGCAAGGGAGGATCAGAGGAAGAAGAATGTTTACCAAGCAAGGAGCCTGACTTAAGGCTTGATCCTAGGACTCCACAATAACTACCTGACCTGAAGGCAGATGCTTAACCAAACAAGCACCCAGGCATCCTAAGCTTGGGTGATTTTAAAAAGGATCAAATACATATTGTGCAGGGGCGCCTGGGTGACTCAGTGGGTTAAAGCCTCTGATTTTGGCTCGGGTCATGGTCCCAGGGTCCTGGGATCGAGCCCCGCATAGGGCTCTCTGCTCAGCGAGGAGCCTGCTTCCCTCTCTCTCTCTGTCTGCGTCTCTGCCTACTTGTGGTCTCTGTCTGTCAAATAAATAAAATATTTTAAAAAATACATATTGTGCAAGTTCTTAAGGGATCTCAAGATTGCCTGCATTTTCACAATAATTAATATTGCACTGAATTATATAATCACCAGAGAAATCTTGCAAAAGTAGTTTCATAAGTACAAATTTCAAGAAAATACTTCTGGTCTAATACACCCTGCACATGCCCTCCCCTTTGAGCACTAAGCATATAGCAATCAGCTTCATACAGCAAAAGTCCCCCTCTTTCTTCTCATGGATGCTGTCCTCATGCTCCTTATATAAACCTATAGGTTGTACCATTAATGTCTCAAGAATTCTATTGTTTTAAAAATTTGCTTATTTATTTAGGGAGAGAGGGAGAGAGAGCATGTTGGGCAGGGGCAGATGGAGAGAATGTTCAAGCAGATTCCCCACTGAACACAGAGCCTTACACAGGGCTTTATCTCACAACCCATGACTCTTGCTGAAACCAAGTGCTGGGAGCTCCACCATTTGAGTCACCTATGTGCCCAGGGATTCTTTCTTGACTGTTGTGCTCAATAATCTTGAAACATTCATAAGAGTGCTTTATCAAGTCCACTAAGAAAAACTGTATGCCATTTCACCTTTATTTTCAAGTAAAGAAACTTCATAGTTGACAACATTAATAAGTTATAGACAGCATTGTAATAAGTTCTAACAATATTGTATTTGCACTTAAAAATTAAGGTGTAACTCACACTGTGTACAACACATGTGTACAACACACACATTTAAAAAGAAAAAAAAGGAAAGTAAAAAAAACAGTAAAATATTAAACTTTCCTATTAGGAAATATCTTGCTGGAAAGATCTGTATTCTAGAAACCATAGAAAACTTATGAAAAAAAAATTGAGGAAGACACAGAAAAGGGGGGAAAAATATTCAATGCATGTGGATTGGAAGAACAAATATTGGTAAAATGTTTATGCTACCCAAAACAATCAAAACATCTAATGCAATCTTTATCAAACTAACATCAGAATTTTTCATAGGGCTGGAACAAACAGCCCCCAAATTTCTATGGAACCAGAAAAGAACTTGGTAAGCCAAAGAAATGTTTAGAAAGGAGACTGAAGCTGGAGACAGCACAATTCCAGACTCCAAGCTGTATTACAAAGTTATAGTCATCAAGACAGATTAGTCCTGCTACAAAAGCAGACATATAAATCAACAGAACAGAATAGAGAACACAGAAATGGACTCTCAACATTATGGTCAACAAATCTTTGACAAAGCAGGAAAGAATACAAATAAGAAAAAGGAAATAGGGTCTCCTGGGTGACTCAGTTGGATAAACAGCTGTCTTTGGCTCAGGTCATGATCCCAGGGTCCTGGAATGAAGTCCTGCTTTAGGCTCCCTGTTCAGTAACAAGCCTGCTTCTCCCTCTTTCTCTGCCTAATTGTGCTCTCTATCTCACTGTCAAACAAAACAAAACAAAACAAAACAAAAAACAAAAACAAACAAACAAAAAAACAAAAAATAAAAGATAAACAAAATAAAGACAGTCTTTTCAACAAATATTGTTGAGAAAATTTGACAGCAATTTACAGAAGGAAACTGGATAACTTTCCTATACCATACACACATATAAACTCAAAAATTTATGAAACACCTAAATGTGAGACAGGAATCCATATAATCCTAGGGGAAGAACAGAGGCAGCACCCTCTTCAACCTCAGCTGAAGCAACTTCTTGCTACACATGTCTCCAAAAGCAAGAGAAGAAAATTTGAAAATGAAAATTTTGGGTCTTCATCACGATAAAAAGATTTTGCATAGTAAAAGAAACAGTCAGCAAACTAAAAGGTGACCTATAGAATAGGAGAAGATACATGAAATGACATATCAGATAAAAGGCTAGTATCCAAAATCTATAAATAACAATCAAACCACACACACACACACACACACACACACACACACACACACACACACACAATCCAGTCAAGAAATGGAAATACCTGAACAGATATTGATCCAAGAAGAAGACATTCAAATGGTCAACAGACATGGAAAAATGCTCACATCAGACAAAAAGAAATCAAAAGCAAAATAAGATACTGCCTCCCACCAGTCAGAATGGCTAAAATTAAGAAAACAGGGAAAAACCGATAAGGTGAGGATGTGGAGAAAGGGAAACTTTCTATCCCTATTGGTAGGAAGACAAACTGGTACAGCTACTCTGGAAAAGAGCAAGGAAGATTATGGAAGCTCTTCAAAAATTTAAAAATAGGGGCGCCTGGTGGCTCAGTGTGTTAAAGCCTCTCTCTTCAGCTCAGATCATGATCCCAGGGTCCTAGGATTGAGCCCCACCTCGGGCTCTCTGCCCAGTAGCGAGCCTGCATCCTTTCCTCTCTCTCTGTCTGCCTTTCTGCCTATGTGTGATCTCTGTCTGTCAAATAATAAAGTTAAAAATATAGTCTCCCTACCCCCAGCAATCACACTATTGGGTATTGGTACACAAGGTAAAAACACAGTGATCTGAAGGGACACTGGCTCCCCAATGTTTATAAAAGCAATGTCCACAATAGCCAAACTTTAGGAAGAGCCCAGATGTCCATGGACTGATGAATGGGATAAATATATCTACATATCTATCTATATCTATATCTATAGCTATATATAGCTATATATAGCTATAGCTATAGCTATAGCTATAGAAATATACATAGATGGAATGGCAAGAATGGGACGGAGTCAAGATGGCAGAGAAGTAGCAGGCTGAGAATACATCAGGTAGCAGGAGACCAGCTCCATAGCTTATCTAAACATTGCAAACACCTACAAATCCAACATGAGAGTGAAGAGAAGAAAAACAGCATCTCTAGAAACAGAAAATCAACCACTTTCTGAAAGGTAGGACTTTCAGAGAAGTGAATCTAAAACGACGGGAAGATAGACCGCGGGGGGGGGGGGGGGCAGCTCCCGGCAAGCGGCGGAGGAATGGAGCACAAAATCAGGACTTTTAAAAGTCTGTTCCACTGAGGGACATTGCTCCAGAGGCTAAACCAGGGTGAAGCCCACGCGGGGTCAGAGTGGCCCCAGGTCCCACAGGGTCACAGAAGGATCGGGTGTGTCAGAGTGTCGGAGAGCTCGCAGGTATTAGAACGGAGAAGCCAGCTGCAGAGACAGAGCCGAGGACTGAACTCTCAGCTCGGGGTTACCTTGAACTGGTTGCGGGCTGGGTGAGCTCGGAGCACAGCTAGAGGCTGGGGATATGGGAGTGATTGAGTGCTGTCCTCTGGGGGCGCACTGAGGAGTGGGGCCCCAGGCTCTCGGCTCCTCCGACCGGAGACTAGGAGGCCGCCATTTTCATTCCCGTCCTCTGGAACTCTATGGAAAGCATTCAGGGAACAGAAGCTCCCAAAAGCGAACCCGAGCCGATTACTTAGTCCAGCCACCAGTAAGGGCGGTGCAATCCCGCCTCGGGCAAAGACACTTGAGAGTCACTACAACAGGCCCCTTCCCCAGAAGATCAACAAAATATCCAGCCAGGACGAAGTTCATCTATCAAGGAAAGTAGGTTCAATTCCTAAGACAGCAGAGCAATTCCAGAGGAGGAGAAAGCAAAGCAACTCATAGCTTTCCAGAGGAAAGATCAAAGCAATTCCAGAGGAGGAGAAAGCAAAGCAACTTATAGCTTTCTCCCCATGATTCTTTAGTCTTGCAGCTACTTCAATTTTTTTTTTAATTTTTCGATTTTTTTCCTTTTTTCTTTTTTCTTCTTCTGCTAAATTTTTTAAAACTTTTACCCTTTTCTTTTTTAACGTTTTTTGACTAGCTTATCTAAATATATATATTTTTTTCTTTCTTTTTTATATTTTTTCTTTATTTGTTTTATTTTTCTGAATTTTTTTCTTTTTTTTTTTCCTGAACCTCTTTTTATCCCCTTTCTCCCCCCCCCCAACAATTTGGGGTCTCTTCTCATTTGGTTACAGCGCATTTTTCTGGGGTCTTTGCCACCCTTTTAGTAGTTTATTTGCTCCTTCATATCCTCTTATCTGGGCAAAATGACAAGGCGGAAAAAATCACCACAAACAAAAGAACAAGAGACAGTACCGAAGGCTAGGGACCTAATCAAAACAGACATTGGTAATATGTCAGATCAAGAGTTCAGAATGATGATTCTGAACATTCTAGCCGGGCTCGAATAAGGCATCGAAGCTATTAGAGAAACCCTCTCTGGAGATATTAAAGCCCTTTCTGGAGAAATTAAAGAACTAAAATCTAACCAAGTTGAAATAAAAAAAGCTATTAATGAGGTGCAATAAAAAATGGAGGCTCTCACTGCTAGGATAAATAAGGCAGAAGAAAGAATTAGTGATCTAGAAGACCAAATGACAGAGAATAAAGAAGCCAAACAAAAGAGGGACAAACAGCTACTGGACCATGAGGGGAGAATTCGAGAGATAAGTGACACCAGAAGACGAAACAACATTAGAATAATTGGGATTCCAGAAGAAGAAGAAACAGAGAGGGGAGCAGAAGGTCTATTGGAGAGAATTATTGGAGTGAATTTCCCTATTATGGCAAAGGGAACAAGCATCAAAATCCAGGAGATGCAGAGAACCCCCCTCAAAGTCAACAAGAATAGGTCCACAACCCGTCACCTAATAGTAAAATTTACAAGTCTTAGTGACAAAGAGAAAATCCTGAAAGCAGCCCGAGAAAAGAAGTCTGTAACATACAATGGTAAAAATATTAGATTGGCGGCAGACTTATCCACAGAGACCTGGCAGGCCAGGAAGAGCTGGCATGATATATTCAGAGCAATAACGAGAAAAACATGCAGCCAAGAATACTCTATCCAGCTAGGCTATCATTGAAAATAGAAGGAGAGATCAAAATCTTCCAGGACAAACAAAAACTGAAAGAATTTGCAAACACCAGACCAGCTCCCCAGGAAATATTGAAAGGGGTCCTCTAAGCAAAGAGAGAGCCTAAAAGTAGTAGATCAGAAAGGTACAGAGACAATATACAGTAACAGTCACCTTACAGACTAATAATGGCACTAAATTCATATCTCTCAATAGTTACCCTGAATGTTAATGGGCTAAATGCCCCAATCAAAAGACACAGGGTATCAGAATGGATAAAAAAACAAAACCCATCAGTATGCTACCTACAAGAAACTCATTTTAGACGCGAAGACACCTCCAGATTTAAAGTGAGGGGGTGGAAAACAATTTACCACGCTAATGGGCATCAGAAGAAAGCTGGGGTGGCAATCCCTATATCAGATCAATTAGATTTTAAGCCAAAGAGTATAATAAGAGATGAGGAAGGACACTATATCCTACTCAAAGGGTCTGTCCAACAAGAAGATCTAACAATTTTAAATATCTATGCCCCTAACGTGGGAGCAGCCAACTATATCAACCAATTAATAACAAAATCAAAGAAACACATCAATAATAATACAATAATAGTAGGGGACTTGAACACTCCCCTCCCTGAAATGGACAGATCATCCAAGCAAAAGATCAACAAGGAAATAAAGGCCTTAAATGACACACTGGACCAGATGGACATCACAGATATATTCAGAACATTTCATCCCAAAGCAACAGAATACACATTCTTCTCTAGTGCACATGGAACCTTCTCCAGAATAGATCACATCCTGGGTCACAAATCAGGTCTCAACCGGTATCAAAAGATTGGGATCATTCCCTGCAAATTTTCAGACCACAATGCTCTGAAGGTAGAACTCAATCCCAAGAGGAAATTTGGAACGAACCCAAATACATGGAGACTAAACAGCATCCTTCTAAAGAATGAATGGGTTAACCAGGAAATTAAAGAAGAATTGAAAAAATTCATGGAAACAAATGATAATGAAAACAGAACAGTTCAAAATCTGTGGGACACAGCAAAGGCAGTCCTGAGAGGAAAATATATAGCGGTACAAGCCTTTCTCAAGAAACAAGAAAGGTCTCAATACACAACCTAACCCTACACGTAAAGGAGCTGGAGAAAGTAAAAGAAAGAAACCCTAAACCCAGCAGGAGAAGAGAAATCATAAAGATCAGAGCAGAAATCAATGAAATAGAAACCAAAAAAACAATAGAAAAAAATCAATGAAACTAGAAGGTGGTTCTTTGAAAGAATCAATAAGATTGATAAACCCCTGGCCAGACTCATCCAAAAGAAAAGAGAAAGGACCCAAATCAATAAAATCATGAATGAAAGAGGAGAGATCGCAACTAACACCAAAGAAATACAGACAATTATAAAACATACTATGAGCAATTCTACGCCAACAAATTTGACAATCTGGAAGAAATGGATGCATTCCTAGAGACATATAAACTACCACAACTGAACCAGGAAGAAATAGAAAACCTGAACAGGCCCATAACCAGTAAGGAGATTGAAACAGTCATCCAAAATCTCCAAACAAACAAAATCCCAGGGCCAGACGGCTTCCCAGGGGAATTCTACCAAACATTTAAAGAAGAACTCATTCCTATTCTCCTGAAACTGTTCCAAAAAATAGAAACGGAAGGAAAACTTCCAAACTCATTTTATGAGGTCAGCATCACCTTGATCCCAAAACGAGACAAGGATCCCACCAAAAAAGAAAACTACAGACCAATATTCTTGATGAACACAGACGCAAAAATTCTCGCCAAAATACTAGCCAATAGGATTCAACAGTACATTAAATGGATTATTCATCACGATCAAGTGGGATTTATTCCAGAGCTGCAGGGTTGGTTCAACATCCGCAAATCAATCAATGTGATAGAACACATTAATAAAAGAAAGAACAAGAACCATATGATATTCTCAATAGATGCTGAAAAAGCATTTGACAAAGTACAGCATCCCTTCCTGATCAAAACTCTCCACAGTGTAGGGATAGAGGGCACATACCTCAATATTATCAAAGCCATCTATGAAAAACCCACCGCAAATATCATTCTCAATGGAGAAAAACTTAAAGCTTTTCCGCTAAGGTCAGGAACATGGCAGGGATGTCCACTATCACCACTGCTATTCACCATAGTACTAGAAGTCCTAGTCTCAGCAATCAGACAACAAAAAAAAATTAAAGGCATCCAAATTGGTAAAGAAGATATCAAACTATCACTCTTTGCAGATGATATGATACTATATGTGGAAAACCCAAAAGACTCCACTCCAAAACTGCTAGAACTTGTACAGGAATTCAGTAAGGTGTCAGGATATAAGATCAATACACAGAAATCAGTTGCATTTCTGTACACCAACAACAAGACAGAAGAAAGAGAAATTAAGGAGTCAATCTCATTTACAATTGCACCCAAAACTATAAGATACCTAGGAATAAACCTTAACCAAAGAGGCTAAGAATCTATTCATAGAAAATTATAAAGTACTCATGAAAGAAATTGAGGAAGACAGAAAGAAATGGAAAAATGTTCCATGCTCCTGGATTGGAAGAATAAATATTGTGAAAATGTCCATGCTACCTAAAGCAATCTACACATTTAATGCAATCCCTATCAAAATACCATCCATTTTTTTCAAAGAAATGGAACAAATAATCCTAAAATTTATATGGAACCAGAAAAGACCTCGAATAGCCAAAGGAATATTGAAGAACAAAGCCAAAGTTGGTGGCATCACAATTCCGGACTTCAAGCTCTATTACAAAGCTGTCATCATCAAGACAACATGGTACTGGCACAAAAACAGACACATAGATCAATGGAACAGAATAGAGAGCCCAGAAATAGACCCAAAACTCTATGGTCAACTAATCTTCGACAAAGCAGGAAAGAATATCCAATGGAAAAAAGACAGCCTCTTCAATAAATGGTGCTGGGAAAATTGGACAGCCACATGCAGAAAAATGAAATTGGACCACTTCCTTACACCACACACGAAAATAGACTCCAAATGGATGAAGGACCTCAATGTGAGAAAGGAATCCATCAAAATCCTTGAGGAGAATGCAGGCAGCAACCTCTTCGACCTCAGCCGTAGCAACATCTTCCTAGGAACAACGGCAAAGGAAAGGGAAACAAGGGCAAAAATGAACTATTGGGATTTCATCAAGATCAATGCTTTTACACAGCAAGGGAAACAGTTAACATAACCAAAAGACAACTGACAGAATAGGAGAATATATTTGCAAATGACATATCAGATAAAGGGCTAGTGTCCAAAATCTATAAGGAACTTAGCAAACTCAACACCCAAAGAACAAACAATCCAATCAAGAAATGGGGAGAGGACAGAACAGGCATTTCTGCAAAGAAGACATCCAGATGTCCAACAGACACATGAAAAAGTGCTCCACGTCACTCGGCATCAGGGAAATACAAATCAAAACCACAATGAGATATCACCTCACACCAGGGTAAAATTACAAGTCAGGACATGACAGATGCTGGCAAGGATGCAGAGAAAGGAGAATCCTCCTCCGCTGTTGGTGGGAATGCAAGCTGGTTCAACCACTCTGGAAAACAGCATGGAGGTTCCTCAAAATGTTGAAAATAGAACTACCCTATGACCCAGCAATTGCACTACTGGGTATTTACCCTAAAGATACAAACATAGTGATCCGAAGGGGCACGTGTACCCGAATGTTTATAGCAGCAATGTCTACAATAGCCAAGCTATGGAAAGAAGTTAGATGTCCATCAACAGATGAACGGATAAAGAAGATGTGGTATATATACACAATGGAATACTATGCAGCCATCAAAAGAAATGAAATCTTGCCATTTGCAACGACGTGGATGGAACTAGAGAGTATCATGCTTAGTCAAATAAGTCAATCGGAGAAAGACAACTATCATATGATCTCCCTGATATGAAGACATGGAGAAGCAACATGGGGGGTTAGGGGGATAGGAGAAGAATAAATGAAACTAGATGGGATTGGGAGGGAGACAAACCATAAATGAGTCTTAATCTCACAAAACAAACTGGGGGTTGCTGGGGGGGAGGTGGGATTGGGAGAGGGGAAGGGGGCTCTGGACATTGGGGAGGGTATGTGCTAACGTGAGTGCTGTGAAGTGTGTAAACCTGGCGATTCACAGACCTGTACCCCTGGAGATAAAAATACATTATATGTTTATTAAAAAAATAAATAAATTTGGAAGGGGAGGCGAACCATAAGAGACTGTGGACTCTGAGAAACAACCTGAGGGTTTTGAAGAGTCAGGGGTGGAAGGTTGGGGGAACAGGTGGTGGGTAATAGGGAGGGCACGTTTTGCATGGAGCACTGGGTGTTGTGCAAAAACAATGAATACTGTTACACTGAAAAAATAAAAAAATGGAAAAAAAATTTAAAAAAATAAATATACATAGATGTGTGTGTGTGTGCATGTGTGTGTGTGTGTGTGTGTGTGTGTGTGTGTGTGTGGAATGGAATATTACTCAGGCATAAAAAAGAATGGAATCTTGCCATTTGCCACAATGTGGGTGAAGCTAGAGTGTATTCGAGTGTATTATACTAAGCAAATAAGTCCAAAAACAGAAGAAAAATACCATATGATTCCTCTCATATGTGGAATTTAAGAAACAACACAGATGAACATAGGGGAAATAAAGGAAAAATAAAATAAGATAAAAGCAGAGATGGAGGCAAACCATAACAGATACTTTTTTTCCCCATTTTATTTATTTTTTTCAGCATAACAGTATTCATTGTTTTTGCACAACACCCAGTGCTCCATGCAAAATGTGCCCTCCCTATTACCCACCACCTGTTCCCCCAACGTCCCACCCCTGACCCTTCAAAACCCGCAGGTTGTTTTTCAGAGTCCATAGTCTCTTATGGTTCGCCTCCCGTCCCCAATGTCCATAGCCCCCTCCCCCTCTCCCAACCCCACCTCCCCCAGCAACCCCCACTTTGTTTTGTGAGATTGAATCATTTATGCTTTGTTTCCCTCCCAATCCCATCTTGTTTCATTTATTCTTCTCCTATCCTCCTAACCCCCCATGTTGCTTCTCCATGTCCTCATATCAGGGAGATCATATGATAATTGTCTTTCTCCAATTGACTTATTTCACTAAGCATGATACGCTCTTGTTCCATCCACGTCATCGCAAATGGCAAGATTTCATTTCTTTTGATGGCTGCATAGTATTCCATTGTGTATATATACCACATCTTCTTTATCCATTCATCTGTTGATGGACATCTAGGTTCTTTCCATAGCTTGGCTATTGTAGACATTGCTACTATAAACATTCGGGTACACGTGCCCCTTCGGATCACTACGTCTGTATCTTTAGGGTAAATACCCAGTAGTGCAATTACCATAACAGATTCTTAAGTGTGGAGAACATGCTAAGGTTTTTGGATGGGAGGTGAGTGGGGGATGGGGAACTGGGTGATGGATATTAAGGAGGTACTTGATGTAATTAGCCCTAGGTGTTATATGTAACTGATGAATCATTAAATTCTACCCTTGAAACTAATAATATAGTATATGTTAACTAAATTGAATTTAAATAAAGAATTAAGAAAATGATAAAAAATTGCAACAGCACCATAGGAAGAAACTTATTAAGAGCATAGATATGATTTATTAAGATAACACATTTTTGATCTTGATGAAGTCCCAAAAGTTCATTTTCACTTTTGTTTCCTTGGCCTTTGGAGACATATCTTTTTTTTTTTAAAGATATTATTTATTTATTTGACAGAGAGAAATTACAAGTAGGCAGAGAGGCAGGCAGAGAGAGAGGAGGAAGCAGGCTCCCTGCTGAGCAGAGAGCCCGATGCGGGGCTCGATCCCAGGACCCTGGGATCATGACCTGAGCCGAAGGCAGAGGCTTTAACCCACTGAGCCACCCAGGCGCCCCTGGAGACATATCTTGAAAGAAGTTGCTGTGGCTGATATCGAAGTGGTTACTGCCTATGTTCTCCTCTAGGAGTCTGATAGATTCCTGTCTCACGTTGAGGTCATTTATCCATTTCGAGTTTATCTTTGTGTACGGTGTAAGAGAATGGTCGAGTTTCAAAAGCTTCTGCACAGCAAAGGAAACAGTCAACAAAACAAAAAGACAACCCACGGAATGGGAGAAGATATTTGCAAATGACAGTACAGACAAAAGTTTGATATTCAGGATCTATAAAGAACTCCTCAAACTCAACACACACAAAACAGATAATGATATCAAAAAATGGGCAGAAGATATGAACAGACACTTCTCCAATGAAGACATACAAATGGCTATCAGACACATGAAAAAATGTTCATCATCACTAGCCATCAGAGAGATTCAAATTAAAACAACATTGAGATACCACCTGACAACAGTTAGAATGGCCAAAATTAGCAAGACAGGAAACAACGTGTGTTGGAGAGGATGTGGAGAAAGGGGAACCCTCTTACACTGTTGGTGGGAATGCAAGTTAGTGCAGCCACTTTGGAGAACAGTGTAGAGATTCCTCAAGAAATTAAGAATAGAGCTTCCCTATGACCCTGCAATTGCACTGCTGGGTATTTACCCCAAAGACAGAGATGTAGTAAAAAGAAGGGCCATCTGTACCCCAATGTTTATTGCAGCAATGGCTATGGCCGCCAAACTGTGGAAAGAACCAAGATGTCCTTCAACGGATGAATGGATAAGGAAGATGTGGTCCATATACACAATGGAGTATTATGCCTCCATCAGAAAGGATGAATACCCAACTTTTGTAGCAACATGCATGGGACTGGAAGAGATTATGCTGAGCGAAATAAGTCAAGGAGAGAGAGTCAACTATCATATGG
This sequence comes from Meles meles, assembly GCF_922984935.1. Classification (NCBI taxonomy): domain Eukaryota; kingdom Metazoa; phylum Chordata; class Mammalia; order Carnivora; family Mustelidae; genus Meles; species Meles meles. The sequence goes on along the minus strand of NC_060088.1, from coordinate 36,533,718 downwards.
TCTCACTTATTTGTGGAGCATAACAAATAACATGGAGGACATGGGGAGATGGAGAGGAGAGGGACTTGAGGGAAACTGGAAGGGGAGATGAACCATGAGAGACTATGGACTCTGAAAAACAACCAGAGGGTTTTGAAGGGTGGGGGGGGTGGGAGGTTGAGGAACCAGGTGGTGGGTAATAAGGAGGGCACATACTGCATGGAGCACTGGGTGTGATGTCAAAACAATGAACACTGTTTTACTGTAAATAAACAAATAAAAAAATAAAATTAAAATAAGAAAAATTAAAAAAATAAAAAAATTGAAAAATGATAAATTTTTAAGATAAGTTTTATGATAAGTTTAAGTAAGTTTTTAATAAGATATTAAGATAATAAGTTTTATCTATAATAAAACTTATTAAGGGCATAGATATATTGATTAATTAATCATTAATTATGGTGGTGATTATTACATAGGTGTTTCAATTGTTTGCAAAATTTTACACTTCACTTTTTCCTCCTACTCCAACATGTCAACCAAAGTCTTGGTAGCAGTTTTCCCAGATGACCACATGCACTGTTGTGATAAGGCTGGACTTTGCCACAAGCTTCCCTTCTTGCCCTCCTCAGGTGATGATCTAGAGATATTTAAATGCAGGCACAAATTTATCTATGCCTATTATTTATGTGTCCCACCTTCACCCCAGTAAAAATGTTTGCTCCTGAGCCTACTCCTTCAGTCTCCCAAAATGCTTGCTGACCCATCTCTTGGAAGATTCTGCCCTTATCCAGGTAATCACCTGGGTGGAATATGATGGTTTCTCTAGAAAATGTAAGAAAAATAAACTTTGTTTTTCTGAGTGTCCCATGTATCCCCCCCCCCATTTTGGCTGCCTGATTGATCATCTTATCAATGAAAACAAAAAGGTTAGTGAGAGGACAGGAAGCAAGATGGTGGCAGAGTAGGGGACCTCATTTTATCTGTTCCCTCAAATTTGGTTATCTATGAAGCCATTATGAACACAAATGAATTCACCCTGAGATGTAAGAAAATATATCTGGAACTCTACAAGCAGAAAAAACAACTACTTTTTGAAAGGTCTAAGTTAAGGAATTGTGAATCTTGGGGAAATATTGGAAGATAAACAGAGGGGAAGGAATCCAATATAAACAAGCTACCCTAGTGCTATAACATCAGATATAAAATCCTTAGAAATCTGCTCTACTGTGAGACATCCTTTTCTGAAAAGGGCACAGTAGATGAGTAGGGCAGAATTCTAGGTGGCTTCTTGGGGTCTCAAGAGACACAGGAGGAACACGGGTGCCTTATCTGATAAAGTGCCCAAGCAGAGGAGTTAGTAAACTTAAGGTTAGTGAGCCCAGAAAGAAATATTAGGTCCAGTAGCCATAAACCACAAGGTTGGCCAGTAGTGAGATCACTCTTTGCCTGAACACCCTGAAAAGGACTGGAAGGTTCAGGCCATGTAACATCCTCTAGGAGAGACAAAACAGCTGCACCCATGACTGGGCAATAGCTTTCAGGGTAGTATTGGACCCAGAAATGACAGTGGGATGGCACCCAGCTATGACTTGGGAGCAGT